>NC_092868.1:59135649-59329643 GCF_032062135.1 Pyxicephalus adspersus
CACCCGACGAAGGCACCCGACGCTGGAGAGATCGGCGGACGATGATCGATGGAGGACGACGCTGGATGAGCACAGGGGGACCAGGTAAGTAAGGATGTACAAAATCTCGGGCTTAACCATCCTTGCAGTTTTTTTTTGCCCGAGCGAAGGTCGGGCTTAACTGCAAGGAGGTTAATGAGAAGTACAAATAAAACTCAGTATGTAACAACACAAGGCTGTGGATTTCAGTGAGTGCAGCTTGCAGTATTTGTGGTCTGGGATCTCCGATACTGTGCATTCCAATGCATACCCTAAAGCCATTCACTATCTATTTGGTGCGTCTACATATCTGATGAAGTGGTCTTCATCTGGGAAACGCGTCACTATTCCATACCTGGTTGGTCCTCACCAGTGATACCCCTCCGAACCTCCGTCAAGGGATATACGAACTTTGAACCATGCAACTATGTTACCTGACTGATACAATTTTTATACCTTTATGTTACTGTTATTAGGTTCACCAGGTGGTGACTACAGCTTGATTTATTTTTTATGAAGTTCTAATATATTCTTTATGCGTATGTGTATATATGTCTATATTTTTTAGTTATTTTGTGATGCAATTAATGTTTAAGGTTTTATATATTTGTATTTTTATTTTTTCTGAGTGACAACCAGACTAAAAAGATTGTCAGTATTGTATGGGTTCCAAACTTAAAAACTGTGTGGGCAATTTTACTACTTTCCAAATATAGAATTTGTTGGCGGCACTCTGTGTGTTTCCCCTCTCCCATTTTTTAGGGTCCACTGTTTGGCCCTAATTTGCCGATTTATTCTTTTCCAATCAGTTTTGGACTAGCAGTTGGGGGTGATCACAGAATTCGATTATTTTCCTTATGTACTGGCCCACAGTATAAACGGTGTGGTCTTTTGGTATATTGGTATATATATATATATATATATATATATATATAGTTAGTTGTATCTCTAGACAACGTTTTTGTTTATAATAGGGAAATGTATCATCTGTCAAGTTTTTATTTATGTTTGTATTGAGGAGTTTCACTGCTCTGCTTGTACTGGTAATCCTTGGCATTAAAACAGAAAGCTTGGCAAAATCCAAAATGTTTGTTTTCTCCCTAGAACAAAGGGGAAATCATCTAATGAGGACACTTGTTTCGAGACAACGGTTCCAAGGAACGTCTTGGGTCAGAAATGGTACACAAGGCAAATGGTACACAGACAATGTAAATACACCCAGTCAATGGACAAATGTTGCTTGCTTTCAGATGTGTTCCACTTTTGTTTGAAATCATTTGGAGACTCTTCTGGGATTATTTATAATAATTCATTGACAGATTTGCTGGGAAGTTGATCTCTTTTGACTTGCTGTTGACTTTTTTCAAAGTGTCCTACTTTTTTATCTGCTGTTGCATTCCGTGTATGGTTAGGGAATCAGTTCTGATACAAACAGAAGTCAATTGACTTAAACCCTAACCGTCCTGAACTGTTTAGTAAGGATCCAGTCTGTCTGGACACTAAGGTCCAATAGATGATGACAGGTATTGACTTACATATAGACATAGTGCAGATTGGTTCCCAAAAGCCTGATACAGATAGCTGCAGATGGGTACAAATGAAAAATGTGCAAAGTGAAAATAATTTTCAGGATGTGCAGCACTAAACGCCAAATGCTTTTTGCTTTAATGAAGCTTTTTCCACACATCGGCCTAATCAAATTGTAGCTTGTTCTCAGTCTGTGTTCCTCATATACGGCCGTTATGTACAGCAATGAGCTTAGCTCCATCTACCCAGCCATCACAGTGAAGGACAAGTGTGTACCTTAAATAGAGACGAGGGCTAAGTAAGTCCCTTTATGAGAGTGATGAGGCAAAATAGTGTGACTCAGTCTAATGGAAGAGCAATAAAACATCTCAATTATAATAACTTCAGCCTTTCGGTACAGCAGAAGTGATGTTCAATATCACAGTATGCAGGAGAAGGGGAGATTGTAGCTGACATTTCATATAATGTGTTCCTATTCCATTGTATCATTTTTAAAAAAAAAATTAAATCACAATTTAAAGTAGATCTCCAGCAATATCTCTTTGATTTGGAAAGCACAGGGAATGGTCAGGCTTTTATAGCCTGGATGAGTTAAAAGCCCAAGGCCAAGAGGGCGCAACTCCAATAAAAGGGGCAGATACAGGAATTCCATAGGAGACCCATCTGTTTGTCAAGCTTAAATATTCATCGAAGCTGCAACAAGGTGACTTTTTTGTTTCCCTCTATCACTTGCTGCACTTTCACTGGGGAAATTTGTCCTCACCTCCACCCATGCTGCTTCAAAAGTATAAAAAAGAGACAGTGATAAAAACCTAAGAGTAGCTAAAACCTTTCCACATTAAAACAATAAAAACCTAAAGGACATATTTGATAATACTTTTTAGGCTAAGCCAGGGGTTCTTATTTTAAGTGGTTTAAAGTTTTATTCATTTAATTATCCATTTCCCTCTTTGACTTATACAGTGAAAAAGAACAAAAAATGTCACGCTGTGCTGAGTTGCTTTACAAATAACTCCCCCCAACTTTGTTTGCATTGCAGGGTTATCGCAGTCCTTTCATTGTTTCCAGGTAATTTCAGGTCTGTGATCTCTCATGGGCCTATAATGAGTCACAATTTATTATGAGCGGCAATGGATAAGTGGTGACCACTCTTTCTGAAACACTGTGGCCCCTGTATCCATTACCAACAGCTTCCCTATTTGCTTATATGTTCTCCCTGTATTTGTCTGGTTTCCCACAATCAAAACAAACTATTGGGTAATGACTTTTTTCTGAAATAAGCCCTAATCGCTCTCGTGTGTTTGTAGTAAAGAAACGGCAGTGTGCATTTCTTGTAATACATTTTTTGACACAAAATAAATAAATGAATACAACTTATGAAGCTCGAATGAGAAGATCAATGATGCTCAGCTTGCAACAACACAAAGCTGGGGATATCAATGACAAACAGGCCCTTGCTATGTTTAGAATATGTATTTTATAGTTGCAATCCAATGAGTTTGGAGGAAACAAAGAAAGTAGCAAATCACTACAATGATGTTTCTACCTGTGCTTCAGCTACAATTATTATGATTATGTCTAGTAAAAAAAATATGTTATTTTAACTTTTTTTTTCTTTATATTTGGTTTAGCATTGACAGATGCAGAGAAGTGCTGTATATTTATCTGTAGCTTAAACCGCTCACTCAAGAGAAGAACAGAAGCTCACAGCACTTAAAAAAAGAAAGATAAGAGAACTCTCTCCTCTCCCTGCATGGGGCCGAGTTAAAAGAATGCCATACAGGCAGCCTTGAAAAGGCTGCAAATTGTGATCGGACCGCAGGAGTACCGGGGGATCTGTGATCTCCATTTACCCTGGGAAAGCCTCCTGTGTTCTCCATGATACTATGTAAGGCAGAACAGGGAGGAAAAGGACATCGCTATTCCACAATAGCTAATAGCTTCTCACCCAGCCCGAAGCAATATCCATCTCATTGTGTTTGTCGGCATCTGAAGGAAAGAAAAAAAACCCATGTCTGCCTGTCCATCGCTTCAGGTTCGATCAAAGCCATATGAGACTTGTTTGTTCCTGTCTGTCTGATTTGCAGAAGGTCTAAAGATTGACCCCCTTCCAACACCATCGGCACCACTTCAGTAACAGCTGCAGAAGAAAAACTGACTACAGTTTGCAATCCCCTGGTGTGATTGTTCCCAACATGCTGAGTTATGTGGAAATAAAAGCAGACTTTCCAATCCTACACAACGGAAATATATGTAAACCCAACCACTAAAATCTTATGTTCCTTTTTACACATTCATATCATTTCAGAACTCTTTTTTAATATTTCTCTCCAGCCTTTTTGTTAATTAATCCGAGGTGAACCTACAAGGAAGACCATAGTTCAGTAACTTGCTTGGTGACAATACAGCTTGCCTGTCTCTTAATTGTTCTCTTGTATTATTACGCTGCCACACAAGCTTCCAATGAAGTTCACAAGTTTCAGCACATATTACGCAAGCATGACGCACCATTGTCACAATTGGAAAACCTGCCATAAGAAATGCCATGCAGCCTGTAGACAGGATATGGCTGCAAAGAAGCTTCAGGAAATCATCAGCACTGATATGTAAAGAAGGAAGAAAACAAATATATTACTAGCCAAACATGACAAATGTTTTTGATACACAGTAACTTAGTAAATCAATTGTTTTTCACCAAGTTTACTAAAAAGTTCAAAGCACAAATTGTTAAATTTTACTCTGGATTGTCAAAATGTGGAGTGCTCTCTCTGCACAGGACCAGGACTCCAATCCCTATGTAGGTATTTCTAGAGATTGGGCCCATGGGATACAATCACCAACAGTATGCACACATATGCAATAAAGTATGCTGACAAGTGTGGGTGGTCACATGTTAAGTATACCTGCTGCAAGTAGATAAGGGGCTGAGAGCTTAACACATCAACATCCAGGTGATCACTGTCATCTGGCTGTCAACAAATGACAGTGGCAAAAAGCTTTTGCTGTATGCTCTATCTCTGCTCATTGATGATCAAGGAGCAAAGAGACAATGAGTAAGAAAAGACAATCCATTGCACTGTGCCCAGAGGCTTTGCTTCGGACAGAGATGAAAAACAAAGTAGCTGAAAGTCAACACCAACAGCACCACAGAGTTTAAAGTGCGGCGGATGGCACTGCAGGTTTAATCTTGACAAATCTGCTGAATATAGGCTGGAAGCAGCACGCAGCTCGCTCGGCATCTATAAGAGGAGCAGGTTACAGGTGAAATGTGAGTCTGAGACCCAGACAAATCCCACCTCATGGGGACCTTATCAAAATGAACTTTATAAATAATTCTCTCATCTTCTGTTTTATTATGAACAGCTTAGCCATTCCTACCACGTACGGGCTCCACTGTCTGGCTGTTTGATGTTAAAACAAAGTCCTGTCTAGTGCAAGTATTTTTTTTTCCTTTAAAGCTATCAGCGCCAACTAAAATATTTAACCTGTTGTGGGCGTGGAGTCTTCAGGTAACTTTTTCTTTACTTTAAATCACTTCATGAGCAGACAAGTGCTTTTGGGGTTTTGCACTTGCAATGAATGACCAAAAGTGAATCAAAATAGCGCACATAATAAGGACAAGTTAATAAAGTGTGTAGCAAGATAAAACACAGAACACTAGTCTGTGCCCGGATTTAATAAAGCTCTCCAAGGCTGGAGAGAATACACTTTCAAGAGTGAAGCTGGGTGATCCAGCAAAACTGGAATGGAGCTTGTACAAGAATCAAAACATTTGCTGAGAAATATAAAATTACTTTGAAGAAATCTATTTTAGGTTTGCTGTATCACCCAGCTTCACTGATGAAAGTGTATCCTCTCCAGCCTTGGAGAGATTTAATATATCAAGCCCTGTATCTCTATGTGCAAAATTAAATAATCAATAATCCATCAATGTGTATCACTCCGTTTTCCAGGTACAAACCTACAGCCTATTGGGAAGGAACACACCAGATTAAAGGTAACCTAAAAATACCTCTCTATGGAATTAAACGTACTTCCCTCTTTGGCTTGGAATTTTGTATGGATAGATATGTTACAGACAAATCAGCATGTTCATGTACTAACTTATAGGAAGGCAATGCTCAGTAAAGAGTGTATAGGATTCCCATACAGTGAGTGAATGTAGTTAGTAACAACTAGGATCTTCATCTCTGATATTTCACACAGTTTCTGATATCTTTCTATCTCTAAGCCGCACCTGACACCTTTCATTATCTTAGGCTTAAAAGTGCATAATTCATTATTGGATGATCACATGCGTATAGAGAACTTCAATAAATAGTAACAGACCACAGCAACTATGCCATTCTCCGGTATTTTGCGCAGTATCGTGCATGTGCCAATGCGTCCCCTGGTGCAATGCATTTCTGATAAAGTCCAGTTGACAAAATATGTCAAGCAAGGCCTGGAGACACAACAATACACCTGTTATACTATAAGAAGCCTCTTTTCTCTGAATATTTCACACTTATATGTTGATACATAAACATGTTGAGATTTCCTTCTATACAGAGTTTAGGGTCAACGAGGGAAGAATGTTTGATTTACTCTAAGAGGAGCGTATGAGGTCCTTTCTGATGTCCCTTTAAACAGGTGATAATTATAATGGGTGAGTTCCAGTGCAATGGGTAGCGAAATTGAAGAGATGCACATCAGCAGATATATTAATCATTTAAGTTTGCACATGTAGATTTAGAATATTTTTCCTTGTTTTTTTTTTTTTTTTACTTGATTCAAACACTGGAGATAAATACAGACACAGATTTTATTTATGAAACACCTCCCTCCAATTGCATGGAATGGAAGTCTTAGTGATCACTTGAGGTTGCAATAAATGACTACTGAACAATATCATGGACCCACAGTTGTCAATTGACACCAAGCTGACCAATCTCCAGGTCACAATAGAGGGACATGATGAAGTGAGAAGAAAGTGATGAGCTAATGTTGCTCATTTCACTTTCTAGTTACAGGCTGGGGGAGGTACAAGACCTGTAAATGTTACTAAACTGCAGAAGGTAAAAATGAGGTCTTCTGCCCTGCTAAAGATGGCTTTTCTGTGTTAAACCCAGTTACAGTATCTGTTAGATCTACAGTACTGATGTGGTTAAGAAGAGGGTTCACAACCCTCAAAAGCAAATTTGTTATTGACAGCATTTTTGTGTAGAGCTGTTGTGGATTTGGGTGTTCATCATGGCACACTTTGGTATTAGTCAAGAAGCAGACAATCCGGCCTCATCGTAGGACAGGGTATGTGATGACTATTATAATGCGCTGCCTTTTTGAGAGGTGTAGAGGGTTAGCGTTGGTAATTATATGGACTAGTGCTTCTCTTGTAGTCATTGAGGTGCTGTCTGGGCTCTGTGTCATCTCATCGCTGCCACTGTTTGGTCTCAACGGAGGAGGCAGCTTGTCACCTCTCCCTTTAAATTATAACGGTAATTTGCATTTACACCGCTCCTTTCATTCAAACAGCGGCGCAAAACACTTTCCAATTACACTTCAGGTGTATACAAGCGGATACCCTGGCAGTGTATGGCGGATGCAATCGTATGCATGACAGCCTTCCAGGGAGGGGAGCGAAAAGACGTGAATAATACAGCTGATATTATTTTCCAATTATGTTCACACAAGAAGAGGCTCAGGGATATAAACAGATTTTCCCCAATCAAATAAACTGACGAGATCAGGACCCCATTCTTCAGCCTAGCAGTACAAGTCATATCTTCTCTTCTCTGCTAAACAATCTTTCAGCTCCCGTGTTTAGACCTGTGCTTTCCCAGCAATATTAATAAGACAACGCAGAGCAGCAAATGCATCTGTTAACTTGAAGAACCCTGTGAGGATAGAAATACCAGAGGAGATTTTCCTGACTTGTTTAAAAAGTTAGAAAGCTGTTATCCTAATCCTGACATCACATGCCAGCAATTGACGAATATAGACTAGAATCTGAGGACAGCCCCTGGCATTTATTATACTTTATATACACTAAGAAGCTTAGTGGTCATAATTATACCTAGCACAGTCATGGGCAAACCACGGCCCATTGGCTTTTTAATCCAGCACGTCAAATATTGGTATGAACTAGTCCACTGGTAAAAAGGGAGCTGTTCCTACTGAAATTCATCGTAAGTTTTCTTTTACTTTTAGATACTGGCTTTTTCACCAAATTTATATCAGTTCATAAAAAACATTTTCCATCCAACAGATACTGGCCTGACTGATCTGACTTAATCTGAAGTAAACTATGCTAGATGGCCAACATTTTGCAAAATTGTGCTTTGTAAAATTGAGGAAGGCCTTTTCTGGTTTAGCATGCCCCAGCCAATGCCATCAAGAAGGTTATAACAGTTTTGTGTGGAGGAAATTGGGTGCCCTGCACAGAGCCCTGGCCTCAACCCTACCGAACACCTTTGGGATGAATTGGAATGCAGATTGTGAGCCCATTCTTTTTATCCGACATTACATGACCTTATAAATTAGTCCAAACCCCTCTGTCTCTGTTTTCCTCATTTGTCCATCCATTTGATCTGTTGAGTGTGTATATGTTTGTGTGTATGTACAGTATATATGTGTGTATATAGGTATGCTTGGGGAGGGGATAGCCTTTGCCTTTCATATACTTTGCTCAAGAAGTTGCATCTTTTTCTCCAGAATGTTTGAAGGTATGACCAAGGAAAGGACTGAAGAATGCCTATTACCATGTGGGAATGTATTCTGTAGACTGTGTAATTCACAAACATTTTACATGAGTTGGGAGCAGAGGATATCAGGTTTCTGAAACTAGAAAGAGCTTTAAATACATAATGTAAAATAAATAAAAATGTATTAGGTAAAACCTCCGGCAGGTACGAAGTGCTCACTTGACCTTCTGGAGTTAGTTTCTGTCCTCCAGCTGAGTGACGGCTTACATAGAAGCTCAGGAGTGCTGTGCATGTCGGCTATGTGTACACAATATCCCTCTGACTAAATCTGTGCTGACTATTTGCTCCGGGAGCGATGCAGTGTAATGTTTTAGCCACTGGAGCCGCGCCAGATCTGACAAATGTTAGAACAGAACAGAATGATACAGATCTCTTGCCGCTAACAGGGTCATTTAGTCCAAAGCAACTGCTTGGGCACTATCAGCAGAAACATCCGCTGCTTTCACTCTTGATCAAGCTTCTAACAATAATGTTTAGCTTAAACCTAAGAGGCCGTAAAGCATCTCAAAGATAAAAGATTTCAGCACTGGGCTGGGAAGAAAAATACAATATAGAGTGAAATATTAGCAGGGGGTGACTGGTGTTATATTACACATACCTGAGTAATGGTCATATTTCTGTGAGGTCATTGTTATCAAGAGAGGGGCTGCCGGCTTCTCTGTATACTTTCCTTCCTTTCATTAGGCCTTTTACCAGTGTTTCAGCTTTTAATTGTTCTCTGGACAAATCAGAGGATACTGAAAAGATCACTTTAATTAATATAATGTAAACGACAACCTCACTCTCACAGAATATTTCTACTATAACCTCAATCCTATATACCCAAATAGATTGTAACTGCTTTTTCTTTGTGTATCCTCCCTTATATCCTAATGGATTGCAAGCTCTTTTACTATCTGTATTCTACTTATATCCTAAAAGATTGCAAGCTCTTCATCCTTTTGTATCCACCCCTATATCCTAATTGACTGTCAGCTTTCTTGCCTTCTGTATCCACCCTTATATCCTAATAGATTGTAAGCTCTTCTACATTTTGTATAACCATTATATCCTAATAGAATGTAAGCTTCTCCACCCTCTGGATCCTTTTTTACACCCTTAAAGATTGTAAGCTCTTCTACCGTCTATATTTTTTCATACCTCTTTTAGCTCTTCTACCCTCTGTATCCCCTTTATATACTAATAGATTGTAAGCTCTTCTACCTTCTGTATCCTCTTTTACACCCTTACACATTGTAAGCTCTTCTACCTTCTATATCCTCCCTTCTATCCTAATAGATTGTAAGCTCTTCTACCTTCTGTATCCTACCTTCTATCCTAATAGATTGTAAGCTCTTCTACCCTTCTATCCTAATAGATTGTAAGCTCTTCTACCTTCTGTATCCTACCTTCTATCCTAATAGATTGTAAGCTCTTCTACTTTCTGTATCCTCTCTTACACCCATATAGATTGTAAGCTCTTGTACACTCTGTATCCTCCCTTCTATCCCTTCAGGCATGGGCAAACTACGGCCCGCGGGCCAAATACGGCTCAATACGGTTGTTTCTCTTTGGGTCCTTTGGGTGTTCCCCGGAACACGTACCAGCTCGTGGAGGTGGGTGGGCTGTGTCGCTGCATATGACCCGCCCACTCTCCCATCACAGGCTCTGAGCTTGCAATGGGAGAGTAGCCGGGCTGTCACTGCACATATACGGCCCTCTCTCCTATCACAGGCTCAGATCTGCGAGGTATATTGGTATTTATTAAATAAATTCTAATATTGGAAAGTTATTTCTGGCTGTCAGTGCCCACTTTCTTAAACTGGTGTTCCCTGATATGGGCTAAATAAAC
The DNA here is from genome assembly GCF_032062135.1 of Pyxicephalus adspersus. Taxonomy (NCBI): domain Eukaryota; kingdom Metazoa; phylum Chordata; class Amphibia; order Anura; family Pyxicephalidae; genus Pyxicephalus; species Pyxicephalus adspersus. Next base: position 59,145,769 of record NC_092868.1, read on the forward strand.
TCCTCAAAACTTCTAGATGAAGCACAGATGGGAGGGAGAAGGGTAATCTTGTGGAAAAGATTTTAATTGTCTACCCACATTCGTAATTCTAGAAAACGCTTCAGCTCCTGTGTGTAATTACACTATTCCATCTGTCTATCAGCCGATTCTCAATGCTGCATCTTTTTTTTTTCACAGCCGGGCTAAGAAAGGGGGGAGGCAAGCAAACGAAGGGGAGGAAGGAGGAGAGGTGTTTGCAAGATTTAAGGATCTTTATGACATGGATCATGGATAAAAGAATACTCGGGGAAGACAAATCCTCCTCTCAGGCCTACTAAGGCTCTATTTAAAAAGTCATCTAAGCACTGTGTTCTCCATTAGGATGTCAGCACGGGATATATGTGAAGCCTCTCCTTGCTACCATAGATATTGTTCTCCCGGCTTACAATTTACTGTTTCCACGGCTTGCTATGCATGTAGATTACCAAGCCGTTTGATTAAGGTCAGAAATCTACCCGCCCCCTTTATGGTACCTGTACAGCTGCACTGCCATGGCTCCCTCTGCCCTGTTTTGACCTTTATGCAATGAAAGACATGTTAAGGCTGCTCTGTGACTTAACTTCTTTAGAAAAGCTATGAACAGTGATTGACTGGTAGAATGGTGAAGTTCAAAGGCAGGCATTGCCATAAATAAAAATTCACTTTGTAAGGCCGGTTGGTGATGGCACATATTAGTCCTAGTGATTAGCTCTTCTCTCAATGCTGAGAGCTGCAAGAACTGTGGTCTATAAATCACTGAATTCCAACCCTCCCTATGTGTAAGGTGACTGGCTATATGTATACCCCCTAAATCCTGTGGCACTTTATTGCATCTGTGGATGCAAAAACAACATCACAGCCTAAGTTAGAATATTTCAAAATCACTTTGCTTCATTTAATTTGTTTCCTCTTTACTTGTATCTGCCTTATCCCTGTCCTCTTGTAGTTTTGCATTTACAGTGTAAACCCAAAAATACAAGAAATGTGATATATGCAGCTTAGCAGTCCTTACATGTGGTGTCCACATTCATTTTTATTTTCTTTTGTTTTTAGTTGCCAGTCATTTCAGTAGCACATTTACCCATCATAAGGGGAAAAGGCCCACCTGCTCCCCTGTCTCTGTAGAGATGCATTGTTGTCACCCTAGTCTACAAAAATTCACCCCCTCCCCATATTATAAAGGTGAGGTGTTATGTATTTAATAAAAGTAAACTAGAGACCGCGATAATATTGTTTGGGATTATAGTTCAGTGCAAAGAAAGTTATAGGGACCCTGGTAGAATCCTGGTATTTTTCTGTACTTGATAAGCTTGAACTAATGCAGACACCGTATCTGTTGTAATCCTGAGTACAATACATTTTTGTTAGTTTTTGGTTACTTAGTTATATTACAAAGACATTCTAAAGGGGACAAAGGATAAATATTATCTCTGGATAGAGTTTGAAATATAATATTAATTTTATAAAGGTTGCTGTGGCCCATTTCTAGCTGAAAGCAGGGCTGGCAATGGTAACACTCAGTTGTGAATCGGTGAGAGAACCATGAAAGTATCATGATTAGAGGCCTGGATAGAGATCTCAGCGCTCTGACATTTCAGCACTCGGGCAATGGACAGCTCCTCTCCATCTCACAGAGAAGATGATGTCTGGGAAAAGGTTGTAGGATTTTTCCTGTGCAATGTTTTTCTCCTCACACTGGTGGAGAGGAAAATGTAGGAAGCGCATTTGTTTGGCTAACAAGTAATGTTTATTTTGACAGTCTGGCAGCACTATTGTGGTAAGCAGGTTTTTTAAATGCTTTTTTAGTGAATATTATCAAAATATTATTAGTATGGTGGCAACAAGTGACTCAAAATTGATTCTGTTGCTTTTATTGTTTTATATTTACATGAATGTCAGTTGGGAATTACAGTGTTATACAAGAGAAACACAGAAGCTGCTGCTGCTAAAATATGCTGGTCACCAAGCTAGAAATACGGAACACAGAATTTTCTATGTTTACTGTGATCTGGAACCAGCATATAATGTTTTCCAACAATTTTCACAACAAGGAGCTGACACTCTAATGTCCCCCCACAGTCACACACTATTATTATACATTTATATAGCCCTGACATATACCACAGTTCTGTACTGAGAACACTGAGCCTGTCACACCTTTTTATTACCAGAGGAGCTGACACTCCAATGTCGCCCCACAGTCACATACTAATATTATACATTTATATAGCTCTAACATATACCGCAGTTCTGTACAAAGGAGATGACACTCTAATGTCCTCCCACAGTTACTCACTGTTATTATACATTAAATATAGCTCTGACATGTACCATAGTGCTGTACAGAGAACACTGAGCCAGTCCCAAAAGTCTCTGTGCAAAGGAGCTCACACTCTAATGTCCCCCCACAGTCACTCACTGTTATTATACATTTATATAGCTCTGACATATACCATAGTGCTGTACAGAGATCACCAAGCCAGTGCCATCAGTCTCTGTACATGTCCACCCACAGTCACGCATATACTGCAGTTCTGTACAGAGAACACTGAGCCTGTCACATGGGTTTTTTTTTTACCAGAAGAGCTGACACTCTAATGTCCCCCCACAGTCACACACTATTATTGTATGTTTATATAGCTCCAACATATACCACAGTGCTGTACAGAGATCACTGAGACACTCCTATGAGTTATTATACTAGAGGAGCTTACTAAAGCCACACACATCGGGAACAATGTGGATAAAAATATGTTTGGATTTAATCACATTTTCTAAAAGAGAACTGAATCAACCTCATACAATTACAAGAAGAATATACAAACTCCATGACAACAGTCAAGGAGTCAAAATCAAGGCTCTACAGCATTTAGCAGATTACTGAATTGTCATTGGTTCATTTGTTTCAAGAAAACCTGTTGCATGAAAGTGTGGAAGCTGAGCTTGCCATTTTTTTGTTTTTGTTGTAGGGGCAGACTTTAATCCTTATCATTCCTTTACTACCTAATAATTCATTGACCTGGCACCAGAACACATCCTGTAAATTTCGGACTCCTGACCTGCATATTTGTCCTAGTTTGGTAAGTCATTTAATAATGATCCATAGATGACAGGTTCCCTTCTATAGGCCACGGACGCTTGTGGTTATTCTAATACCCTCTGTACAAGTATCGGATGCATTTCTCTCCAACTAGACTGTAACTTTATCATAATATATAAATGCTTGTCATCTCGTACATTGATATAAAGTACCCTGCGGTTCTCCACATCAATATTTTATATGTTTACATTGCTGCATTTATATAGATCAGTTTTGTTTAGGCAGGTGCTGTGGTGACCGCTTTATACAGACCCGACATTAACAGTAAAGGAATGTCAATGAGCATCTTGCAATGCGAAAGCGATGAGGCGTGTTTGAGTGGCTCTTCTATAGCATTCTCAGCAATTAGAGGTAATTTCAGTGTTGGAATCCATGGACAAAGCACCTGGCCATAGCTGTACTAGAGACGGCCTCCCTCCCCCAAAATGTCACTTTGTCTCTGGCAGGTGCTCATTAACGCTTTGTCCGCCAGCCACCTTTACACACAGTATATTGTGAGGCAGTGAGCGGACGTAAATCTTGACAGGCGTGTGATCCTTACATTTCAGCTCTGGATCGATGCCCGGTGCTTGCGGTGTAATGGCAGGGTGCTTTTAAGGGGCATTCGCCCTGCCTGGATGTGTGACTCATGCAAGCATAATGAGTTTCCAAAGCAGAATTAATGTGCTCAACAGATAAAAATCTGTTACTTTGTATCACACAAAATGCAAGGGAAAGAACATTGCCAAGCACCCCTTACATCTTACTGGCCACACAATATAATCTCCAGCGTTATTATAACAACCCTTTCATGTGTGAGAATTAAGAAACAATCAGTGTACGTCTCCTTCATTTTCAGCTGGATATAGTATGGGTCTGATTAAGGAACAAAACAGCTAAAACTGTGCTGCATGTGTCCATCATGGCCCTGCAGTGATGGGGTGATATATTGTATTTGTAAAAATACAATATAATTTAGGCATGTGTTCCTTAAAACCCTAATACCCAACCTGCAAATGGAAGACCGCATTTATCTCTGTGGTGCTTGCTTTCCAGCCATTTGCAGGCGTTGGCAGGCAGTATTAGGAAAGTAAGCTTTGCTCTGTAAATGAGAATTCTAGCAGCCTCTAGTCACCAATATGCATATCTGCAGTCTGCACAAACACCTGCAGCATATCCACTGACTCTGACCCTCTCCTATAATATGTCTTCAGTCTCTGGCAGACCTCTATAGTGTTGTATACTGTATAACAAATAAAATAATCCTATCTTTGGTGCCAAAACAGTGGCAATTCAGCCTTTACCTTGATAAAAATTAAAGAAAGAAAAGAAAATGTATTCTTACACCTATACAAATTAAAGCAAAACCCAAGATATTAAACGTAAAACCCAAATGTCAAATAAAAATGTAATTAGGGTTGTGGAACAATCTTATAAGAAAGTAGAGCAAAGGAATGACCCTTTATTTGCTTCTGTGTCTTCCCTGTCCTATTAAAAGTCTAGTCTGAGCCATTGTGCAACTTACATTGCTTATTTCCATTGAGGAAAAGTAAGTCACTGACATCTAAGTGTATACTGGCTGCAGTGTCTACATAGCAAAATTAACAACAAAGTTTACATTTCTGTATTCAATTGTGCATTTGTGGCTTTGCCTGAACGTCATTTTTATACCGGATGGGCACAGACAGTTCTGCATGTAGGAGTTAGGAGATCAGCTGATTTGCTTATTACCAGGATCCGGTTTTGGAATCTAAGACGGAATTGTTAATGAGGCCCTCCACATATACTTGTATTTACTTTGCTTTCTGTGCCACACAGAGCCCTGAATGAGTTTGCTTCTCCCTCTAGGGTTGACTCAAGCATCATCTTCCAGAATACTATTCCCCTTATGTTAGATTTCACTTTTTCTCCCAACAGCCTTGTTCACAATAACACACAAGATATTGCTATGGGGATCTGGGAATTACTAGAGTTGGGAGAAAACTCTTCACCATTACACATAATGCAGTTCTGTCCAGCAACAGACCCTCTTAGCAGCCACCGGAGACCTTCCCACAGCTGAATGGAGCTAATTTATAACTTGTTCCTTCCACCAGAGGCCTCGCTGTAACTTACACTTGAAATAAATAACCACAAATTGCTTATAACCCGATTCAGCTTTACGTTTATGGAGTTGCATCCTGACTACATTAAAACACAGTTTATTTGGTAAACAGTCACCACAAAATGTAAGAAAAGGTTGCAAGCCTAAGAATAAACTAGATTTCCATTTGAATACCTACTTTTATTGGTTAAAAAAAAAAGACACCCAGCTCGCCAAACACATGCTATTTTCTGCAGCAATCAGGCGCATATTATGTGGACATTTAACATGATGCATAATAGAACGGCGTGTAGTCTATAATCATAAACACTTTAAATTGGAATCCATTCCGGATTGCATTGAAACCACTACGCTTTTGTGGCCAATGTGTCTAATTAACTAGAAATTATTTTATTTTTTTTTACTAGGCATTAAAATGATATTCACGTTGGATCGTACACACGGCATTTGCATAATTATTTTTTAACATACACCGCCGGAGCCACAAAGATTCAGAGGCACTTACGTTATCATTACAGTTTAACACCACGTACACGTTAGTTGTAATTAGTGTTCACGTTTCTTAATAAGGCCTCATTTTACTAATATGTTATCTCTTCTGTGTACACAGAGTGATTGAAGATCATGACTTTCTTCATTATTACAGACTGCATTAATTGGTGATGGAATTTAAAGGGACAAGAATAGTCTTCGTACAGATAATGACCCCCTTTGCAATGGAATACAAAGGCAGCATGGTGTGCAAAGTAGTAAGGGGGCCCTTTATGCAACTTGTGTGTTCTCCATATGGTACTATAGATTTCCTCCCACAATGCAAAATTTCCAATGTGGTAAAGCCCAACTAAACCCAAACTTGAAAAAGGTAAACTTTAATAGCAATTGGGTTGTTAAGTTAATACAAGGGGTGTATAGAAGCAAAGTGGTGTACAGAATATCTGTGTTTAGGGCCAGATGGATTTCGGGTTAGTCATGTGTGACACCCAAAGCAATAGATAGAATCAATAGATGCAGGCTACATTTCCCAGCTCCATAGTAGGAATAATGGACCCGATTTATCAAAGCTTTTCTTGACTGGAGAGGATAATGACATCATATATATGATATCATATATAAATGATATATTATCTATCATAGGTGAACTTAAATGATCCAGAAAACTGGAATGGGTTTCTTAATAATTTGCTGTGGCAAATGTTTTCAATTCTAGACCAGATCCATTCCAGGTTTGCTTGACCACTCAGGTTGACTAATGACAATCTATCTTCTCCATTCTTGGAGAGCTTTAATAAATCGAATGTCACTACATTAAGAGACAAAAAGCTAAGGTTTTCAAGGTTGCTATATACTTGTTGGTGGTCGGTCATAGACTCCTGGACATCATCCAGGAATTCTCAGGTTAGCACTTGAGCAAAAGTGACTTTTTTATTTGCCAATACTTTACCATTTGGAGTGAAAACAGAATATAACATTAAGGTGATCTAAAAGATAACTAAAAGTATTTAATTTAGTGTTATTTTAAGTTTAAAACGTTAGTAAATGGTAAAATGTTCTTGAGGTGGTTACAAAAATGTTCTAATTGTGTACAAATCGCAAAGCCAGGAGCAGGGTTGCTCATGTAAAAAGCGCATAGCATTCCTATTGTCATCAGCCAATGGGAACAACCCCCGCTATTTACCTTGCCAACAAGACTCCCTGGGATTTTCTGATTAATTACATTTCTTACCAGCTAAGAGTTACATTATAACAGTAGAAGTTGTTTGTGAATACAGCAAGGGCTAAACCAACTTTCCAAGTTCTCACTAAAATCCCTATAATCCTCACAAGCCAACATCCTTCCTTCCTTAACTTTATCATACATCCATGAACTGGTAATAAATATACTGCATGTTGTAGGTTTTATTATTAATATTTTTAACCCACAAACCAATGTTCCCACCATAGTAATGACCACAGTCTAAGGCCAATTTTGGGGGGAAGCCAATAACCTAACTGCATGTTTTTGGGATGTGGGAGGAACCCAAAGTGCCCGGAGAAAGTCAATGCAAATGCAAGGAGAGCATACAAACTCCATGCAGGTAGTGCCTGGTCTTGATCCATTTTCCTTTATATTCTTTGAGAAATGTTGTGGTTCTTCTGTATTTTGCGTTTCGTTATTTAGCTCACAATTCCAGCAGATGCAAAATTAGATTGTAAAGGTTTTCGAGCAGCGATGGAGCTTTGAGAACCACAAATAACTTGCCCTATGTATCAGGAGACTACGTGAATGATCGATTCCTTGTTCTATAGCAACTGAAATTGTCTAGTTGGTCTAAATACCAGCAGATCAATTATTTTGTTTTCCTTTGTAAGCAGGGATATTGATTGTGTGTTGTGCGCTACATTTGGGTAAAGTGCTGTAATATATGCAGGTATTTCTGTTTGAACGATGATATAATATGTGCATTGGAAGCGTGTCCGTCCTCACAGGATCCGTGACTTAACCTGCTGTCTCCTCATCCAGGATAACCGTATCTCTTCCTTTCCTGCCTGCCAGATCCGTGTTCCTTGTGTGACCTCAGCAAATCTACCTGACACTGTGTACATGCTTTTATCTTCGCAGTTATTGAATGCATATGAAAAAATTCCCATTATCGCATCTGTGCTGGGATGATAATGCGTCTCTGCTGCATTCTTTGATGCACTAATAGCCCGTTTCAATGGCTGTACTCACGCTTTACACCAATATTGCATCTATCTTTCTTTGTCTTTGATTGGCTCTCGTGGGGATCAAAGCACAAACAAAAATCTATGATTCTGCAAAGGGCAAATAAACATTTTAATCTGCATTTTCAACATTATTTGCTTACATCTGCTGTGTTTCAAAGCTCTGCATTCCACATCACAGCGACAGAGCACAAATCAAACATAAATCAAAAATAATAATAGCACAGAGTATATCTACTACAATAAAATGTCAGGTATGTCCAGCTACATCTGAAATCACTGAAAGCTACATTCAGCAGTTCATTATGAAGCAGAAATACCTATACAGGTTTTGTATTTTGTTCTTTCCCTCCACCACCATCACTACCTTTATTACTCTGCTTTCTCTTGCTTATCTGTATTCACCGTTGGAATCTGTACAGCACTGATTGGCTCCTTGTCCTGGCCCAGTCCAAGTTCGTGCTAGCGGTGGATTACAGAAGGAAGATACTATGAACAATTCATGTATTAGACTTAAAAATATTGTTTTTCAAGTTCATGCCTGCTCTGTAATGTGGCACCTCCAGGTGTTTATTAACACTTGCAGAAACCACAGCATCCCCCCCTTTCTAGGCAACAATGTCATCATCTGTTTATCTCTCGAGAAATATAGCACAGCGCCATCTTTGTTCAGGCATCATTCAGGGTCGCCATCTACTTCCTAAAATGAGATGCAATCTCAGAGATCTCAGGCTCCTAGAAAAATCATTCACATATGACTTGTGAGGATATAAAGGCGCATCTGAAAAATGCAAAACCTCTTTAGAATTTCCCCATAAACCAAAAACTACAGTTGGCATAGTAGATATGATAATATGACAGCTTTATGAGCCCGTTAAGGCCCCAGGGAACGCTCTAGGTGATTCATACCCCCTTCCCCCCTCCAGTCCAGGAACCCTTTTAAAGTTTGGGGCGATTTGAATAGGTGGTTTTCTCCTCTGGTTTCTTGCGGCCTTGCGTCTTGTTCTGGCGGCGACAGACGGTTTTGAGCGTATGATTTATGGGGAAGTCATTTGTCATTTGAGCTGCTTATGATCTTGTTCTTTATTGTTGGTGCTTAACGCGGTTCTCTGTGTCAGCACTGTTACCGGGGATGTGTGATGCTTTCTAATTAGACTTTGGAAGATAAAAGATCCCATTTCAAAGCCACTCTGCACCACTGTGCCTGCCAATCCCACCTTGGGGACAGTTTTAGTAAATGTCAGATATTAACCCTCTGCGCACCTGGTCCAGGCGCTCTGTGCTGTGCTCCTCAGAGGGGAAATGCAAAGAGAACTTGGAACAAAAGTGGAGGGGCTGCTGTGCATATCCCTGATGTCATTTTGCAGATGCAAACATGAAGGCAGAACTGATTGGTGAGGTTATCTATAGTTGGGGTGGGGTGTTATGGTAAAGCATTGGCTGGTCTCGGGCACACTGCATACAGCACAGGGATTAGCCGCCCATTGGAGCTTTTGGGGTATCTTGTCTGACTGGTTGGAGTTTTGCTGTGCTGTCTATACGTCATAGTAAACCTCTTTGTGTGATAACCAGCACATCTGGCATCATAATACACTTGAATTTTCCCCTTAGGTAGCCCTGCGCAGCCATGCTGAAGCATCAGCTGAGTATCTTGTCCTCTGAGCAGAGGGCATGAACTTACTGGAATGTAGGTATGATTCAGTAAACGGTGTGCCAGACTGAGGGGGACCACTGCTTATATATAAATTAAAGTATATTAATAGCGTGTGATTGTGGGGGGACATAAAAGTGTCAGCTCCTCTGTACAGAAACTGTTGGGACAGGCTTAGTGTTCTCTGTACAGCACTGCAGTATATGTCAGAGCTATAAAAAATGTATAATAATAGCGTGTGACTGTGGGGGGGACATTAGAGTGTCAGCTCCTCTGTACAGAGACTGTTGGGACAGGCTCAGTGTTCTCTGTACAGCACTGCAGTATATGTCAGAGCTATATAAATGTATAATGATAGTGTGTGACTGTGGGGGGGACATTAGAGTGTCAGCTCCTCGTGACTGTGGGGGGACATTAGAGTGTCAGCTCCTCTGTACAGAGACTGATGGGACTGGCTCAGTGTTCTCTGTACAGCACTGTGGTATATGTCAGAGCTATATAAATGTATAATAATAGTGTGTGACTGCGGGGGGACATTAGAGTGTCAGCTCCTCCGTACAGAGACTGATTGAATTATGTCATTGTTCTCTGTACAGCACTGCAGTATATGTCACATCTATATAAATGCATTATAATAATCTGTGACTTTGGGAGAAAATATAAATATATAATAATAATGTGTGACTGTGAGGGGACATTAGAGTGTAACCTCCTCTGGTACAGAGACCGATGTAAATGATCTAATGCTGTCTGTATAGCACTGTTGAATATGTGTTATATAGATGAGTAAAATAAATGAAAATGAAGCCTTAAAATTCTTTTTTTAAATCTGGCATAAAATGGTTTATTATTGTGTTTAGAATGTCGTTTTTCTATGCTCCTGCACAAGGCGGACCCCCAGCAGCGTGGAGCTCAGTGTGAGTCCTGCAAAGACTGGAGCATACACCAGAGGAGGACCTGCCTGCTAATTATTTCAGCGGCTAGTGAACCTGCTCTGCAGTTCCCAACCTGCAATAAAATAGAGATGTTACCGAGACAAGGAGCTGTATTTCAGAGCATTTACAGAGCTGTAATATGGAGTTTTCCATTCTCTAAGGCCTTGCTTCCCGCAGGCAGGAGGTAACCAGATTCCTGGAAGAATATCCCACCTCTCTTTAATCGGCTCATTTTTGCCCACCTGGGGAGAGTGAGGATTGCTAATTTTGGAACTAAGTTACATGCTGCGACACATGCTGCGATAAAGTTTTTCTCCGGACGCTTCTGCATAAGAAATGGCACATTATGTATGTAACCCGTCCTTCTGTTGGATCCTAGTTATTATGGTACTTGACATTCTTGTTTTCATTTTTTTTCATAAAAAATCAAGCGGGAAGGTGGCAGATTATGTGAGAAAGTTATGTAAAGCCCCGTTCTATGGTTCCCGCTGAAAAATGAAATGGACAAATGGTCTGCAGAGACAGGCAGTCAAGCTGCGGATTTTAAAAGAGGCTGAAGGCATTAAAACATGACAGAACTGCCTCTAAAAAACACAGGAGTACACAATGTGCTGAGGAGACTGTCTTTATTATTGATAGTGGCCTATGGTCATTTTTAAAAATATAACAAGGAAAACAAAATATGGTGTAATTCGGTGGCAGAATGCTCAGTTATAATGACCTATATAACTTGTGCGATTGGCTCTTCCCAGAAGGCTTCGAATTCCTTATTCAGACAGAAAGAAATGTGCAGAGTGCAGTTAACAGTAGCAGCTCATTAGTAGTCGTTTTTCATTTTTCAGAATAATTTTTCCAGATAGAAGGCAAAATCTGAATCTAACTTTATACTTATAAGGCTAACTTTGGTCCTCGACCAGTTTCTTCATCCATTCCCCAATGTTGAGATTTCCCCAGTAGTTTGTGCCCCTGCCCCTCCCACAATGGGGAGATTTCCCCCAGTAGGTTGTTTCCCTGTCCCTCCCACAATAAGGATATTTCCAACAGTAGTTTGTGTCTCTGCCCCTCCCACAGTGGGGAGATTTACCCCAGTAGTTTGTGTCCCTGCCCCTACCACAATGGGGGAATTCCCCCCAGTAGTTTGTGTCCCTGCCCCTCCCACAATAGGGAGATTTCCCCCGTAGTTTGTGTCTCTGCCCCTCCCACAATGGGGAGATTCCCCCCTGTAGTTTGTGTCTCTGCCCCTCCCACAATGGGGAGTTTGCCCATCACCTACAGCTATATTAGTATTCTTGTGTTTGCTTGTGTTTTCGTTATTGTACATTGGCGGTATTGTGAAGAAAATGATTGCTGTGTCTTCACTGTTCTCTCTGGACAGAGTATTCGGCCTGTTACTTTTAGAGCAGATGAAGACATACTGTTACAGGGCATGCGGACACTATGTAATGTTTACAAAAGGTAGCAGCATGAGTGGAAATGATTTTGCCAGAATATCCAGAAGATCTAAAAATCATCTGCTAATGCGATGGATGTGTTCAGTGCCCCGCTGGGAACTGACCGCGGGTGAGCAGAGCCCTGTAAGTGTGCAACGTGCATAATGCCCACTCTTTGCACTGCCTTGTTCAATAAGGCAGCACTGTCATTCCCCCTATACATCCTGGCAGCGGTTTACGGCTGTTTGATGCGAGCGCCGTCTCTCTGTAACATTTTTAGCCTTTCTGGTAAAATAGCTCAGGAATCATAGAGACGATAAGGAGTAAATTATTAATATGTATTCCCTTGCATATGCCACAGGTGGAACAAACACAGATGGCGTTAAAGTGCGCTTATTAATAGCATAACCTGATGGAAAGCAGCACATTAACATTCAGCAACCGGTTTCCCGAGGCCTACAAATTTATATTGGAAAAGATTCCCTTTTAATTACAATTTACCCTCATTATGAGTTATAAGGCTGAGCCTGTGCACGGCTTGTCGCTGCGCTCACCAGATATTCATGTCTCGTCTCCTGCCCCCTCTTGTTCTTATCTGGCGTGATTTGAGTTTCATGGTTCCCTTTCTTCTTTTGTGTCTTTCATCATCAGAGCTGTCCCTCCTAACCAATCAAATAAAGACATTAAGGATTAAAAAATTGCCTTCTCATCGCCGCTTTTATCCAGATAAAACAGTCCATTGTGAAATGATCCCAGAGTCTGCTGATACGGGATGCGACTTTATGGGAGGAAAATTAAGGGCGAAAATTGCATATTTCATGGCCATTGTTTCGCTCGAGAGCCGCAATTAAATTTTTTTTTTTCATTCCTCCGAAAACAAGTCGTGCGGCAGTTTTAATAATCAAAATATGCTTCCATTTTGTGTAGTGATAAACCCTTCCATGTTTTGCTCTTATGTTGGACAGCTGACCAAAAGCAAAATAATAAGCTGGGTGTATGAAAGCTTCTGCTCACAGCTGCCTTTTTCACTAAATTACAATTTGAAGTAAACCTGTGCTGGTGGCTGTTAAATAAAACTGGTTCTTAATAATACATTAATCTTGTAGCGTTATTTGCTTTCCTTCACTTTCCCACAATTCTGTTCAGCTGTGGCTACACTTACATTGAGCAAGTCACATGATCATCCATACCTGGAAGTACTGGGTATAGGTAATGCACTGTAAGGTGTGAACATGTGGAATCGGCTCCCTCAGGAAGTAGTTTCATCAAGTTCTTTAAATTGCTTTAAGAAAAAGCTGGATGATTTCTAGAAGCACAGAATATAACTGGGGATTAAAGCTTTAGAGTAAAGATAACAGAGACTGCTGATCCAGGGAACATCCAATTTCTTCATGGGATCAGGAAGGAATTTTTTTCTCTTGTTGGAGCAAATTGTACTTTTTTTTGCCTTCCTCTGGAACAACTTTGTCCATATGGTTAAAGATATGGGATACGTTCATTTCCCCAGAGGTTGAACTTGATGGGCTTATGTCTTTTTTCAACCTGATTTACTATGTAAACTGGAAGATAGGGGTTACGTTCAATCTAGAATCACAGATATATTTTTATGTAATGTGTGCACTTCCAGGTATTTATTATCTCTGTTCAGCTTCATTCAGGGTCACCATCTACTTCATCAGCCCCTGTATCAACCTCTCACCTTGTAATTTGCAACAAAGTTACAATATTGCAGTATGATCACTGAAATGAAGGAAACTGAGGAAATGCTTCCTCCTGCAGCAGACTGATGATCACTCAACCTACATCTGCTGACTGGTGTTAAAGAATGGCATCTTTATATTGGTTGTAAACTTGTTAAGCTATGTTTTTCCACTGTATAATCTCAATAAAAATATATTTAATAGATATATAAAAAAGAATGGCACTTTAATAATACAAAGTGGATCCAATGACATGTCAGGGATTCATTCCTGCAGACTGATAGGTCCACTTTAAATTCAGTTCATTGTCATTGTCTGCAATCTCTATTTAGAATGAATTGGTCCACATTGCTTAATACTGAAATCAGGCTTGCAATGGGAGTGCCTACTCATATATAATGGCATGCATTTTTCCATTGACCAATCAGAGATCTGTCTGGTAGAAGCTTGCTTCGTGACCTAACTTTAGGACTGCATCTTGTAAGTAGTTTGTAATTTTTTTTTTGTATATAAGAAACTTTTGACCCGGCGTTGTGAGCTATCAGTGTGACGACTGTCGCCGACTCGTTTACAACGACCTCCCGTGACTTCTGTCAGAGAAATGAGGAGCTTTGGTATCACACAGCGCTTTTATCCAGTAAAAGCTGATCCGTCTCAGTCCTGCAGCTGGGATTTCTTAGTAAATAAGCCTGAAAGAACATGGCGGAAGGAGGGAGTTTGGAGGGAGTTAGGGAAGGAGGCAGCAGGCTTGCAGAGAGCGATGTGATACAAATTCCCGGGGAAGGGAAAGGAAATGTTTCCACAGATGAGATAGGGAAGGTGGGCAGATGGGACCCCTCGGGGAACAGCTCGCTGTCACTGAAGATAAGGCAGTTTACAGTGTTTGCCCAGTCACTCCAGCCGTATACAGGACGCTCAGCACATGAGACCCCAGATCAGCGCTGGCCTCCAAATCACCAACAGGCATTGTGCTCCTGTCCCCGGCCTGCAATACTTAGAAGAGGGCACTAGAGGGCCAATGACCAGCTGAGCTCCCAACATCTTTTTAGGAGTGACCTATATTTCATTTCAATGTTATAAATAACATTGCCACACTCTCTATACTCTATAAACATTTTATTTCCATTGCAGTCTATAGACAGCTACTCTTTCTGCAAAAATTTCTGCAAAAAAAAAAAAAAATTGTCATTGCACACATTTACATAATTTTTTTTTATTATACTCCTCCCCCCCTGCTCCTGCAAATGGCTTGCTATCTCGGTGCACAGAGTTGGAGAAAGCCTGCACCATTGAAACCAGAGTAAGTTATGTTTTTTTGGCCCTCCCCCCCACCTTACTTCATCTATCCCACCAGATGTATAGCCAGCTAATTTGGATGATCATGACACATAGTAAGATCCAGATTTTATGGATAAGATCTTTAAATTAGCTATTCCTGTGAAGTCATCTCATAGATTCCTACAGGTCATCTTCTTAGCTCAAGGAGTGGTCTATACAAGAGTTTTTGGGTTTACTGTACTGGAAATTTTCGATTTAGAGATCGTTACATTTAAGTAGTGGCTTGGCTTTGCATTTACTTACAAGAGGGAAGCAGGCAAGGCATTCCATTTACAAGGCATTACATGGTTTTACTGGTGAGGTTGTAACTGTAAAATACTGTGCGAGCTGTGAAAAAGTAGACAAAACGAGCATGTTTTCCTAAAGAGGTCACGCGTTTACTTTATTCATACATTGCTATCTGCATGGAGTTTTCAATGTTTAAGTTATTTTCCTCCCTTTCTATATAGCATATGATTCTTCTCTGGGTCAGTTTGATACATTCTGCTACAATGTAACATATGTGCATCACTTCCTACTTCCTGATTGGGCGGCGCTACCTGCTATGGTCACATGATCAGCCCTGGTAATATAAAAAGAGCAAAAACTGCTAAGAAATCCAGAACTAATCAATTTGGTGTATTCTATGCATTGTTGCCAAGGAAACACCCACACAAAATCTTAATTTTGTTTTGCTGTTTTAGACATTTTTAATAGCTGCAGCTCAGAATGGAATGTTTGGAGGATGCCATGACTTATCGATTTCTTGAAAATGCTATTTCCCTGGTTAGCATGCTGATGCTTTGGATTCATTGCTGTTTTATTTCTTGATCTGCAACGAATTCAGACATAGGCATTTTCAAAGAGGGTCAGCAAAGTCAGCCACCCCCTCACCCAAATATTTACTACTAAAGAACCACTTTTACTAACAAAATACCTGGTGTTGAAGTTATTTATATTCCTGTTGTTTTTCGAATGCGAACTTTAAACTTTGCCGTAACAGTCCCACCATTTAACCCCCCCTCCCATATTGTATTGGTGGCAGATGAAGAGAGCAGATTGCCGCCTCTGGCTCCTAAGGCTTTCTTGCTGCGCCAGCGTGAACTTTTCGAGGCGGTATGGGATAGCAGCAGACATGACAGGCCTGATGTATAGGTTAGGACAGCTCGGTGCTGAGAATGCCAGAGAGTATTAATCTCTCCGTGGTGCGATTGAACTCAAGACAGACTTAACATCAGCAAGGAGAGATCAGAGATATGATGGTTCAGGCACAGGGAGCTATCAGCGCACATCAGAACGGAAAACACGGAGGTCGTTTCAGCGCTTGGTGCATCATTAGAATGACTGGTTGCTCGAGGCGGGGAGGAAATTTTTCATGAGATGAGCCAAAGGCTCTCCTGGGAAGATTTTAATGTCCACATTCTTTTTACGCAGATTATTTGTGGTCTGCCAATAAATGAACAGATGGTCGGGCCGTGCTAAATTTGTCCATTAAAGTGGATATCCACCTTTTGGACGAAATTCTCATACCTCCCTCTTCCCCACATTCCACAGTTAGGATGTGGCTAAATTGCCAAAATGCTTATTAAGCACCTCTGGGTGTTTATGTGCTGCAATTTGAATATCCGCTGAAAAAAGTTAAATTTTATGATCCTAGAAATAGCAGCATCTGATATGTAAATCAATACATTTTCTATCTGTCAGGTTCACTTTAACCACTCTCACTGCCTCTGGAGCGTTTCTATAAAGCTCTGCATAGCAGTTGTAAAGAAACAAATTGTTTGAAAGCTGTAAGGATTCCAGAACAGGTTTCCACCTCTCCAGACAGATAAATCATTATGGGAAGTTTATGTGACTGGTCTTCTACCCTGACTGGCAAGCTCCGCACTGTGCATTTAGCATATTCTTTAAGTTTCCTGTAAATGAGAAAATATGTATATGGACTTTTAGTTTATTCTTACTATAATCTGTTGCCAGAAGAAATTTAGTTTTTTCTGTCTGAAATGGATTTCTTTTTGGTTATGGAAGTTTTGCTCACAGTTTTCAGTGCAGAGCCTGTCCATCAGGGTAGCAGGACACATAAAATAATTCTGTCACTTTAGAATCATATATTACATGCAGAGAGCAGACATCTTCAGGGACTTTCTAGTAAATTAATGGATTTGTTTTTTTACTGCTATTAAGTTGATGTTTGTAAAATAGCAGCGCAGAAACAATACAGAGTCTTTTGTTCTAATTGCAATGTAATGTTCATTGTTTTTGTCTTTCTACCCACACAGTGGTTATATATGATAAGAATTGCAATCTTCCTTTGAACCAGTACACTTCATTGCATCACTGTTCACATTTCCCACTGAGAAGCTTAGACAGGTGAGTCTGGCCTGGGTACATAGGCACGCACTGTATATATATCACCGTTATGACAGCCGGTCCATGTCATATGAATGCCACAGGCTCCTTCACCTTGTCTACACAAATCCTTCACCTATGAGTTCATAGAGACAGTCTGAAACTTTTCATGGCTGAAGACATCCACGCTGTCACACAGACAGCTAATGAACATGTGATTCTAACAGAGTCAGTCACTGAGATATTTTGTTGAAGGAGATAGGAACCACAGTGGTGTATGGGAAAAAGGACAATATCTAGGCATAAAGCTTGTGTATTCACATTGGACCATCGGCAGATGCTATGGATTCATTGGCCCTCATCCTTGTTAGAAATTATTCACTGATTACATCACAGATGTGAGACAAATAGTTTAAAAAGTGTTGGAGACAATCTTTGAATAGGAATATATTGTGTTTCAAAATGTAACTGTTCCCAATTAATTTTTATTCTCCAGTAGTAGGTGGTATCATATTGGGGTTTGTGGGACCATTGATTTGTAATAGATCCTTTGCAGGCAGTCAGTGTATGCTTCTAATTGTATAGATTTCATGGGATAAAATTCAGGACATTTCCTTTGTATACTGTCTTTGTGACAATGGTCACCTGGACATATAGAGAAGGCAAAAGTACCCAGAAAGAAGCAAACTTACATTTGCACTGAAAGGCTTGATTCATACTAGCATTTTTGCACATAATTTTTGTTGGTTTTACTAATCTAAAACCACTTGGAAAAAAGTTAATATTGGACCTAATTAGTAGGAGGTGGCATTGTTATCTTGTGTTGCTTGGATGTTACATATATTGTTTCTGACACTTCCATAGACTAGTGTTTAGAATTGTTTGCAAGTGGTTTTTACATTTAGTGCCTGACAGCTTGTTACTGCTACCAAGCACCTAGTATATGACAGTAGGCACCTGGGGACGGGAAATACCATGGTAAAATACTACTAGTCTGAACTTAGTGTTAGGTTGACAATAGACACAAATCATTTTACTGCAAACAATATAAAATAAGTAAATAAACTGGAACCTATATACCTTACTATACACACAAGAAAACCACTAGCCACAAACATGTTCCAATTTGCTCCAACAAGGGAAACATTCATGATCTCCTAAGGAATTCAGATATGTTGGTATGGACTTGACAAGAGCTCCAACCTTTCTCTGCTCTCTATCCAGAGATTTAAAAAAAAGGCAATACATTTTAGGGTCATAGGTCATGGCTGAAAATATGATTGCCTATGCTGATCCAACTATTACAAGAAGTCTTCCTTAGTATTTAACAGATCTGTTTCCTACAAACAGAAAAGCGTGTAACATTGATGGCATGACAACACAAACAGCATCATCTCATCAGCAGCATACAGCCAGGTTTACTGATTATGTCCAGGGGTAATTACACAAAACTGCCATTAGTAAGCAGTAAAATGGTCCTTCTCTCAGCAGTTCAGTCCATAGACTCAAAGACTTGCAGTTAATTAATAAAGCTTCAGGCAGATTAATGCTAATCACTTCCATCCATGCACTGTATCACAGAAGTGTTTATTGACAGATAGCCTACTTCACTCAGATAGCAGAAGTGGCTCTGGATATATTACTCTAATGTTTTGTATTACTGTCTGTAATCCAGCTAACAACTGTGTGAATCAGAACATCTGCTGCATATCAAAAATCCTGGTCAGGTCATGGAGTTAGAAAGTAGGAGTTTATGTTGAATATAGCTAAGTTACTTTTCAATTCTTCAGAAAGTTTGTTTTGGACGGAAATGAGAAAAACACAAGATTCACATTTACATTTTCTTGCACTAAAAGTGCGGGTGTTTTATTGCATGATAATGCGTTTTACCTGCTACCCACCACAATTCATCTTAGGTGGAACTGGGAGAATTATAGTGTTATCAGATCATTAGAATCTGCACAAGGGATTTACATTGTATCCACAAACATTCTTCTTTGTTTTCTTACAACAACTTCATCACTACGTTTCAGGTCTAAACCCACCCTTTCTCAGGCAGTACTATTCCATTTCAGTTCCTGCTGAGGAAAGGCCAGTTCAAACATAAAACTTAGTGATCTTTTCATAGAGAGATAATATTAGATGTAAAAATTCATCAGCCAAACTGTAAATCCATTACGCTGATTCCACTGAGGTTTTGACACTTTGTGGTTGGTGCTGCAGCTCAGTGCATTTTGGCTTCTTCGGTTCACCTGTTGGAAAAAAAACTCTCCAGCAGTTTATCCCATAGGAGTAAGCCCCTTGACCAATATCTATTAGTTGTAATGTGTCCCCAACCTCCATTCCCTTTGTATATACCGGTAGTATATTTTCTATAAAAATTAAGTCAAATGACATTTATACCAAGGACAACTAGGAGCAGGCATTCTGGAGTCCTAACATAGGGTGAGAGCAATCGTCCTGATTTATTAAAGCTTCTCAAAACTAGAGAAGATAGACTATCATGGGTGAACCAGGGTGATCCAGCAACCCTGGAGTGGATCTGGTCCAGGATCCAGTGCCAAATAATAGAGATTTTTTTAAAGAAATGTTTCCAGTTTTGCTGGATCACCCAGGTTCTTCCGTGATATTCTATCTTTTCCAGTATTAGAGAGCTTTAATAAATCGGGCCCAGTAGTGACCTTTGACCAATGTAGGAGTGAAAATGTGTTACTGGCAGAATCACCAGTTGAAAATGATGTGGAAACCCCTCCCAAAAATGAAACCACAAATCCACCACAAAGACAGGAAAAGGCAAAATATTACATTTTCCTGTTTCAGTTTAGTTATAACTTTAGTAAAATAAAGGAATGATAATGAACACAGTCAAATTCTCAAAGGACAGGTACAAAAAGAAGAAAAAAATTGCTTGATTTTCCCGAGGATATAAAAGGTGCTATAAATTGTACAGATTCTTTAACTCTTTCCTAGATATTCGCTTTTACATGCTACTCAGATATTTCATTTGAATGGAATCCTAAATGCCAGTCTGATGGATTCTATGGAAATATTGATGCATAGAAATGAATCTAAGATTAACTGTAGCGTTCCTGACACCTTGGCAGCCTGGTAGTTATCTGCTAGGCCTATATGTCTTCCTCGGAGCTGAGCTAGTTACAGGACGCATGAGTGCTGTGTAAATATCAGGAATAATCGCTAACCAGGCAAAATAAATTTTGTTTGCTAGAATCTACTTGAAAGGTTAAAAATGGGTTCATTTCTCATCAATAAAAAGTCATTAATATTCTAGGGAATGCTGTGTAAGCGCAAACTCTCGGATTGGCTGTCTGCTGGTAAAGGCATTAATACCAGATCAGCTGCCGCTTAACCCCGTCAGCAAGACACACAGACCCACAATAAATTGCAGAGAGGGAAAAAACACCCAGCTATAGGTTTTCTTGGGCCGCCTCGGGCGCTGTGGACAGGCCAGGCTGAACGATATGCTTGTCTAAATTCAAGTAGGATAATTACAGGTTCATTCAATTACACCAATTCATCAGAGTGTCGGCATAATACATCCCAGATGTAAACAAGAGGTTAATGCACAAATGGAGTATAATGGCCATCAATGGTGGTTACATTACAAAGCCGCCTGTATCTTAGATGTTTTCCATTTTTATTGTTCATCATTTAAAACAGAGTTTCTTAACCAGGGTTCCTCCAGAGGTTGCTGGGGGTTTCTTGAGCAATGAGCAATTTGTGACCCTCAGGTGACACCAATGATCTTTTTGGTAAGGGTGACATTCTTCCCACTGGCCAGCAATGTAAGAGGAATTGTTCCTACTGATCACCACACTAATATACTGTGAGCTATGAATATAGAAATTATAGCCAGGGTTCCCTGAAGTTATTTCAAAGGTTCCCCCACATTAAAAGGGTCAGCTCAGCTCCCACCCCTGTACACCCCCAATGGATGGGAGCAACTTTTACATTTCTACTTCCTTTCATCACCTATATTTGTTAATACAAATATCATTTCTAGGACAATTCCTTCTTTGAGTGATATTGTTCTGCAAATTTAATTTTAGTATGTAGGAGAGAAAGAAAGACTGGCTTTTGAAGGGCAAGAATATTTTATAAAAGCATCAAATTTTATTAGTTAGAACATACTAAAAACTAAACAGAAGTCTCCTACGTTAACCACATAGGAAACATCTGGTGTCAAGTTACTACTTGAGGGTACCCTGATTATAAAAATTATAAAAACCCTCAAGTAGTAACTTGAGTAATGTTTCCTATAAGGTAAAAAGTCTCAGCAATATCATTAGGTGAGCTCTGTAATATTATTATATTTTACACTGCTTGTATAATCCCATTGAACATATCGATTGTTAATACTTTATATCATTGGAACCCCAAAGGTCTCTCAAGCCCCTGAGGAAGCCCTGCGGGGCGAAACGCATTGGGTGGGAATTGTATCTGTTACTGCAAACATAACATGATGTACTATAAGATTACTACTTCATGATTATTGGATTAGTGCACCTATGTTAGCCTAGGGTTATCGTAGGAGACCTCTGTTTAGTTTTTAGTATGTGCTAAAGTAATAAAATTTGATGTTTTTATAAAATATTCTTGCCCTTCAAAAGCCTGTCTTTCTTTCTCTTTCTCTCCCACATACTATTTCAACTTCAGGCTGGGCAACCAGGAGTTAACGCCTACGTTTTTGGATCTTCTTTCTTGGTGGAACACATTCTTTTACCAAATATAATTTTATTTTAAATGCAACTACATCCTGCAATCTACCTTGATCTGTGTTAATGTTTTTTAATGGTGTTACTGTAGATTAAAAGAATACAATACAAGGTTAAAACTAAATGATGCTATTTATGAATTATAAATATTTGCCATCTTGTTATTTACCATTACACATAACAATTGATTTTGATACAAAGCATTGCAAAGTAATTTACAATTCACAAATTAAATAAATGGTTTGTTGTATACATTCTTGTACTCAAGCAGTGTTTATAAACACTGCATCACAGTATGTGAAAGTATCTGAAGCAGATCTCTGTTGTAAGTTTCTGTCTGATTTTTTTTTCTTTCTTTTTTTTTCCAGCAATGACTGTTTTATTACTGCTCTGATCTGTTGTTGGGAACACTGGCAAGTGTGAAGTGGGGGTTAGTGACAATTGGGTGAAAAGAATATCCTTAAGATGCCCTGTTTACTTGGATTACTTAGTTTTGGACATCTGTTGTGAATTTAATGTCTACAACATTAAACATGTTAATTTCTCATTCTAATATTGGTCTGATAAAATGACATTATATATTGGTGACACATAGGACCTGATTTAGCATACCTGGAATAGATTTCCTAAATCACCAAGGTTAACCTATGATACCTAGTCTATCATCGCCAGTCTTGGAGAGTTTTATTAAATCAGGCAAATTATGTCAGGGCACCCACAACAAGTGATGGTTATTTCAGTTTGATGTAGATGGTCTCTTTCAGCAAACACCTTACTTATTCTATGGAGTAATACTGGCTACAATAAAAACATATTTTGTCACTTTTTTATGTGAGTGAATATAGAAGTGAACTAAGACACATTTTGAACTAAGGCACATTTTATATTTGGCTGAAATTTTTGCTTTTCATTTTCTACAGAAAGCCAAACATTGTTACTTGTGGATTCCAGTAAACACATAATAGATTAATACGTAGTAAAATCTTTACCTATATGAGATACTTGTTATCTTGTAACCGTCACATACATTCCGTATCTAATACCTTGATTCTATCATAACATGTTGCTCCCTTCCCTTTCTTGTGCTTACTTTGTAGTCTTGCCAATCCTTATCTGTAAAAGTACAGCTTAAAAGGAATCTATAATGGGAAACAATTCCTGTTTTCTGTGAGAGGTGCGAAGCTGCATAGGTCGCCAAGGCCTTCTAAACAGCAAGTAAGCTGCGCTTTGCTAATTCTACAGAGCGCTGTTCCACGGCGCATCGTTTGGCGGAGAACACTTTGTTAAATGAAAACGACTACAAAATGTGCAATTGTAGTCATTTTTTTTTTTAGTATGAAAGAGGTATTTTCCCCCCGAATTCCCTTCTCAACCATCAAGGTAATGCGAACAGATCAAAACATTTCAGCATCTGCATCGGTTATTAATACGTCTTTCTTATTGCAAGAGGCTCCTTTCAGGTGTCGTTTTGAAGGTTCTGCTGTGTGACATCGCAGATGAAAGTGAGATGAGATGAGTTGGGACATGAAAGAGTTATTCCAAGAGCTTGATTTATATTTGAAGTTAAAGAATCTCGCTGTTTTGCTGATTTTGGGGGTTTGTCCGAGGAAAAACAGGTATGACGGGACCTCGTGGTTACAAAAAATTGGATGTGAGGTAAAGGATCTGTGGTTGCTCACAAGTGAGTTGCCTTAAGTAAAGTCTGGTGCAATGATTTTGGCCTGGCTACTCATAAAATACTGTCTGCTGGAGTAATAATTTCCAGCAATGATTCACAAAATCAGAGTTCTGATTTTTCATTATACGCAGTATCCCAAACCTCAATGATGACAGAGAAGCTGACCACCAGAAAGTTTTGGTTTGTCTATCTTTTTCCTGGGGGACCTCAGAGCTGGCAGTCTTAGTACTCATGGGCAAGAACAGCCCAGCAAGAACAAAACTCACAAGCAGCTGTTAAATAAGCACAAGAAGAATCGCTATTATAAGCCGCTAAGACTCCAGCAACAATATTTTATTTTTTTTGGCTTTTAGGATTTTGTTACTTTCTCTTCAAATACTATTCTGGTGACTACACAGGATATGTTTTAATGATGTCTCTGCCTCTGTGGGATAGATTTTCTTCCCATTTATTTCATGTTAGTTTGCATCCCATGGGTTTTACTTTCCAATGGAAGTCTTTGGGTATGCGAAACGTACTTGAAGCAGGTCAGAAGTACAGGCCGATGGTCAATAAATTCTGTCAGTGAATGATCTGG
Organism: Pyxicephalus adspersus; assembly: GCF_032062135.1. Lineage (NCBI taxonomy): Eukaryota > Metazoa > Chordata > Amphibia > Anura > Pyxicephalidae > Pyxicephalus > Pyxicephalus adspersus. The sequence continues at coordinate 59,170,043 of NC_092868.1, forward strand.
GAAGTGTCTCAAACGGATGCAAAACTAATACCAATGATACAAGCCCAAAGCCCATCCAAACAGGTCCTGGGTTTTTACAGAATAAAGAGGCTTTAGGTTTGTGTTATTAGTTTGATGCCTATTTTTAACATTTCTCAGATAATTTACACATTTTTGGCAACTGTATTTGACTTGCTGTTGGTTTCCATCTGACCTGCATTTGACCTGCTTGAAGTGGGCTTTGCATTCGTGCATAGGAATGCAAAAATCATTTTAAAAAATCCCATTGATGCAGGCCCTCTATCTGTACAGCCCACAACTTTTTTTATTGTTTTGAATCATTTGTTTTTGCTGAACAGATTATTAGAATTGATTGGCCCCATAAAGGCTTACACTCCCCTCCCCTCCCACCCGTGGGTGCACTAATGGTCACGTAGGCTCTGTGAACCAATGCCTCTTACTTCACAGTTAAATGAATTCGGCAAATTGCTTGTAAGAGAATCAATTCTACTCATCTATCCTGACCCAGCCGTGTCAAAAGTCAGATGTTTTCTTTCAAGATTTCTGACACAATAGCAATATCCTTCATGTCGATACAATAATATATTTATGCTCGGTTTATGAAACCATAGTATTTGCTGAAATAATACATTTATTTCCACTACAAGGTTCACCCTGCTTTGTGACCTCTGGTCTGACGGTTCTTCTCTTTACATGAAATGCTCAGCAAAGGGTGACAGGACTGTGCCTAGGAGGAGTATATTGTTCTTATTCCTTTTACACTTTGTTCCAGCTCTCCATTAATGGTCAGATTTTTATTCTTCAGAAATGGGCTTTCTACCAGGCAACGGTCTTTACAGACATTTTTATGGGAAATGCTGGGATTTGTTTATTAAAAAAAGTTTAAAATAAGAAAATTGTACTGTTTGTGGCTTCCAATCAGCATCTTCCTTTAAAGGAAAAGAGTGGCACTGTTACAATGTTTCCTTGATAGGGCAAGCGGGTCACTGAGTTTATGTGGTGCCTAAAATTGCTTTTTTTTTTACTCCAGCCCCAAGACGGCTGGCCTGGTGATTGTTCAGGACCTCTAAACCTAATATATATATAAACATGTTACAGTACATAAAAGAGCATCTGGTAACAGCCGCAAATGTGGTATTGCTTCCTAATTTTTTATAAATCAGCAAATAATTGTCTATTTTCTTCTGTTCGTGAAAGTGTTTTGGGAGCCACTGGATCCAAACACTGTGGTCACAGGATAAGGTCCCTAAAAAGGGCCAATCAAAAAGCAAGGAGTTTTTATGATAAAATGTATTTATAGCCCAGCTTTTTCAGGGTTCAGGGTAGAATATGGAAGGTGTTATTTTTTGTTGTCTATCTACCATGGCAAACTATTCCTTTATTTCCAGTACCAGATACACAACAGGAGGCTTCAGGAAAACTTCTAAAGTGAGAGGAATTCCCTTCTGAGATGCCCTTAGAACCGGAATCACCATTGAATATATTTTCCCTTGCAAATAGGAAATCTGTGAATAGTTGCAACAATTCTGAAATCTGCTGTTCTTCATTGGAAATGTCACAGGGGTAACAGGGTCAGTGTCAAGAGCAATCATGCAATCATTAGTGACACAACACTGGATTTTAGTTACTTTCACACATATGGGTTTGTATTGTTTAATTTGCCCCAAGAGCCCTCTTAAAGGGCTTCCTTTCCACCCCCAGGTCACATAGAAGTCACATGGGTTGCTATTCCTATTGTTCTACCACTGTATGCAATTATTTCAAGACCTATAGCTTTAAATTTTTTTGTCTTATCTATGAATTATTCATATTCAGCCCCATTTTTAGTTTTACCTAGTTTGTATGAGGATGTTGGAGCTTGAAGTCAGAAGCAAGAGGTCTCCTGAGGTCTGACAGTTTCTGCCCCTCCAACTGCCTGTGCACATGCTAATGATGAATGCAGTTTTGCAGCTCAGTAACAGTAACTGAAACAGCATCAAACACAGAGCCCTGCAGCTGTTGACATTCTTTTTATCTTCAAGGCTGGGTAGTGTGATATTGCTATGCACACTCAGGAGACAGAATTTGTTCATAGACTGAGGTCAGACAGCTGGCAGAGCAGTTATATCAGACTTCAGGTGAGGTCTGATCTTTGACTGCCAGGTCTATGTGTCATCCTCAGGCAAAGCATGGAAAGTTAAAGTTTAATGATGGGCATAATAAAAAACAATAACAAATATGATGCAGTCTTTGACTAGCTGAACCCCCTCCCCTTCCATAGCAAAGTTTGCAAAAGGTAAAAGCAGTCTGTGAGTTCATAACACAGTATGAACAGCAATAAAGTACCTGCTAAACTTTCACTCATAGTTAAGTTTGTTTTTAACACAATACTACAGATTTAATATGCGGGGGGGGGGGGGGGGTACCTAAAAATACATTGTTGCAGTTACTTCATACCCAGCCAGCTGATTGGGCAAAAAAGGAGCAACTGAAGTTAGATAAAGTCATTTTTCAACTCATTGTGCTCCAGCGTCCATCAGCACGTTCATTTTCTAAAACATTTGCATGGTACACCCTTTAGACTATGTGCCGCCTACAACTCCATGAGTGCTTCCATCGTCACCCGCCATTCTACAGAACAGCAAACAAAATGAGTATATGGCATGTGTTACCCAGCAGTCAATATGCTTGGAACACACATCCAAATAATTATCAGAACTTTTGGTCTTCCTGTGGTTAAGGGCACCACTCCTTGCGCTATTTTCTCTTGCAGTAAGTGCTTATAATTGTGCATGTAGTCATATTGTCTGTTGTTTAGTGTTTAGGTCACAAGGATTTTTTCTGTGGAGCTTTCATCAAAAATTGGATAGTGTGGGAGGAAACTGCACCGAGTCACTGAGAATTCACACAGTTCATCATATTTATCTGCAAGATGGTTACAGCTAATTTTTTCCCCCCTTCCTTAGTGCTTTAGGCTTTCAAAGGTAAAGACTAACTGTACAAGGCAAAGTGTTCCCGGAGCGCCTGTGTATTCTGAGATGATGGATTATGTAAGAGGCACATCAGAAGAGACACGTTTGCTGTACAAGTGGGAGAGAAAATGAAACACTGAGGAAAAACAAAATGATCTAACAAGACCGCCAAACCATTTGTCTAATTAGAAAAAGGGGAACAAAATAAAACGATACTTAAAACTGACCTCCAGACCCCTTTCATTAAATCTGACCTCCAGCCTCCCTTAATTGAATCTGACCTCCAGTCTACCTTCATTAAAGCTGCCCTTCATCCTACCTTTAATAAATCTGCCCTTCAGCCCTACCTTCATTAAATCTTTTAATAAATCTGCCGCCCTCTAGCCTCCCCTTTATTACATCTGCCCTACCTTCAATAAATTTGCTCTTGGGCCTCCCTTCATTAGAAAGAAACGTAAGCAAGTCAGATAGAGCCCACCTCCTTTCTTGGCTGGGGACGTCCAGCATGGGTAGCCCCTCCCCAGCCTAATTGCCCCTCCCCAGCCTAATTGCCCCTCCCCAGCCTAACTGCCCCTAGCTCCCATTACTGACCTGCCCCTCTCCAGTGCCCTTCAACTTCATCTGTGGCAGCCATGTGCTTTTTTTGCCAACAGCATCTGGAAACATTTCTCTGCATTTCCCAGCATTCTCCCACGGCCCTAAACAAGCAGAAGGCCATTCAGGTGCCCAATATGGGAATTATTAAGCTTTGGAAAGCCATGCTTGATCAAGTTTGCATATTGCAACATCATCAAGCATTAGTAATCTGCTGCAAAAGCACATCATGACCGGTGGAGTTAAAATAAAAATGGTACACAGATAACTGAAGACAGAATAACCAACAAAGTAATATTCACTTCTGTATAGAAGGATTGGAAGCTTTACAGTAACAAACTGACTTGTTCAGTGTTGGTCTGGCTGTAAGATAGAAGAAATATCTGATTCTCGGCTACAGATGCTTTAAGAAAACAAAAAATGGAGATGGGAATTTGTATCCCGGAGAATATTATTGTGTCCTACGTACAGTTCTTATCGTAGAAGGCAATGAGAGCGGTATCATAGTGCTGCAAGAAGTTTCATCAACACAGTTTTTCTGGAAAGTCAGAAGCTCGACGCCCCAGGGACCCCGGAGACAAATACAGTATTTTTAACTTTACTTATATTATCAGACTGAGAAAAGGCTCTTTTGCTTCATAAGAAATCTAAAACCTATTTATTCGGGAGAGCGTGGAAATGGCTTTTTCATTGAGCTTGCAGCCTCCACAAAAGCGAGACACTTCATTTTAAGGTTCCCCACAAAGAATTAGCACTGTGAGCTAAATTGAAAAAAAGGCCTTTCTTCAACTTAACGGACCATTTGGAGACCTGCTGGGCTCCCCCCTTTTTTTTTTCTTACCGGTAACTTGGCTGCACGGGTGAAATGAAGATGAATACTGGCAGTAGCTGCCATTGTTCTAGAAGTGCCATTAACCGTATTGATTGATTTGGGGATGCGTTTGACTCAGTGAGCAGACAGGCTAAGGTTGCTACGCTACCAAGGCTGAACCGCCACATCTATACTGCTTTTAAAGAACGCTCATAAGGGAGCCCTTCAAGGGATTAAGTATATATCTATATATTTCTTTACACTTTGTTACTTTTGTGCTGCTACGTGTTGAATCAGTCGTTACTCTTCTTATACTAAAACCTTTCTCCTGCTGCTGATTTTTAATGAATCTGTTCATGGAGGAGCTTGCAATCTAAGCCGTCTCCTCCAGCAAATGATAGGGGGGTGCATCAAATAAAATGAGTTGGAGCTAAAGTCACGGCAAAACGGGCAATTATTCAGCGCTCCTCTATCCTGCAGTGCCTGCTTTCCACAACAGCTCCAATTTCACTTTAATATGTTAAATCTGGGGGTTTGAGCAGGTTAATGCTAGCCCAGACCTCGGTACACAAATGATATTTTAAGCCAGCATTCCGTAGTGTAAGGCTTAATATTGCTACCTCTCTGAATTATTATGTTGCTAGTAAACCAGGACTCCCTCTAATTGCTCAACCATTGCTATGGAGCCTAGTTAGTTTTTGGCAATGCTTTTGAAAAGCTGCACCTATATATTAGAAAACATGTTAATATTTGTAGCATGTACATACATTCATTATTTCTGTTGTTCTATATATATGTGTTTAGCCAGTCACCATAAATCCTTTTTATCCTTTGCAGAAAGCTACATATCTGTAATGGCTACAATTATTGCTCCATTCAGAATGATTTTATTTGTAGCCACCTCATTGTTCTGTACAGAGCTATGACTTCTCAGTTGCTCTGATAGGATAATAGGATAATTAAAATAAAGGTTTTCACACAGTTGGTGTCACCACTGCAGGGCAGGCTGGGGCTGAGCAGTGGCACAGATTTTACAGAATTATTAGTTCTGTATAGCAGTTTAGCTGGAGTTTTCCCTTATAGGGGCTGTTTGAATGCATTTTGAAATTTAGAGGATTTTAGAAATGTGTATAACTTTTTCTTATCTTCAGTAACGCCATCTTACCTTCAAATATATGTCAGTTTGCACTTTGGGTATGCATGTTATTCAATAAAATATTACAGCAAGGTGACATTGTGCTATGAAGTTGTCTACAACCAGGACAATATGGATGAATCAAGTTGTTTTGTATAATAGAGGAAAGATATATTGTTATCTACTCAAAAGAGTTTACAATGTAACAGAAGACCATGAGGATGAACAGCAACAAAACATAAATGTAAGCTGAAAATTCTGAATTACATCAACTGGACAATATGTCGCGATGTGAATGTCCAATCCACTTTAAGATTTGCCAGCCAACTATATACAGTAATACAAAGACTTCCTGATTGGCTACAGATTGAATTATATGATCTAGTCCTGGAATTTATAATTGGCAGTGGATTGGCCAGTATAAAAGAAGTAGATGTTTTAAGAGATGATTGACACTAAAGATATGTATACTAAACTGGCAGAGTGAAGGCCGTTACTTTGCAATACTATTCTGACTTCCTGAATGATAATCCCCAAGGAGGGAGATGCCAGCTGTCTTTTGGCCAGGTCTCCAGGCTTCAGATGGCAGCTGACATACAGCTCCGGGCTGTGCAGCATAAGGTAAAAATTCCAGGTGTATCTTTATATATACAGCTTTAGAATATTTAAAATATACATAGTTAATAAAAAGTAAAAACAAAAACAAATATTGAAGCCTATATAGCAATTGGCTACACCAGCAGGAAGGTAATGTACTGTACCAACCCAGACATATTTAACCATCCTCCTTATTTAGAATAAAACTCAAGCATAAAAGTACCAAGAGCAAGGAGTAAGATGAATTCTGATTGGTTGTTGTTACTGAATTTTGTGCTTTGTGTCTTGTATAAGTTTGGATATGCAAACATTATTTTTTCTGCTTTTAGTTTTAGTTTTTTGTGCTGAAATGGAATATAAATAATTTTGTAGCAAAAATAGGAAATCATAATAAAATTTCTCCAAAGTGAACTTTTAGTGGTGCTTTGGATGCAATGGGCCTGTTTTAATAAAGCTCTCCGAGGCTGGAGAGGATACACTTTCATCAGTGAATATGGGTAATCCAGCAAATCTGGAATGGATTTTTTAAAACTCTAGCTATTTGTTAGTGAATGATTTCAATCTTGGACCAGATCCACTCCAGGTTTGCTGGATCACCCAGTTTCCCGGATAAAAGTATATAATCTTCAGTCTTGGGGAGCTTTAATAAATCTGGCCCAATTGAAGAGGGACAAAGTTTTTAGCGCTGTGTCCACACAAGATTTAGGACAAACTGTTGGGTTTTGTTTTGCTCAGCACACTGAGTCTGATGTATTAATCCCCTAAGCAGTATTCCCGAGTGTGGCTCGGGGTAAAAAAAACATGCAAAAAGCTGTAACCCTAAGCCACACTTGGGGTAGCTAAAAACTTTATAAACCCCACTTACCTGGTCACATCGGCGTCCCGGTCGTTCGTACCCGTCCTCGGACAGCGTCCTCTTCTGCCAGCGAGTGCAGAGACGTTCCCGGAGAGTTCCTGGTGATGTCGGTGCATGCGTCGGTACGTGCGGGAGGCACGGCGGGAAATTCAAAAATTTTTGTATTGGATTTAATACAAAATAACTGTATTGAAACCAATACAGAGTAATCCTTATATAATTATATTATTTATATATTATACATGCTACTGTACAGTTATTTTACAGGTTTCTGTAATTTTATGCACCCTTGTTTTAACTGATTTATTTTTCTATTTAAAGTTCATTAATAAATTAATCATTAAATGTATTAAATATTAGACATATTTTAGTGAGTTTTGCCTAAGAATTATAGGCCTACAATGTAAAGCAATGTTCTGTTTTTGGCATAAAAATAGGGTCAGAATTAGAAAGCCAGGGGGGTTAAAGCTCTCCAAGACTGGAGAGGATGCACTTTCATCAGTCAACCTGAGTTATCCATAAAACCTGGAAAAGATCTGGTCTAGATTTGAAAAAATTTGCTAATAGCAAATGACTTTAGGAAATCCATCCCAGGTTTGCTAGGTCACCCAGGATTACTGATGTAAGTGTATCCTCTCCAGCCCTGGAGAGCTTTAATCAGGCCCATTGAGTATCAAATCATGAATATTCAATTGTACTTTATTGGAATGAAAAAAATATATATATATTTATATCCTAATTGGCTATTTCTTGTCTACATGCACTCAACCGCATTGCTGTATACCAGCTTTTTGATGGTGACAACAATGGACCACGCCAGAACGTGCACTGGGCAATGTTAACAAGTGTGAGACTAGAAAGTGTTCTCACAGGTAGTTTCTAAACAAGATTTTCATGACAAGATCATCAGAAGTTATGTTTCTGAAATCTGGAGGTTTAAAAAGACAGAAAACCCACCTAGAAATGACATTAACATGTTGAGCTCATATAAAATTGTAGCAATCGGGTTTTTTATTTACTTTAAATAAAGCTCCAGGTGTGGGTTTTGTGTTTAGTTTCTCCCTCATCACCCCGCTGGGCTGAAGGAATGTTGTTAATGTTGGCAGATGGATGTGTAGGTCACCCGAATGTAAGAGAAGATTGGTAAGAAAAGTGCTGCATGTTACTCATCTCTTGCTGGCTGAATGGTGAGTGTTTGTTGACAAGATTAATCCGAGTACAAGACGTCTCAAGCATCTTCTGCACAATGCTTGTCGGCTCAGCTAATATCTTAAGGCACAAAAGCAAGCGGGAGACCTGAGGATGTGGGCAGACGCCGGTGCTGAGATCAAAGGTTACTCCGAATGTTTCAGAGCGTAGAAATGTTTCATATACAACTTAATTACTTTTTCTCTTTCAGAATTAGAATATTTCAGTGGGGGGGCAAAAATGTCCTTGGTCATTTTCTTATGATATATGTGTCTGGATCACAATTTTTAACACTCAACAAACATATTTATAAGGTACAGATTTAGGAAAATCTGGAAAGAGCGAGCCATCTAACTGCCCAGTGTATAAAACAATTTGGTTCAGTTTGTTTGAGCAAGTATTAGAATGGAGAAAATGTTCAGCTACAAGTGATTTTTGGTGACAGACATCCAGTATCAGAAATTACCATGGAGAATGGCCAGACTGATAGAAAGTCCATAGCTGCGTTAGACTGAAGAAAAAAAAAACATTGTAAACAAAAAGCTAAAACCTCTTTGATTTCTATTGCTGTTTTGTCCCTGTTGCGGATTTCCCCTCACTTCCTGAGCCCTCTTACAAGAAGATAGGAAGTCTCCAATTAAATCCCAATACAGTGCTTATACTCCCCCACTCTGTCTGATGCAAAATTTTTAATCACTTATACAAAACATATCATGAGATAAATCCTAAAGTAGTTTCCTGGCTACTCTCCGTTCTGACGAAGCTTTCCTTGACACTCTTACCAGCCATTACTAGTTGTCTGATTGCATATAAAATGATGCTTGTCAGCAAATATCATTGACTAAATACAAAGTAACAATGTCTTGTTTCATTTTATTTACTACATAAATCATGTTGGTTTAAAGCAGGTGTGTCAAACTCAAATACACAGAGGGCCAAAATTCAAATTTTAGACAAAATTGCGTGTCAAACTTGAAATTTATTGAAAAAATTTAGAAAGTTTTCCCTTCTCATTAGATATAAAGCTTTTTCAAATGGAAACAAAAAGGTTTTCCTTAATATTGAATCTGGAACAAGCATATATTAGAGAAAGAGGCCTAAGAATTTTGTTTGATGTTATGAGTGGCTGGAACTCCCTCTTCACTGAAATAGCACGGCCACTACAATTCCCTGCGTCTATAAAACAGTCCAATGCGGGGCCGCGCAAAGGCAGAGAGGCCACTGGTCTATAGACGCGAGTGATGCCGCTACTACAATTCCATGCTTTACTTGCGTCTATAAAACAGTCCAATGCATGGCTGGTCTATAGATGCAAGTGATGGCGGGAATTGTAGTAGCGGTGCTATTTTAATGCAGCGGCGAGCCAGCTGCAATTCATATTAGGAATTCGTTTGGGGGCCAAAAAAAAAGGACGTTGCGGGCCAGAGTTTGACTCCCCTCGTTTAAAGTGTAACCTTTCACATTATTTTAATATCCTGGGTCTCTGCTTTCAGAAAATTAATATAACTGTTTTAAGATTGAAAGTACATTTTCATGTACAAAAAGGCAGCAAAAGAGTTAAACAGGAAAACATATAGAAATACATATATTTACTTTTATTCACTGTAAAACTTTTAAAAATGCACCTTTTATATCTAGAATCTATTAAATAAATGGTTGAAAAACAATATTGCCAAAGGAAAGCCCTCCCCCCTCCTAAAAAAATGTATTTGTTACTTTGTTATCTTAAGTAATGATAAATTCTATCATTCAGTGGAGGAAAGGTGAAAATTGCTTTGGTTCTTAAGAGTTGTACATTGACAAAAGCTGATAAGGGGTTAAACTTGATATACAAGCGTGCACTATAATGTGTTTCATAGCTAAGTATAACTAAAGAGGTGTAAAGAAGAAAAACCTAAAAGGCGTTTTGACTCCTCCCTTCTATATCCATAATGAACCAAAAAGTTTTGGCTGAGTGTTACACTTTCTACAGGGTTTCCTAACCAGAATTCCTCCAGGGAGCGCTGGGGGGTTCCTGGGGCAATGAGCAGTTTGTCCCTCCCAGGTCAGTGTAAGTGACACCAATGATCTGTAAGGGTGACATTCTTACCACTGTCCAGCAATGTAAGAGGAATTCTTCCTACTGACCACCACACTAATATACAGTGATCTGTGGATATAGTAATTATAGGAGGGGTTACCTGAATACCTGAAAGTTATATCCCCCCCATGTTATAAAGGTCGATAAAGACTGCTTTATTTTAACAGTTTTAGCTGCTGCGTCTTTGTGAGTCGGAGTCAGGCAACGTGTACCCTTCACACACCGTTTCCTGCTGTCGGGCTGCCTAAGTAGTCGCAGCCTTGGTCATGTCTCACCTGCCGTCCCCCTCCCCCTTCCCTATTTTGGTTGATAAGTGAATCAGGTGTGATTGAATGAACCTCCACTCCAGCCCAATGCAATTTATCACAGGACTTTTTCCAGCCGCATCCGTGCCACTCCGCCGCAACTCATCCATCATTCATTGTTGGAATTACGGGTGACTTTAATGAGTAGGATTTGGTATTCATATACCCCCCACCCTTTATGCACACCATAGATTTTCACAAGTGAGCCACTGCTGCCAGGGCCTTCTGAGAACATGCTAGAAAAATGCTAGAGAATATAAAATATGTCTCACGTCTATAGCATGGCGGACTTCCTGTGTTAATTCTCTGCTTCCTGTAATATAAATTGAGAAAAACTAAGCCTCCTCTGCTGTGTGACTGGGAATAATTCGAAGAACCTGCATCTCTGTCCCCGCATGCAGAACACAGCAAGTGTCTCTGACGGAAGATATATTGGTCAGCTGCGCTCTGTTGAGCTGTTGTCTTCTTTCTCATTAAGGGTTTTTTATTTTGTGAAATTACATATCTCACAAAAGCTTGCCCTCTGGAGCCTCTTCAGAGGCCTTGAGTTGCTTCTTTTCCCATTTTTGGTAAAAGTGGATGTTTCAGTAACTGCATATTTAAATTCCTGACAATCACAATACAAGTTCTACTTTATGGGTCAAAAAAGCAGTCTTTGCACACTTTTCAGTGACATTGCCTAGGCTGAGATGACTTCATCAGTCTGCTGCAGGCAGAAGGAAGCACATGCTCAGTCTCCTTTCACACAGTGATCAGAATGCATTGCAACTTTGTCACCTGGTGAGAGACTTCAGGACTGCACAGACACTGGGATTTACATTACTGTGTCATCTCTGAGTCAGCACCCCAGTCCAGCTTCATACAGTTGCACCTTTCTGAGGCAAAAAGCAGATGAAGGCATTGTCACAAGAAGAGCTGTGATTTTTTAGAGAAGTAGCAAATACCTGGAAGTATTACAACGACACATTAGTAGCATATAAGTATGCATTATACAAGTTCCAAAAGACTGAAGTCTGTGCTTGTTTCATATACCAAATCAAAAGTGTATTTTCTGCCTTATGCTGGCCATCTAGAAACTTAGTTTTCAAAGGGTTGAACCTGGGTAACCTAACCTTTACTGCATTGCACACACATAAAGCGTTCATATTCTCCCTAAACAAGATATCACTATGTATTATTATTAAACAGGATTTATATAGCGTCAACATATTACGCAGCGCTGCACATTAAATAGGGGTTGCAAATGACAAACGAATACAGACAGTGACAAAGGGCGGAGGAGAGGACCCTGCCCCGAAAAGCTTACAATCTAGGAATAATATCACTAGATGTGACCAATATATGAAGTGCTGTACATTGGGCATGGTGAATGCACCACTACTGTGCTTGGTGGGCTCATGGACACGACGGTGTGCACAGGCTGTAAATAAGTGAAGTCATTGTTACCACAAAGGTACATTGGGTCTGATTTATTAAAGCTATCCAAAGCTGGAGAGGATTCACTTTCATTAGTGAACTTAGGTGATCCAGCAAACCTGAAATGGGTTTCTTAGAAGCAAGTTGCTTTTTGTTAGCAAATGTTTTCAATCCTGGACCCGATCCATTTCAGGTTTGCTGGATCACCCAGCTTCACTGATGAAAGTGTATCCTCTCCAGCCTTGGAGAACTTTAATAAATCAGGGCTATTGTGTCCAAATATTAATCCTTGTGTGAAGAATGTTACATTGTTTCTACAATGAAGCATTTGACATTCACATTCTGGTAGATGTTATATCTGTCTCGTCCTGCCTAATCTCGGAAGAAACACGTACAAGAGATCGGGCGCAGCTTTTATTACAACTCAACACTGACAGACACCTTATAGTCTCATCTGTGATTTCCGGGATGTGTGTTCCCAATCTGTCTGTTTGTAATGTGTGTGCTCGTCCTGCCCCAGGGCCTTCTATGTCTCTCCAATATGTTGTGTTGGCAATGTATTCATGTTTTTTGGGAATACACGGATGTGTTTATTTGTGGGTTAGACTTACAGTATAATAAAAAAATCACAGAAGGTGACATTGCAATATGTGTGATTCCTCTGATGAGGATAACCTTGTAAAAGATGTAATGTGGAATCCCATGATATAGATATAGATCACACTATTGTGCAGCTGACTCCGTGCTGCTCTGTTTGTAATGAAATTCTGTTACATAGATCATTTTATTTCCATGTAACATATTTATTTAATTCCCTGATTCCCAGTTTTAGTACATTGGCCATCTGCCTTATGTGATCACTAGAGATGCCTAATGAGATGCAAAAATTGTATGCAAATTGCATTGACTTGAAATTGAGCCCATAAGCCTCTTGCTGCAGAGCTCGGCTGGCCCATCTTCAGAGCAGTGCATGGTATTTGCAGCTCATAAAGCATCTCTAGTGATCACAATGTGAGTTGGTTGTCTATGTTTCTGCTGTCACAAGACAATAGTAGGTCCTGGAGACAGTGAAAAGGGAAGGAGGTGGCACACTGCGATGTCACAGGCTGAATACAGGACTATGCAATCTCCGATAGGGCCCACTCATATTGTCGTGTGTCTGTGTAGTGATGGGAAACTTGCTGCAGGCTCATCACATATCCTTTTGCTTCAAACCTTACAGTGGGCGCTGATAGGGGCCCATTGCTAAGGTTAAAAGCAGACAACAGCCTAGTTGGTTAATAACCCAACAACCACCAGGCAATGGGAACTTTAGTTACTGTGTACATGGAAAGTTGAAGCATGCCCAACCTAAAATGATATCTCTATTGTGGAGTAATTAGTTTACATTATTATTCATTTTTGCACAAATGTATGCACATTCCTTGCAAAATTGGTGCAATTTTTAGGAGACTTTTGGTGTGTAAGCAGCCCATTTGTTGGCATGGACTTCCTTTTTAAAAAAAATTTGAAATATTAAAGTAGGGCACCTCCCTGAGGCCCATTCCAGCCCATTCCTGGCACTAGTTTTGCCTAATTTTATTACCTTTGCATTAACCCCTTCTACATGCGTGGAACACCACCAGCGACGGTTTGGCGGTGGTGTCTCTCGTACTGCGGCACATGGAAGGTTAAGCAGAGAAATCTTGCTTGATTGGCAAAACATAAAGCTTTTTCCAGAAAGGCTCCAATCTTGAGCAGAGAGGAACTTGCCGTCCGTGTAATGAGGCGGATTTGACACTTCCAGTTGGAGAAATTTGACAGCTGTAATTTGATGCAGTTATTTTATTTTTTATTTTATTTTTTTTTGTAAAATCTCCCGGCGTTCTCGTTACATACTGATTTGGCTGCCACAAGGTTTCTTATTTATTTATTTTTGTTTTTGTTTTTTCCACACTCACCGCTGAGATTCCGTCTCATTACTTTCATTCTCTTTAGACTTGTCGGTTGGTGTTTTTGTTGCACTTGTTGTTTACTTTCTCTTATGTTTTCCCTGCTGTTGTTCTAGGCCTTAGCTTATGCAAAAAATGGCTTCGCTTTACCTACGTGGCCAACATACGCCTTCTAAGGGGACCTGTTGTGGCTGGATTCATGCTTAAGTCTGATCAGTATTCTTTACAGTTGTACAGGAAACCTGAAACAAATATCTCTGCCCTCTTTTTTATTTTGTATTTTTTTTAGCTTACATTGTCCTTGGTGTAAAACATGAAAGGCCACTAGAAAGCTGGCAATTTCCACTATGTCAGCTTCCGGAGCTCTCACCTGGAATGGATCTGGTCCAGGATTGGAAATATTTACAAATTAATATCAAATGATTTTATAGAAACCCATTCCAGATGACCCAGAATCTCCCACAATAGTCCTCTCCAGTCTTGAAGAACTTTATTAAATCAGGCCCATTGTACACAGCACAATACGGATGTGTGGCATGTGTACATATTTGCCAGACATATCTCCCCCAATTGTCATGTGACTACATTGCATGTTACTATATTATACTTCCATAATTTTGTCATAGTTTCTGTAACAATCTCCCTACTTTACCATTGGTGGCATTTTTTGATTTGTAGTACAGGTGAGCAGAATTAGGTGACCTGCTTTTGGGTGGCGAATGGCAACGATGGCAAATTTCTATGTTTGGGACACACAAGATAGCAATAAAGATCTGACGCGGTTTCAACCCCTTAGCACTCTATCCAAGAAAAAAAAAAGTTTTTGCTTAAACTAATATACTACTCAGAAATGTCAAACATGAATAAAGCATAAAGCAGTTCTGTGACCGACCTGTACTGCTGTAACTGCACTGGAGAAAAGTGAGGACACCGTGTACAGCAATGTCTAAATCACAAGACTGGATGGACACATTTACATATATAAAAGGACAACTATAATTTAATACAACATTTTGGAATCTCTTTGATGTCCTGCTTAAAAAACACAGTAGCAGCATAACAGAGTAAAATCCTTTAAATTTCCTAAATCTTGCTATGGCCATCTGGAAATGATCTTAGGAGAGAACTTTGAATGTCTTCTGTGTTACTTTTAATATTCTCAGCAAATGAAAAGCCAAGGCTGCCCCTCTGCCCCCTGTCCTCCCATCTTCTGCTAATCTCCTGTCTCCTCTTCCCTCTTGGTATCCTGAGGCCCCAGCGCTTTACGCCATCCTCCACTTTCCTCATTACCCGGCTGAGAACATTAAAAAGCGAACCATAAATAAATCACCAAATGGTCATCACAGTGGCAGATAAACCGATAAAGACTTATGAAGGTTTGTGTCTCCTAGGCCTTGCTTCGCCGGTGCTGCTAATTTATTTATGCTAATATCTCTGGAGCAGGATCTGCTGGTGAATGCATTTATTCAGGCCTGCAGATACCGAGCAAGACAGGTGTCACTCAGGCTGTGGTGATAGGCAGAGGAATATCTCTCGGGCGCGGCGGCGTTCATCCCTGGGAGATGGCCCGGTGGAGGATCAAAAAGGATATTACAACTCGTGTGCCGATATTTTGTGCTGTCACAAACATTGCTACGTGGAAGAGCTGACGATAGCATCACCCGGCATCAAAAATTCCACAAAAATACATTTCCAGTCTTTGCTTCTTATAATAGAAAAGTGAAGCTATAGTTTGAAGTATGGTAAAGGGCCATTCCTTGGTCAGAATATAAGGGTAAGGCATGTTCAAATCCACATTCATTCTGAATGGCACCACTATGCAACTAACCAAAGAAATGAACGCCATGTCAACTGTGGAGGTGTCCAAAAACTGCAGAGTCCATTTTAACCTGTACAGTATGAGGAGAGCAAAGAAAAAGATAGACCTACAAAACCCCAATCCTCTGCCCTTCTACATAACATAAAGAGGAGGAGTTCTACTAGATGACTAGAGATCTACAAGATAGGTACAGTGTAATCAGTAAGACTTAGTTTCTGATCAACAGGTTATTTTTATTTTATTTTAACTTCAATACAGATTTAGCAAAAAAGGCTTTTAATGGTAGATAACTGTCCAAAGGGACCAGATAACACATTTGGTTTTAGATTTTCATACTCCTAAAGCTTGTGAAAGGTTCAATTTAAAGGCAAATGGCTGCTTTATTATTACACACGTTAATCCACAAGAACATGCATGCATGGGTGTGATTTGGCTTTCAGTCATTTTGGGGGCTATATTCTTCTCCCCAATGAGCTTTAGGCACTGTTTTTTTATACAAAGGCAATGTTTTTTTTATACAAAGATGGAACGGTCTCATACATTCACAACTGATACAGTGGTTACTATTACAGTTATGTAATCACTACCATTGGTTTCCCTCCATGTGTTCCATGCAGTTAGAGATGTATTATGCAATTTTAAATTAGGTTTACATGGGGCCGCTTGCTCTGTAAGCCATCGGAGAAATAGAAGAAGGGAAGATTGTATCCAGGTGTATGGGTGGGAGATCACCTGAGTGAAAGTCACCAATATTATGGTGGTCACTAGTAGTCCAATCAGCAGATGGAAGGCAGGGCCGTGGCACTGAGAATGCTCAAAAGCTGACTTTCAAAATGCAGTGTTGTTATGCCAATGATGCACATCCCTATGACATATATATTCAGGTAATTCCAAGCTCCAAAACTCCTGTGTATGTGTTTCCCCGGGGTATTCTACAATGGCCCTTTAAGAAAGAAATACAAAGCCGTCAATATGACTCCGGCTGAGAGACACTTCACATTGCTCTCTTTTTACTGCTATCAAGCTTCTCCTGACAATGAATTTTCACATTAAAAACGCTCTCCCTTCGTCACAATACATCGGTCTTCGTTAACAGCATGAAAACTATCACAAGCGCTAAACAATTTGGTGGCAGCCCATGATAAGCCGAGTCCGCCGTCCCCGGAAACGGCACAGGCATTCAAATTAATTTAATTTGAAATATCAAATTAAATTAAAACAGTAGACGTGTCCCTCGGGGGGAAACGTATTTCATTTTCAGTGTCTTTTGATGGAGTATTTTGTGCCAAAAGTTGTGCGTTCTGCATCTGGCTTGGCATCTAAATTTATTTCATTTGGTTCAGAAAGATTTGTAATGGAAACTGGAATTAGAAAGAAACTGAGAAAATGGATTTTTTTTTCCTCTTTGTGTGCGGCTTTATGAAAGTCATATTGTGATATGCTGTTGGAGTCTGCGAGTTCTGACTTAAATAAGTCACAGCAAGTTCTCCTTTCGCCTCTCACTTTCTCACTGGAGCCATTGCACTGTTGTCTTCCTTCAGTGCAGAAAACACACTTTCCCACCATGGAAGCATAAAATTGCGCATTTGATTTTTTCTATTTTTGTTCATTTTAACACGGTGTACCTTTTTTGAAGGGCCATGCATTTGTAAACATGTTCATACCAGTTCAATTGTATGATTTCCATTTTACAGTTTTAGAAGGATCCTTATTTACTGAGAGATTCCAATTTTTTCACCTGTTAAAGCATAACAAAGGTGTGCAGAGGCTTATGGTTTGTTTTCTATACAAAGCAGCCACAGCCTGAGTAGATTACCTGTCCCTTGCCAACGGAGAGGACGCTCTCTGAGAAAGTGGTCCTTGCAGAGGTCCAGCATGTTTCATTTTATTTAGAGCTCATAGTATAGGTATAAGGGGAAGAGGGGGAAAGAAAGAGGTTTCAGGCTCAGGAGGTTTTTGTGCAAAAATAAATCAAGTGTGTATTTTTCAAGTTACAATTAGTACGTACATCAAAGGTACATATTTATTTCAAGTTCAATATCCAAATGCCTGTTATTGTCACAGGGTTTGGATACTTTAATCTAGACATAAGACTCCTTCCAATGTCATACAAAGTACATATAAAGATTGAAAACAAGGTAAGAAGTGGACCTGTTAGGGTCGCATGATTCCCAACGCGTTTGGCCTGTTATAAGCTTCTTCAGGGGTATAAATTTGCAGAGATTGTATGATTTCTATATTGTACAAATACAAGATATAAGCATATAGCATATAGATTGTCAAAGATTATTGAATAATATATTTTTGTTAGAAATCTAATTTGTAATAAAACATAATAATCCTTCTTTTATATGGATGTCTAGAACCTAATAATTCCACAGTTAGCCACAGAAAAATGTCAATTGAACATTCAACATCTCATTTTAAACTTTCATATCTGATGTTTCATTTTATGTCTGATCTAAAGATAACCGTTTACTTATTTAGATAGCAGGAAATATGAAATTTGCTTATTGAAGCGTTGTAGGCCATAGCTATGTAGCCCAGAAGATAAAGTAAGAGGTGCTTATGAAGTTTGTTGTGAAACAAAGGAAGAATAAGTGTTTATTCTACAAGCAAATGTTATACTCATTGTTAGTTAGAGAATAATCCAACAAGATGATAGGGTCTTCTTACTTGCAAATTGTCTCTCAGTTGCAACATTTTCCTAATTGTTTTATTGGTCCCAAAACCCGGGACTGATCCAGAGTTTTCTTATCTTATTCTGTTTGGCTGCAGTAATCTGGACAGGAGGTGAGGTGAAAGCTCCATTATGGGAACATAGGCCACATTTAAAACTTTCTCATAGTACTAGAGCATGTGTTTTGTTGTCTGGACCGCTTTCACTGTATTTCTCATCCTGTTTTGATCTGTCTGACATTTGTGAAATCGACAGGAAACAATCTCAAGATGGGGCCAAAAGCTGCAAATAAACCCTTACAGGGGTTATAACCCTTCACTAGAGATGAACTAGGTCCTCTATCCCAGGTGAAATGATTTTTTCCTAAAACCCTCAAAAATCCATTACTTTGAATACACAGCTTCCGAAACTGTTATTCATCTCTACTGCAGTGTTAGAGTGCTCAGACAGTACATACTGAAGTAATAACATATTTACAACATGCTGTAAGAGCAGAAAAATCCTGGGTCTTTTTTTACCTTAAAGTCTTTGTTGTGATCTTCAAGAGGATATTCGAGAATCAGTGACTTCACAGAACAAACAGCTAGAAAGAGTTCAGGAATGGCTTGTTTTAAATCTCTTTTACTGCTTGTTAGGAAAGTGTGAATCATTTAATTTCCATGGTCTGGGCACTGGTTCACTTTAACATGGAAAGCCATCTTTACCCTACTGATGCATTCCCTTATGTGAATGTCTGTTACCGACCTACAGAGTCATATAGGTCACAGTGTAATCGGAACAGGAGCACGATGCCTTAAATGTCCCTCTGTATGCACAATATGTGACATTTCCTGATCTGAGATCTTTTATAGTCAGCCTAGGTGGACATGTCTCTTTCTCTGTGACAATTACCACTAACAGGGGTCTTCATCTGGAATAATACTCTCACATGACAAATCATCCTTGTGTAATGTCAAGAAGCCATTCTTTAAGGCCATGATTGTGTCCTGAGCATAGAACCCGAAGTATAAATGTTCACTGACATACTTAATGTGTCAGTAGTATGGAAATATTACATTGAATCATATCCTGTCATAGTTACAAGCTTCTGCATCATTCCCCTCAAATAAGAACCTAATGCAAATTTACCAATACATCCTAAAATCACTAATGGATTTCTTTAAATGCAACAGTAAATCATCTCAGTACAGTATATATATGTTCTCTGTACAGTAATATGGTATTTGTCAGAGCTATATAAATGTATAGGAATACTGTGTGACTGTGGGGAACATTGGAGTGTAAATGTTGTTAATATTGAAAATCCTACAAACACATAAAAACATATTTAAAATGTATACATAATAGAGAACAAAACCTAGGTTTATGCCAAGTTTAAGTCTAAATATTACAGTCTTCATGCCAAGAGATCAAACAAATGTATATTTTATGTAAACAAAAAAATTCCTACCTAACACGTACTAAACAAGGCCAAGAAGCATACACCCTTTACCATGTATGTGGCCATTTTTTAAAAATCAATCAGCATAACAAAATCTGAGGACAGGCGGAGAAAGCCGCTCACCCTGAGATGGGAAGTATGAAGGAAGACCTGATATTCCTCCATGACATTCTCCCCCTCTCCAGACCCTTAATTTTCCCCATTGTGTGCAGAATATCATTTACTATCACCTCGACTGAAAGGATTTTTTCAGTAGGCATACCTGGCACCGAGCATTCCAAGTGTACTATCCGACCACCGCACTAACTGTAAAAGTACTGGTGAGTCTGGAATTCTTCATATACCCCCCCCCCCCCCCCCCCATAACTTATGTGACTGTGACTGGGAATACCTGGAGCCCTCCCCAAACTTTAAATTATTTCTACACTAAGGGGCATTGGAGCAGAATGGACTCTTTTCCTCTACCTTCCAGGCTCAAGCATACAGAGTCCTTGAGAGTTGGTCTTGCCAAGGACATTAGAGTGCAAGCTCCTCTGGTATGGAGACTGATTTGAAAAAGTTTGATGTTCCCTAAAAAGTTTCACAGAAAATTTCAGTCTATATTAAGGTTAAAAAAAATATTAAAAAAAAACAGGCAGTGATTGTTGCCGGCCTGCAGCCCACCATGACTGACTTGTAACTGACCAGTGACATGTGCCTGCTGTACTTTTCTTGTCCTGTCTATCAGATTCTTCATTGTCTGTCCCAAGATTTTGATTAGTTGATTGCCATTGTACATCTCAATTGTTTGAGACATTGAAAGAGACGCTTTTGAAGGTAGCTCATACAGATGTCAGCCCTGTAAATGGTAGGAACTATTCAGTTTTCAGATTCATTGTGTGGTTCAGTTCGACCTCAAAAGAATTTTTTATCTGACTGGAACATCAGCAAAATGGCAATATATATATTTTATTAGCCTCCTCCATAGTATGTCAGGAGACTGCTTAATAAACTACGACGGACAAGTTATTTCTACTCTGTTCATCATTTTATCTCATGATAATTTTCCCCAAAAAATATTTAAGCCATAAATGTAAATGACGCTTAGGTGTGGAATCGTAATCCTGAACCTGGCGGTATTTGAAGGAGTTACAACCAGTGCGTTAATCTTTGTAAATTGACTTTTATGGTCGGAATAACTAAAAAAAAAAAAATCGATAAAATAACGTTGTGTGCGGTAAATTCAGTTCATCTGTGTGCCAATGACCAGTGAATTGTTAAATATATTTATGGTTGTAAAAATGACTCACAATTAAACAAATTAAAAAAAAAAAAAACAGTAAATTGAGTCCACTTAGAATTTAAAATGAACCGTGTATGAAAAGCCAGAATTCCTGCAAACCACTTTTCTGTACAATAGATACCAAACTAGAATTAGGAGGTTATTTCCGGTGCTATATAGGGGACTCTTCTAAATTTCTTTTCCTCTGACCTTGTGTACCTCCCCCTAACATTGGGTGCATGCAGAATGCAAATATAGATTTGGTCAATAGATTGCCGAGTTGCCTACGTTGCATTATGACATATAAAGGGGAGTATCAGAGCTCTTAATCAGAGCCAAGATTTGCACAACACATGCACCTCTAGTGTCGTTACCGCCTGGTCACATAGTACAGGAACTTTAGGAAGTTCCTGTTCTTAGCCATTAGCATTTGCCCCGTGATCACACACCTGTATGCTCAGTGCTGGATCTTCCAGTGACTTATGTGCTTTATACTGCATATATAGAACTTAGATCCTCTGCTTGGATTGCTTTTATTTCTATCTATCTATATCGCTTAGATAATGCATTGGTGAGATTCCCCGGTCTGCACCTATCCAACTTTCCTGCGAAGAGTCATGGGCTAATTGTTGACAATGTTTCATAGAGGATCTGTCACATTGTTCTCTGCCCAGTGCAGCTGGATGGAACTAAGAACTTCTGAATCTGGAGGTAGAGGAGATCAAAATGCAATTCAGCTTGCAAGTGACCACATGACACTGAAGATTCATTTTAGGTATGGCTCAACTGTTTTAATGCCAGTAATCCTTTCCACTATATATCCCCCTCAAATTCTCAGAAGAATGTTGCAAAGCAAAGGTTCATATGGCAAGGTGCTGCAGTCCTGCCCAAATATTTACAGTGCTAGAAGCCTGGGAAACAAAGGTGTGATGTAAAAAGAAACCTGCCGTGACAATATGAGAGTTTCCATTGCTGACATGCAAATGCTGGTTGTCTGGATATCAAGTTGTCCTTTAGTAATTTAGGTCCCTGTCCAGGTACAAGGATGCAGATCAGGAGCTCTGAACCCCTCTCTTATCTGTAATCTAGTTAAAGGCCAAAGACCCAGTGCAGACGGTCAATATAGCACCCAGGCAGTTAGCATTTCCAGGAGCAGAGATGGCAACCTCCATGTTCATGCCAGGTTTAATGCCATATTGGGGAAAGTTACAGACCCCTTCATCTTACCCATCTGAACTGTATACAATGCAGTCTGTGGGTCACTTTATTTAGTGCCTGGCCTGCCAGTGATCTCATTATTTATATGGCGTTCTGCTCTCCAGCTCACCTCTCCGCCCCTTGTGCATTAACCGGCCGATTTATGTCTTGAATTTGTGTTGATTTAGGCGATAAATTTCACCTATCAGTGGGAAAAAATGCAGCTCTTTTATCCGGAATTGGTAAAAACAGAGAAGCCAGCATTATACTCATGGAGAAGATACATAGAGTTACAAGAGTATTAATGAAACATATCAACTTACTAAAGCAGAGGCTTCACCATTGCATGCAAGAGCTGGACCATATACACAGTACAAGCCGTGCTGACAACCATTGGGGTCAATGAACTGCAAGGATGTCCATCTTCTGTTTAAAGTGGACCTGTCAGTACATTTAAAGTCTGTATGAATACTTGGCAAGGACTGGCAAGTCACAATATACAACAAGCATATCCTTGGTTTCTGTATTTTTTTTCAAGGAACTATTCACTTTTTATCAACAAAAAACTGTCCTTGAGCTCCGGTCTGATGTTAACTCCACTTTAGTTTATTGTGATTTTAAGCTGTTTCCAGTGTGCAAATTATCTCTCTAGTGGCTCCCTGTTTGCCAGGAGAGTGCAATTAGCACCCTTACTGAACAACCAGTGAGATAGGAAGAGCTAGGCCACATAGTGACAGTGTTATAGGCCATCATTATTCTGAGTAGTATCATCTATACAATGGCAGCAAGCGAAAGTTCATTGGAAGTTAAAATTGGGACTTTAGCTTAATTAATTATTCTTTATATTTGCTACAATCAACTGCCCCATCCACACTTTCAGTATATCAACTGGTTGGGTTGTATCGTGTATAGTCTACCTAATTACAAAAACTGCTCAATGATCCACCACCTCCCATCCTACGTTGCTTGGTACCTTTTAGGTGGCCCAGTCGCGCAAAGGCACCTTTGTTCCTTTTTGAAGATCACAGAGCACCCCTCATGTGTGAAGGAATTGGATTTGGCCTGGATTTTCAAGTCTGTAGTTTTTGCAGCTCTCCATCTTTCTGCCTGAGTGGTTCTGCTGAAGACACAACACTCGGAAGGGCTCAGGAATGATGTGTGTAACATGCCGTGTAAAGGAGCTGCGGAGAATCACACGGGAGCTGGCGCCTCAGATGCTGCGGCTGAAATGCGCTCAGTGAAGGGGGTGACAGGTCGGGGGCGGGCGGTGGGGGGTGCTTGGCTTCCTGTATGTTAAGCTTTCATCCATTTACGTTGTACCCATCGTCATCATCATCGTCAAGGCCTAACCTGCCCGCTCTTCCATGCCCTTTAATCATTACATGTATCTATCATTGAATACACTGAGGGCACAAAGGTGAGATAACATTGCAACAATGTAGCAAACTGACCAACCAGAGCTCAGCACTGCAGGTCACAGCAGAATAACTCACATTTCCCAAAGGATTCTGGGTAAGAGAACCAAAGTAGCAGAAATGATAACTCAGCTGTAATTCTTTTTATTTACTATAAAGAAATTGGAAAATGAGGGCCAACTCCTAACTTTAAAACATCTGCAAGGTTTTTACTCACGTTTGTGACCCCAGTTTTTCCTACTAGGACTGGACAGGAAATAAGGGGAGCAGTTATCACTAGGACAGACACTGACCCTTCCACAGTCAAAAAGTGTTTTTGATATTTTGTGATGACAAAGAAGGACAAAAAGTTTGTAGGCAGGGCACGCACTCATTCCACCCCCATTATTTCTGATTGTTGATGCATAAGTTTACAAGCCCCTTTTTCCCCCAATACCCTTCCTGTATATGGAAAAGCCTTTATCAACTGCTACAGAACCACCAGTGTGACCTGGACCTAAGGGCTACACTAATAATTGTGTAAGTTAGTTGACAATGATGGGTTCTCTTTAACTAAAAACGATACCTGATTGGTTGCGGTGCTCTTTGCACCGGCATGCTTCAGCTGTCGCTCACAGAGAGCCCCCATGATGGCGCGGCTCTGTCGTACTGCCACTTATGTGGATGCCATCGTGCATTTTGGACCATTTAGTATTAAAGGAAAATATCTGCTTTCAGGCACACGTGTCACACAGCCGGCATCCTTCAATCACAGGCCGCCTGTGTACCGCAGCTTTCAAGGCTAAATTGAAAAAGCTATTGAACAAATACTAAATTAGGAGGCAGTCATTAAACCCGGGTGACAGGCTGTCAAGGTGTACAATGGCAAAATGCTTTCACTTCCCATATCCAATTTAAATAGGCAGACAGACAGTAATGTTTTCTGTACAGCAAATAAGGGGCTGGGATTGGCTGGGGGTGAGGGTAGGAGGGGGCCATTTGTTCCATATTGTTTGTTAGGAAAAAAATATAGCAATTAATTGAAAAAAATAGATTATTATGAATGTGAACACTAATGAAAGATGTGATGACACTTTATAGAAATGTGTGCTGTTTCGCACTCCAGGTAACTTTTCTCCAGGTGCATCTTTAATTGAAACCCAAAATCTATTTTAGTAAATGTAGCATCACACAAAACTTTAGAAGTTTTTTAAAGTTTGTATGTTACCATCTGATTCATGATTAGAAGTCCCATTCTTCCAATCTTTCTGAATCAAGTGTACAGTGGGAATATCTGAAGAATGGGATCAAGATTTGGGACCAAGTATAAGGATGTATGCAGTGTTCTGAAAAGTTTTGCTGGCCATACACAGCTCCATAGGTCAGAAATGACATTAGACAAAATAGGGGCCTCAACAAATATAAAGTAGGGGCCCCAAATGCACAGGATTCAAGATGACTGAAGATCGGCAACCTAGAAAAAGGTGCAGAAGAAGATGGCGGCACTCGTGCAAGAACTGGGACGTGTGAGCGCATATACACATTTAGGTAAGACAGGTAAGGTTATTGTATAGCAGAAGGATTATTGCCTCCCTTCTGTAATGAAGAACCTGGCTGGTTGCAATTTTTTAAAGAGTTTGTTTCCACTTTAAGAATTGCAGTTGTAGAGTTATATTTAAAGAGTCTGTAAATGCTGCCCCCCCCCCCCCCCCAGGAACCCTCTAAAGAGGAAGCACCTCACGTTTCTGACCCCCACTTCCCGGGGCCTAATGCCCTGGACAAGAAAAATGGGTAAACTCCACCCAACTCTAATCAATATTGCCCTAATGTTGATACCCGCACCTATCAACCAGCTAATTTGTTTGCCTGATCAATTGTATCTCCTTGCTCTGACCACCAATTTAAGGGAGTTCTTTCAGGCTTAGTTACATATTGGGGGTCAGAGTACGGGGAGTGGCATTAATTAGGCAAAGAAGGGGAATTCCTGATCAATATTTGATCTCTATTGGTCAAATATTGATCAGGAATACTCTATGTTCTAATAGATTTGCATTAGATTCAATGTTTTTCGTCAAACCTGTTATAGTGGCCAGTTTAGTTTGACCAGTGGCCAAAAAATGCCAAAAATTTAACCACAAACTTTAATAGGATTTAAAGGATGGCAAAATCCCATACCTGACATCTCTCTACATTGATAGGTGGCTCTGTAAATGCCATACATGACACAATTGTTACTTTTTGAATTGATACATAAAATACGGCAGGCAGAGGTATTATGATTTTATTTTTTTTTCTGATTATTTTTAAACCCCATTCTGTTTGGGTTACACAAACCAGCTTCGTGTCTTTTCCAGTTGACATTTCACACGCACATTTCATCTGCTCGCCGGAGGGGCTGTCAGTCTCACTTGGGGTCCCCAGGCTGCGGGCTAAGATTTGCTGGAGATGACCATATGCTCACTGATATTTCCCGAGCTCTAATTAACAGGAAAGTATTTAATCTTCCTTTGATCAGAAACATGTGGCTAGTCTTCCAGTGAAATCTCTTGGATTTCTTGGAGACTGTGTACTTCTGTTTCTTTCCTGTACAATGGGTCGTGATACAGTTTGTTTGCTCAGATGTACCGTATTTGTGTTCAGAAAGGCAGCACTGATTTAGAACTAGTTTAAGGGCCCATTTCAAATTTTAAACCCCATAGGAATTAGTAAGACCACAGGCAAAAACAGTAGCATTTAGTGGCCATCAATCTTGCATGATCGCACAATCCTTCAGTCATGTGTGGATTGATCGCTACATCATCCCGATACATGCTACATGTGGTTCACTCCATAGGGAGCCATTGTTATATTTGTTAAGTGTCAATTGCTTCTCCTAGCAAGGAATCCACTCATTTTAGGTAGTGCTGCTGAACTGCATAAATCCTCATGTACCATTAATGAATTAAAACCTTGTGTTTGCTTTCATATGATTTAAAAGTTATTTTCATGACTTTGGATCTGAAGCCTTTATTCTAATAAAACACAGTTATTCTGCCATGAAGCTTCTGGTTCAGGCACCTATAGGGTGCCAATGCTCAGTCCATGTTTTGCAATTGTTTTCCTCAATTGTCACCCTGTCATATGGGCTTCTGGTGGAAACTACATATGGCTCTTACAATACACATTACAAAGGCATGGAGTGCTTTTGCTTTGGTTTGGAAGCCAGTCCAGTCAATGTCATACAGCCATTACTAAAGTGCATGTAAATAGGGGGTTGCAATGGCAGAGGTTGCTAGGGGTTCCTTTAGGAATAGGAAGTTTGCACCTCTCAGGTCAGTATAAGTGACACCAATGGTTTTTTTGGCTATCTGTAAGGGTGACATTCTTCCTAATGGCCAGCAATGTAAGAGGAATTCTTCCCACTGACCACCACACTAATATACTGTGATCTGTGGATATAGTAATTATAGAAGGGGTTTCCTGAAGACCTGAAAGTTATTTCAAGGGTTCCCCCATGTTAAAAAAGTTGGAATAGTTTGATCTGAACTGTTAAAAATATCTTCAAATGTATGGCTACTTTTAGCCATAAGGCCCCGCTCATAACTGTGTTGGGGGGGGTTACATGATTTTGGGGATAAGGATAACAAAGACCCCAATTTATTTTTGCCTTCAGAACTAACTTAAGCAACGTACACGCGGCAGATTTTTATCGCCCGATAATCGGCATCGGCCAATTATCGGGCGAAAATCTTCCGTGTGTACAGTCGGTGTCGTCCATCATCCGGACGACCGACCTGCCGGATCCACGGACGATGGACAACAGCCGATCGTAATGAAAGGGAAGGGGAGAGCGCGCAGCAGGGTGCCGCTCCGTCGCTCTCCCCCTCCCCTCTCCATAGAGCATGGACGGTGCTGTATGTACAGCATCGTTCATGCATCTTGCAGCCCCTTGTCGTTGGAAAGGATCGTGAAAGATCCTTTCCAACGACAAAAATTGCAAGTGTGTACGCAGCTTTATTCATGTTCTGGCATTAGACCTCCATGCCCTGGGCACATATAATGTAGCGGTACGCCAACACAATGGGGACAACAACACACTAGGATCATAAAAATATTCCCTTTTATTTTTCCTTTGCGTTCTCCCGTCGCTCTTTGCGGTTTTAGTTTTGCTGTTACCAGCCTGTCCAAACCTCTGCACGTCCATCATTAACCAGCGTTTGGTGACGTTGCCGGCTTGCTTTGAAAGCTTCAGCCAGCAGCGGTCGAGGTGACCTGTGCCAGGGGTTAAAATTTCTCCCGTCAGGCCGGGATTAATTAGGCTGCTCTTCTGCAGCTCGGCGGAGAGAGGGCAGAGCGGGTTTTGCTTGCGAGAGAGATCACAATAGCGCATTTGTGCGATTTCTTTATTAATGTGTTCTCCCGCACACAGCGATGCCTTGATTATCTCCTCTTATTGTGGCTGTGTGCGTCGGCGGGCGACGGGGCGAGCCGCTGGATCTTATCGCCATTGTATCTCGTGTTTTATTTCTCTGATTATTTTATATGTTATCAGCATTGCCTCAGCTTTCATCTCTCACTTAAATCGCCTTGTAAATGATTATCGGCGATGTGTGATTTTCATATCCTCCATCTTTGTCACTCCTACCACAACCTTATGTTCTCTAAAATATTACAATAGAAAGCGGACCTGGAATGTTCGCAAACAGCACAGAGTATGCAAGCATTAATAAATCATGCTAATTTAAGTACAAAAGTATGTAAAAAGTCATTCTTTTCCTGCCATGAATATTAGCAGTACCAATAAATGATAACAAAAAGCCAAATATTTTTATGTAATGTAAACCCACAGCAAAGAACACATGGTCTTTGGCTACCTGTTTGTACCCATGAAACTGCAGGCAGAAAAGGCAAAAATTAACATTATTTACATTACCATTATGCATTTTTATTATTATTATTATTATTATTAATAATAATAATAATAATAATATTCATTAAATCTGTCATCCAGCCTACTTCTCTTCTTTAGTCTTACACAGCTGTACAGACTTCTCCCTGGACTGAATTTACTTGGATGTCATGGCATACTGTGAGCTTCTCACAATGTACATTAGACACTGCAGCAAGTCAGAGCCGGCCTTATTTCCTGGCTGGAGGACATCCTACATCACCTGGCCCCTTCCTCTCCAGTCTGTCTTTAGCCCCACCACTTTCTCAGCATGGTAGTCTCAGCATCACATGTGGGCAGTACCGCAGTTTCCTGTTTGCAGCACCCTCCCACCAGCCATGATTTGGCTTCATTGCAGAGACATGGTGATGATATCAGTAGATCTTTAATGAGATATGCAAAGAAAACAAAGATTTCATTATGTTTCAAAATTTCTAATTTTGAATACAATCAGTATCTAAATTTGTGTACTGTGAAGCTTAGACAGATGAAAGTAAAAGCAGACCAATGGGCCAATCAGGTGTCAGCATGCTGTAAGAGGGAGGTGAGTAACAGAAAGATGAGTTCATCAGTCTGTTCTGTTTCACTTGTCAATGGATAGGGTGGACAGGGAACCTGTAAGTGAATGTCATTTTGCAGCAGAGAAAGATTAGGTTCCATTCTCTGTCAGACAGGACTGTCTTCTATGGCAGGTCTTCTATGGCAGAGCTGTGTAATTCTCAGTACTGTCTGGAGAGAAATTCAAATTCATTGGCATGTATTGGCCATCTTTAGCACAGCTTCCCTGGTTGCATAAACGAATTTGCATTGTTGTCTGTTCTCCTAATTGTAGAAAGGAATTACCAAATGAAATGTGGCAGGAAAAATCGCTGCCATCTTGCTGTGTTTCCTTTGAATCACAAGGCAGTCCGTGCACGAGGTTAGTGGCATGGGCGCATTTCCTAAAACAACTCTATAAATGCTATAAATAGCTGCTGAGGCTGCATGATGCGGGGTGATAATTTATGTCTCCTGCCTGCTGGGGTGAAGGTGGGGGGAGCCCAAATCCGGGGGATGAGCTGAACTGTGCACCACACCAGGTATTGTTCTTCAAAGTACAATGGAGCTATTGTGTGCGCGCTCCTTCCTGCTCACCCGCTCTTGCCTCATCTTCATCCTTAAAGTGTTTACTCTTCCCTTTGGTTTAGCTCCTTCCTATCAGCGGGAGGCGGAGGGGAGTCTGTGTGACAAACATCTCATCCAGCGCTGACAGCTCCTGTCTTCTAATATAGACCTGCCAAAATCGTTACGGTAATGACAGCTTTTTGCAAAATGAGTGCACTCCTACCCACGCTAGAATGCTGAGATGAGAAAATGAGTATGCTGTGTAATTTAACCCCCATGTCCTCAGCTAAGCGGCCAGCCGCGCGTTACCTGTCCTCTACCCCAGCCGTCAGAGGTTTAACGCTTTGCCGCCTGCTTTCCATACTTCTCCACATAATTACATAGTTAACCACAGAGGAAAATAACACATCGGGTCAGGATGTTGCTTTTCCAGCAGATTTGGCCCTCACCCGCTCAGGAACCAAGGGAAGAAAGCTTCCCTCTTCAAACACTGTTGGGTCAATTCTTTAAATCCTATTATTTCTATCCAGTCCCTTACAAAATATTTCTGGACCCACAAAAAAACTTGTTATTGATTTTTTGGGATGAGCAGTAAAGTTTTCAATAAGGTGACAAAGAAGCCAAAAGTTGGGAATCTTTAGAAAGGTTTGTCTTTTTTGTTGTTGTCTATGTTAAAGCAGAGCCGTGCTAAATATAAAATAATCACACTTACCCTTATTTTTACAGAGCCTCCATTCCCCATATACCTGGCCTTTATTCAATCCCAGGCTGTCCCGGAGCCGTCATCCAGAGCCCCTTTTTTTGGCTATGTGCCTGACCTGAAGTTTGGGCAACGTAGCCTTCTGTAACTGTAAAAAAGTGAATTTTTTTTCTAGTGCCTTAAGAAGCCCTTTCTGTGCATGCCCGAGATTGGACATGTGCAGAAGTAGCAGCCTGAAGCTTCCTGGAATACGTGATGTAAGTATCCCGGGAAGCTCTGCTCTCCCATTGCTCTGCGCTCCCTAAGCAAATTTTTACGTCAAATGAAAGGGTTATCTTAACTTTTTGGTAATAGGTCCACTTTAATTTCAATGACCTTGAACATTGTGTCATCATTGTAGCTGTTTGGGAGGTCAGTGGGACCTGTGGAAATATAACTCCCCCCAGTAAAGAAGTAAAAGAAGCATCTGGTTTATTTTTGCAAATCAAAGTTACAATGTAGGCTGAAGAACACATTACTAAAGTCAGACTGGGGTTAATTTGAGTGTTTGTCCAGAGTCCATTGGTAACATTCCTTTAAATGTGACACTTTCACTCACTCACAAGTTAGACTCCAATATACCCTTCCCTCATTCCCTTACAAAAATAATTTCCCTTTGGGAAGGTTCCTTTGATGTGGGAGCAGCAAAGCTGGGAAATATCTTCTTCAAAGGCCAATAGGTATGGGCAAAGTTACCCCGTTTAGACTTCTGCTAGATTTTTTTTAACCAGTTTGACTTTGACTGCAAACTGTATAGAAGTCTATAGGTGCTGATATCTCCTGATCATGAATATCATAGTTGCTGGAGAAATCAGGGTGCTTGTTTGTCCCAAAAATTCATTAAGCTTGTAGATTTTTTTGTAAATTTAAATTTAGGTATAGGGTTATATTTATTGCTGTCTGGGGAGATTCACCCCCATTAAGTGTCCTGTTTGCCATCATCACCAAAGCAGAAAATCAAAATTTCTACAGTTGTCAGAGATGAACGGTAATCTTCCCTTGGGGATCCCTGCCTGTGGACAGCTATCTAAAAGTGGATTTTGTTTTCTAGTTTTGGTTGACAAATCAAAAAGCTCTTTCCTTCAATTTCAAACATTTTGATCATGAAAACCCCTTGTGACCATAGGAGTCAGATCACTGTAGGCCATTACCTTCCTTTCAGTCTCAGTTTTTTTCATGCAAAGTTCATAAACAGCTTCCAAAACTGTCACAAAAAATTGCTGCATATGGCCCGCATTAGTGCTTTACATTCCCACAGCCAATCAGCATCGAATACAGAAGCGTTGGGTTTCTCTGTCATGCTGGGCGATATAAAGCCACTAAGCACAAGTCGGCGAGTCATTTTTTTAGGATTATATCCTCAAATAGGTAATGGACCGTAGATTATAATTTGCTGCTTTTGTCTGGGTCAGGCGGTTGCTGACTTTTCGAGAGGACTCAGAACTGCTCCTGGGGAAATCTTGTTTTCAGCTTTCCATAAAAAAGAAAAAAAATTGTTAGCGCCCGGTGTTATCCGCAACCAATAGCGAGGCTTACATAGCGAGGCGCTTTCTGGAGAAAATAGCAGCTCGCGTAATACTAATTACTTCCTGACGAGTCCATTTTGTACATATTCTTGTCCTGAGAGGGAAGGTGACACTATGGACCCTCTGTAGGGCTCAATATAGCAACAGGCTGCTGCTGGAAGATGGCGCAGGGAATGCTGGAGATGGAAAAGTCACCAGGCTTCAACTACTATGCTAATGTTCTGCTTCATTCTGATCACAAAATACTGGAGCCATACACAGCCAGGAAACTAACTTTTCCAGTTGTGAGAATAGCACTAGCAGTCGTTGCATTGGTACAAATGTACGATAAAAATTGTATTTCTGTGTATTCATTCCTGACATTGACACAGTTCTGCCACATGGCATGGGTCATGCCTCTCTGCCTGCACTGATTGGACAGTTAAAAAGTTAAAAAGCAAGCAGCACATCTCATTATCACTCTCTTGTTAATCACCTATCACCTTGTGACTGACGATATAAAGTTACAATGTTGCAGACTGATCACTGAGGGGGCAGAGAACTGAAGAAATGCCTCCTCCTGCCTGCAGTTGACTGATGACATCATCTCATCTTGGTGGAGTTATGTATGGTTTTCAAATGATAAAAGGTGGAATTTATTAAAAATGATACTGCTGCTGTATATTGTGACACAGCCAAGGTTTATTATTCAGATCTATTATAAGATGCATCAGTTTTTATGTAGTGTTCACTGCGGTCTGGACAGCTCTACTGAAGTCAGTTTGCTTGAGCAGAATTAAAATATATCTGTGTGTTGTGTACCGGAGGAAATGCTCTTAGTAATTGTGGTTTGGAATATTTCTGCTGAGTGGCAGTCTGGAAAGCCAGGACTCAGACGACAACCCCCCCACACACTAAAATTTGCTGTACAGCCGTCACATCTCCTTCTAGCTCCAGGGAAGGATTGATCAGCCGTGTGCAGCTGCTTTATGGCCAAATACAAAATGGATCTTTTTTATGAAGTGCTGTTCTATTAACAAGTTATTTAAGAGTTCACTTCGCCGTAATCCACTTGTAGCCAGGGGCAGGCAGGATGTGTCTGCAGACTGCGGGAAAATCTCATAAGTGATGGCGACTGGTTATGTTCTGCTCACATCCAACTAGAACAGTGAAGGCTAAATCTGTCCATAGACATGGGAAGGGGATCAAGAAAGAACCCCATTATCCTTATGTGGACCCCCAACAAAACCACCTGGTCCATTTAATAAAGCTGTCACCTCTCCTGGACCAGTGTTTTTGTTTGAGGGTTGCAGGGGTGAACAAGGAATTAACAATGTCATACACTGAATCGGTTAGGCTGGGTTCCCTAGAGCAGATGTAACCTCTAACTGAATTAAGTTTTTGGGAAATGGGGACAAGATGGCTGACTGTCTACCATAGTCTACTGGTACCACCATATGCACTTCCTGACTTCAGTGTCAGCAGCACATTATTGCTAAGGACTGGATTCTTGATGGTGTAATGTCTGATGCCAAATTTGGAAGATATTTGGCATCATGTACCTTATTTTCACCTAGGAAGGGTATTAAAGGGCTTGGATAAGACTGTAAGTAAATGTTGTTCTGTATATTTGCAGCACTTTATTTGAGATCCTGGGTTGTTCTAGAAGGAATGGGTGGGCCAGGCGCTCCATGCCATTTCCAGGCCAGGTATTGGCAATGGTTCTGGCCATATTTTGTGTTATATTGTCATGTTGAGAATGACACTGATCCCCTGGATTTTTCTTATTTCTTTGCTGTTTTGATGAATAAAAGTGGACAGAGAGTCCAAATTGAATTTAAAAATCTGAGACACAAGGGTGACAACAGTGGTCTATTCCTTTACATTGTGTGTCAGCATGACCCCTTTATTCCCCATTACAGAGACAACACAGACATACAAATGAAATTAATAGATTTTGCAAATGTAACAGAACAAAAACAAGCAATGATGTTGCTTAAATTAATATGTGAAAAAATCTTTAGGTATCAAGTGAAGACTGACGGCCCTTTCAAAGTATTTGTAGGTTGTCTTTTTTGAGATTTTATAATTTGAAGTAGCAAAGTCAAAACTACTATATTACTAAATTATTGGAAATTACCATTCATCTAATTTGTTATCTTCGGAAAGTCTTTTCAACATTACTTAGAGCTGACGCTCAATCATTTCCCTTAAAATGTGCAAAGCAACGCTCAGTCAGGGAAGTGAGATCAGAATGGAGAGCTCTACCATTATAGCGAGCGATGGTTTATGTCCGGCTACCTACAAGCTCTGTGACTAGTCTTCTGTCTCAGTGGGTGAATTTGGCTCTCAAAATCCCAGATTAACCATTAAGCACAGGCAACACCGACGTCCTTTGATTTACGGCAATCTCTGGAGCTGACAGTGCCCGCTCGTCCTCAAGTACCAGGCTGGCACATTAATAACTGAAAGTGTTACCTGGCCCGCCAAGGGTCTGCCGCTATCAGTATCCAAATATATCAGCTTGTTCTTAAAATTGCTCCAGAGCCGTATTGAGCGAGACAGCTGGCTGTAAATTCAGATTTATGCATTTGCCAATATCAGGAAGGTGAGAAGAGGCTTGCTGCGTTCTCTTTATATTATGCTCTTTTCTGCAAGCTGTCATTAGCTCTGAACAAACAGGGATGTCTCCTGATAATGGTACAAGTCTGCTGCCTGTTCTCCAAATACCCTCCGCTCCACCGCAAACATTTCCTGGGAAAGCTCTAGTCAAATAGACTTGTGCTTCTGCTTAGCGGGAGGTCGGGGGGTTGTCAAAGCTCACATCCATGGCAATGGGGTTGATTGACTAAAGGAGTAAAGACTGCTCACTAAATATTCACCTTGAAATGTTAACGGAGCTTAAAGTATATCCAAAACATTTTGTTTGTATTGTATAGAGTAGGAAAGTGCTAAAACCCATCACTTTATTGTTCCTGCATGAAAGTGAATTGAAACTTTATGATGTTATTAGAAGGCCGTAAGGCCAACTCTCATTCTCTCATTTTTACTCACTAGATCAGTGTTTCTCATCCAGGGTTTCTCCAGAGGTTGCTGGGGGTTCCTTGAGCAGTTTGTGCCTCTCAGTTTAAGTGACACAAATATTCTTTTTGCCTACCTGTAAGGGTGACATTTTTCCCAATTTCCAGCAATGTAAGAGCCTACTGACCACCGCACTAATGTACCGTGAGCTCTGGATATAATAATTATAGGAGGGGTTCCCTGAAGACCTTAAAGTTTTACCAAGGGTTACCAAAAAGTTGGTAAAGGCTGCTCTATACTATGCCTATGGAGAAACAATGTTGCCAAATATTGTTATATTTGTTTCCTGGATCATTGTTAGGTATTACTGGTGTATTTTACAAATAGCCCGTATCAAATACATACAGGTCTGTGTACTTTGCTACATCATCCACCAACTCACCTTATGCTGACCTCAAATTCATAAACATACAAAAGTGTCTCAGACATTCAATGTCAAGATGGCATCAATCTGTGGCATCTCTAGGAGGTAAGATGGGTGCTAAAGATTTTAATACGCATTTGACGTATCTTGTGATTGCCTACAAGTTCATAAGCCAACAGCCTGACTCTAACTCTCTGTGTTATTTCCCCATTAGCAGAATGGCCGCCACAAAGGAGCCCACGCTGTGCCGACACTCATTTAAAGTGTATGCTAACGATGACAATGAACTTCTTCTAATTGCCTTTGTTAAATTCACCAATAAAAGCATTTTGTTATATCTGATTGATAAGTGCACTAGTTGATTCTATCAGCAATCTGCGCTCTGCGCTCTGCCTGTGCTGACTTTTATCTGTTATATTGGGGTATGGAGACACATCTAGTGTGCAACTCAGTATGCAGACCTGGGACCCCAACGCACATAGACAGTGGGAATTCCTTATAATGGGCACCACTGGTATACAGACCTGGGAACTCAATGCAGGGATAGGAGGGGCCCCTCATAATGGCACAGCAGGTGGATATTGTGAATACCTTATAATGGGTACAGCAGGTGTACAGACCCAGGGAACTCAGTTCAGGGGTGTTGGGAGCCCCTCCTAATGACGCAGCAGGTGTACAGAATTGGGAATCAGTGCAGGGATAGGGGAAGCCCCCCATATTGGTTCTGAAGGTGTACAGAATTGGGATCTTAGTTTAGGGATGGTGGAAGCCCCTCACAATGGCACAGCAGGGATGGCGGGAACCCCTCATACTTCTTTCAACGTCTTTTACTTGAACCTGCTTAGTTGTCTCTTGCTCCTATTCTATCCCTTCCAGATATAAGTGTGGGTTGTTTTATTAGGACTGTCAGTGATTTATTTCCTGCTGAAGACCAACTCCCGGTATCACTGCAGGTGGAGGTGCTAGTGGGGGGGACATTCACACCTAGACTGTAATCACTGCCTTTCCAGGAGCCAGTTTGTACTATGAGATGATGAAAACGACATACTGGAAGCAGGGTATTATTTGCACAGTACCCCAGCCTGCTCGCCTCTTACGCCACAGATTTGCAGAGGTCACGATTCACGAATTAACCAAGCTTTTCTTCTCTGCCACCTTTTGGAAATTGTAAATTGTGCCCTGATAGCGGCTGTGTGACTAACGCTTATAAATGGTGTTATGAGAGTACACAAGGCCTTTATTACTGTTATTTGCTGTCCGCTGTGGAAACTGTCACTCTGTTTTGTTCCACAGGGGGAATAAAACGACTTCCAGTCATCACTGCCCAAAAGAATAAGAGCACCTTCGTGAGAATAATAAGAATTAACTGTCAGCATGCTCTTTTTACCTGTCTTATTTCTGGAAATCCTAAAACTGGTATTTCTGGGCCAAGAAAAAGCTAGGAAACAATACTGCAGTACCAGAGGGAGGACTGTGGCAGGCTGAATGCTGGAAATTCCTGACAATATATATACTGGTAAAATCACACTGCTGCTGTTCCTTTAGATCAGGCATTTAAAGGGGTTTTCACTGCAATACATTTGTACTCTCCAGAGCTACCCCCCAAAGACACATGACTTCATACTTTTGCTGCCCCTACTCTTCTGGATGGGATATTACTCTACATGAATGCATTGCTTCTTATTCACAATATATAGTGATGGTACAGTTTCTTTAGAAGCTCCACGTTCTATAAATATAGGAAATCTACAGTCGCAATCACACACTAAGAATTAATAAAGAGCAGCACAGTAATATAATTAAAACATTTGCTATGACTTTGAAAATGTGTTTGTTTATCCAATAAATTGGTGTAGAAGCTGCTGGTGGTTTTCTATTTCTAGCTAAATACTAAAGGGCAGCAGAGCTGCTGTAATGTCATCTTCTTGTGTATTAGAAAACTCCCATGATTCCTTGCAATGTGTATCATGGATGAAGGTGTTACATTTAAAGTAAGCTCAAACAATAGGCTGGATACAACTGAAGACAACTGAAGAACTGTAGCTAGAAGCATTAGGGATATGAAGTCCTCTGTACTACTTTCAATAGCAAGCCCTGAGCTCCTGCCTAGGCAGAGATGATGTCATCAGCCTGTTGCAGGCAGGGGAAACATTTCCTCAGTC
Organism: Pyxicephalus adspersus; assembly: GCF_032062135.1. Classification (NCBI taxonomy): domain Eukaryota; kingdom Metazoa; phylum Chordata; class Amphibia; order Anura; family Pyxicephalidae; genus Pyxicephalus; species Pyxicephalus adspersus. The sequence goes on from NC_092868.1 coordinate 59,207,581, forward strand.
TTCTCCAGTGATCAGACTGCAACATTAAAACTTTGTATCAAGTCACATGATGAGGCATGGCTAAGAACTACACATACATCAGTTCATAAAGGATTGTGTCATCCCTGAGCTGGCATCTCAGTCCAGGAATAAGAAAGAAGACCCTGGATGATGCCTGAACAGAGATGGCTCCATCATTCTGAAGAGAAACGCCAATTAAGTCATTGTCAGGGGGACTGGGATCCATAAGAGGTAATACCTGTTAAAATGATATCCACTTAACTATATGATGCTAGGGAAAACAAACTCTCTCCAAATAAAACCATATGATTAATTTATTTTGTGTGGGAAGTATGAAATATGTCCCACAGAAATAAGAATTGGTAGACATGTTGCACGAAAGCCTTGAAAAACTACAATACCATTTATTACGATATTCACAAAAATGTTTTAATCCTTTCAAAGTAAAAGCTCTACCATTTCAAGACACCAACCCTCCCGTAACCAGGGCCTTATTGGTGATTTTTTTGTAAATTACCAGAAAGAAATAAGAATGACTGTGTTATACATCCCCAATGATTACTTATTTCCAAGGCAATCTGACTGAGGACACAGCATTCACGCAGAGATTAATGCGCTTTATTAATGTAGTCTGTAGTATTAGGTAGAGCTTTGTAACATTGTTCTCATTCCCGCTGTGACGACGCTGTTACCACAGACACCCTGACTGTGCGGCCCAGATTACATTTACACCCACTAATTCTCTCTTAGAAACAAGAGGAAGAAAAGTAATTGAAGCCGGCCCTTTAACAAGGGACGCCCCGCTGTGAGCGTTTCCCAAACAGGTGAATGAAAGACATTAGCACGCCGTTCTAATTGTATTTGTCTTGCTCATTATAATTCGCATTACGCAGCTCAGTCAGATGTGGGCTGAGGGCAGCCGCCACCCCTTCCTCGGAAAACGATTCTGTTTGTTATGCAAGGTGTTGCAAGGGTGCCAGGAGCAGATGTTTTACATACACGTCTCCAAATTTGCATTGGGCGGTAAAGAAAATTGTTGTCCTCGGAACAGATCATAAGTTAGGAAAGACTTCTGGTCTTTTTGTGTCGTAAAAGTAAGGGTTGTGATGCGCGTTGGTGCGATGGCAGATGGCTTACCGAGAAGCCAGTCTGTTGAGGTCTTTTTTGTTACCTGAATGATTTTGTTCTTCATTCAATAATTATTTTAGTAACAGTATCACTTAAAGGTTCACATTTAAACATAAATCTATGTTCAGGGTTATGGCACCAATGTCCTGTTATTACACCAATGTCCAGTGTTGTAGTACAACCATCAACTACTCTTCCCATTTCCAATCATGACATCATTGACAGCTGCTTTTTTCAACCAACAATCAGAAACTAATCAGCTGCAGTTTTCAACAATCAGGAGCCAAGCAAATTTTTTACTATCATACAACCGTAGCATTTACATGAGCTTTTTTTATAAACAAACCCCCGTGTTTCAGCTGTCAATCTAGGTTAAGTGGTGTATAAAGAAATTAAAAAATGAATTCATTTTAAAAAGTTTGTGAAATACTTTAGTCCATTTGTCAAAAGTTGATTATATACAGGAGAGGGGAATTTATAAAAAGTGATACTAATATAAATTCTTCTATTTTTTATAAGTCTTATATGTCTTGTGGCTCGTAAAGTAGGATTTAAAGATTGCTTTGCTGTGACTGCGTGTGCACCTCCACGAGACATTGGTTAGTGCACACAGATGGTCTTTTGGAAGTACAGCTAGAATTATTTGAAGGTTTCCAAAGATACTTAGAAGAAAATGAATGGATCTGCCCCGTGCTACTATTTTAACAAGGCTGAAAAAAAAGATTATTTTAAAAAAAGACCGAAAAATTGGCCGACGCGTTCTCATGACTTCTGCGTTGCACTCGGCTTAAAGAGAGAAACAAGCGAGAGATTAACATCTCCATCTCTTTAACAAGACTTCCACAACCTCTCATCTGCCAGCTGCACAGAGCGTGAGTTTCAGTCACTTTACAGTTCCATTTGCACTAATTATGCCGAATTCTCTGCATCTTCCAGAAGAAATGTTGTGTTAGCTTTATGTGGTGTGCGGATGAATCACTTCAGGTTGGGTTTTTAGGTGACTGCGGGTCAATATTCCAGGGCCTCAATTAGGAAATAGACTGGAACTAGTTTAAAAAATAAAATAGTGAGAAAAAATATCAGGTTATTTCTTCAGGGTTTTTCTATGTTTTAAAGGGAACCTAAAGGGATGTAAAAATGGAAATAGACATTGCAGATTTGTGCATTTAGAAACTGTGAACCTTAGGATAGCTATAACTGACTCCCACCAAATTATTTTACTATTCCTAAAATGGTGGTTGTCAGGAGCTCTACCAACCCTAACTACCACCAGCCAATAGAAATGCTGCCAGAACCTGCGGCTGATTGGTTAATGGACAAAGTGGGCATCATCTTCGTTGGTCAGCAAACTAGGGGATGAATTACGCACATTTATCATTGTTAGCTAAAGCATTAGGAATAGATTTGCTCTTCTTCATCTGACCTCACAGCAGAATTGCATGTTGAAAATGTATCAAAGTCAGGTCTGTAAATGTTCAAAGACCAGTCATTAGCAGAAAGTAAGAAACATTGGCCTAAATCTTGGACCTGCTGGTGCAGGAAGCAAATTAGCCAAAGCAGAGATGACTGATGAAGTAAAAAAATTGAATCCAACAAAACAAAACATTGCAACCTAATTTTTTTACCTAATAGAAGCTTGATAAAGTAGATCCATGAATAAAGCAGAATTCCAAGGAAATACATTGTTGCTGAAGTCAACCCGTCATTCCTATTTCTCTTCAGCGTAAAATTGTGTGTTTGGAGGAACACAGGAGACTTGTGGCCTTCACGTGTTCTATTTCTGGAAGGTCCCTCATTTCTTTTTACCTTTTGTGTAGATGTCAAGGTGGGATGGATGACAACAAGGCCCCAACCTTGTTAAACCTGAAATAACAGCACCGGAGATCCCTCCCCAATGGAGAAAGTCTCTCATAAATCAAGTGGCCTGTGCCTGCCAGGATGTGAGTGCAAATAAATTGAAAAGGCATTGGTGAAATCTGTGTCGGGGGCCAAGCTTCCAACCCTATAGCTGTTTAACGGCGTAATTTGATTAATCTGCTGCTTTTATTGCAGCATTGTGAAACATGACTCTGTTAATTGTGATTAAATGGAAACTTGTATGCGTTCCGACAACATCATCCACGTATAGGCATTTGGACAAGAGAAGTTCTCTAGCATATGGCTGCAAATTAAAGACTTCTGTTGTTTGTTAGTAATGTCTCTACCTTCATCGTCAAACTACTGCGCACTTCAGATCTTTAAAGAAGAACTATCCTTTATAATCATAATGTCTGGTCAGCATTGCATGAAACTCCCGCTAAATAGTTTCTTTTTAGTTGTGAGAAGGATGGGGAATTGTTAAAGTGATCTGTGTTCTCTTGGGAAATTTCAGTTTCACTGTGTGAATTTCTTTATTTTTCCAACACAGTCAGGGGAAATATCACAAATGAGTACACACAACTGTTAGAGACATATTAGCAACATCTCCAAAATCCGCCCTACCTGTCCCCAGAGACCACCAAACTCCTTGTACACGCTCTTATCATCTCTCCTCTGGACTACTGTAACCTCCTCCTCTCTGGTATTCCACTAACCCGACTCTCTCCTCTACAATCTAACACAGCCTTCCCGCCTACCTACCCCATACACAGCCTTCCCACCTACCTACCCCATACACAGCCTTCCCACCCACCTACCCCATACACAGCCTTCTCACCACTTCTCTTCTGCTTCCTCTCTTTTTAGATCTTTCATTGACTTTCATTTCACCTTAGAATCAAATTCATCTCCTGTGCTTTGCCCTCAAATGTCTCCACAGTTCTTGTCCCACCTACCTACTTGATACACAAATCCCTCCACAGTTCTGTCCTATTTACCTTTCTGACCTAAAAGAAAAATCCCCCCAGCTACTGTTTTCTCTCCTCCAATGATCTGCTAATGACTTCCTCATTCATAACCTCATCACACGCACTGCTCCAAGACTTTTCTAGAGCTGCCCCAACTCTCTGGAATGGTCTCCTCGTCTTATTCGGCTTGCTCTTATTTTCTGCTCCTCTAAAAGAGCCTCTAACACCCAACACTTCAACTTCACCTACCCGTCTTCTTCTGTCTCCTAAACCCTCACTACTCACCCACCATTCCATATCCCCCTCCTATTGTGTGATACTTCCCCCAGCTCCTAGATTGTAAGCTCCTTGGGGCAGGTTCCTTCCCTCCTCCTGTGTCACTGTCTGTATCTGTCTGTTATTTGTAACCCCTATTTAATGTACAGCGCTGCGTAATATGTTGGCACTATATAAATCCTGTATAATAATATTTACATGTATCAATCAATACCTGTCTAATATTGTGTAGCCCTCTCGTGTTTGGCCAAATCATGAGTTCCACAAAACCTTTAAAACGTGGTATTTGATAACAATAATGCACATGATCTAAGAATGTGGTTCATAAAACCAGGCCATCTTCTCCTTTTTCTCCATGATCCAATTGTAACATTCACATGTCCTTTGGAACTTGCAGTGTAGAACAGAAGTCAGCATTGCCACTCTGCTCTGCAATCTGCTGCTGCTCTGCAACTGCAATCTGCAATGCACTTTGTGGTACAATACACTTTCTGTGGGATCAGACCAAACTGGCTAGCATCATCCTACCTATTAAAGAGCCTTTCTGGACCCATGATGTTGTGGCATTGTCCATCTTTGGATTGCTTTTGGTCAGTACTAACTACTGTCTATATGGAACACCGTACAATACCTGTCATTTTGGAGATGCTCTGATCCAATCATTTGCCATCATGATTTGTCCCTTCCCTCATAGCCCCACACTTGTCAATGTTTCTGCTTCCAACACATCACCTTTAAGAAACAACTGTCGGGCAGTACGATGGCTCAGTGGTTAGCACTCTGGCCTTTGCAGTGCTAGGTCCGAGGTCCGAATCTCGGCCAGGACATTATCTGCATGGAGTTTGCAGGTTCTGCCCGTGTTTGTGTGGGTTTCCTTTGGGTAGTACAATTTCCTCCCACATCCCAAAAACATGCAGTTAGGGTAATTGGCTTCCCCCCAAAATTGACTGTGGTAATGACATATGACATGGTAGGGACATTAGATTGTGAGCCCCTGGGGGACAGCTAGTGACTATGGACTTTGTACAGCGCTGCGTACTATGTCATCGCTATATAAATACTGTGTAATAATAATAATAATTGTTCACTTGTTGTTCAGTATATCCTGCCCTTGTGAGGTGCTTTGCTCTTTATTCCTATTTTTGCACATTACTGACACTTACCAACTGCACAAACCTTTATTTTGTGTTTTTAAGATGACTCAGATATTTCTGCTCTAAAGACAGATTCAACCCTCGCCCTTCCTCACTTTATGTAGTTTAAACAATTATCAGCAATACTTTATATACTCAGGGTGTCAAAATACCAGACTGGCTTTTAGTGCAGCTTTGTGTTATTTGTGTGGCCGGCTGATATTTGCAGCTCACATTTCTGTCCGTTTTGGTGTTGGTCCTTTGTACAAGATGATGCTTTGGCTTGTTTCTGCTTCATGGTGTGTTAACACTTGAGGTGTGTTGTTTTGCCGGAGGCTGCGGGCACCTTGCGCTCACCTCCCCTCTCTGTCTCTCCATCTGCTCTGGATAAAGATTCTGCTCAAATCGATCAAATCATTTCAGTTGTCACAGAGTGAAACACGTTACCGCGTCAGTGGAGATGCAACAGGGAGAGAGGCGATGAAACATTTACTGCTACGTTGTTCAAAGTTTGTATTGCAAACATAATATATGTATGTCTGGTATACTATATATATACTATAAAACTAACTAAGCAGCTCAGTTCTTATGACCAACTCCTTGCTGGGGAGATTCACCCTTTTTAGATGACCTAGTGACCATTTTCACTGGGTAGTAGTGGGTGAATCATTATTTTAAAGTTGTCTCTGGAACAAAAGGTAATGGCCACTTCTTCAGATGAGGTTTTCCTCACTTTAGAGATATTTTCTTCCATTTCCTGTTTTATCTGAAGGATAACAGTAAAAACAAATCGGCCTAATAAGACATATTAGGTAAAAAAAAAAATAAAAACTGATGGGGGTCACTATTTGCAGGTTAGGCTATAGCTATAATGATAGCACTAAAACCCTGAGAGCTCCCTCTAGTGCCCAGTCTACATATATCTCTTTATGTGATACAAAAGTACTACACAGTTCATGCGCTAACAAAAGGCATACTGATAGTAGGAGTGAGTTGGATCAGGCGAGAGAGCTCGTTGCAGGAAGGTGGGTCCACATGACTTGGGCTTATATATAGTAGATTGAATGATACCGGCCGCCATCAGGACATCTAGTGGAAGAAAAAAGGACTGCAGGTAAACCCTTTAGATTGAAGATGATTATTACAGCAAAGGCTGGCCTTGTTATTTTTTTTCTTTAAATGGGATTTATTATTTTTTTCTGGTATTTTTGTGTGGAAGGGCAGTCACCTGATTTGCAAATCACAAAAAAAAAGGCCCGACGCTGCAAGTCTCACACTAAGATGCTGTCATGGCTAGCTTTAATGTTTAGCATTTTTTGCAGATATTAGTATGGGGTGGGCGCTTCCTTCTTCAAAGAACACGCAGATTGTGTGCCGCGTCAGCTTAATATCTGAAATTCATTTACTTCCTGCTACCTGCTAATAGACTGCCACTTTCATGTAGCGAAATCTCATTTTTTTCCTCCTGTAAGCTGTTCAGATACCACAAGAGCCTGAGATGAGGGAGAAATTAGATTAATCTTCACAGAAGATTTGTCTCGAAAATTCACGTGGAAAGCGAACCTATTAAGCAGAGCACTCCTTTCGGCCAATTAAATAGCATTAGTGGAACCGAAACACCGTGCGTATTTGGTGCCGTTACAGATTAATTACCATTTTTAATGTTTGAGTTATTGCATTTCTATGTAAATATGTTACTTAGAGCACTCATTTGTCCTGACATTTGATTCCAGCACAGAATGTTTCCCCCGAATATTGTTGTTTTATTATTTTCTAAGCAGACGATTAGCAAAGCACTTTAGAGAATGGCTTTGTACTGAACGTGGCGACGGATCTTCAGAACACTGCTGCCTCGCCCTCCGTATATTTAAATATAATCATTTATTGGTAAATAATATACACAGCTTCAGTTGATACTTTATTAAAAAAAATTATTACCCAGCGGAAAAAAAAATGGCAAATAGATTTTTTTTTCCTTTTTCGGAGGGAGCTTTTACAGAGTCCCAGCTGTCAGAGCCAGCGAATGTATGGCGGTAATAAAACGGGTTGGGGGGGAAGGCAATGGAGGCGGGAAGCCGGATGAAATATACATCTCATAAATAACGGAAACTGGAGCATGTTCGGGGCAGTAAAGATGAAATGATAGCGGGCTTCACAAAACCCAGTCCAAGGATCCAATGTTAACCATTTGGCTACTCTGAAAAGAACAAAACTGGACTCCAAAAACTTGCAAACTGAAGTCAGTTGTTCGTTCATCTGATCAAAAAAAGAGAATTTTTTATGAATTTGGCAACTAGACATGGACAATCCGCCAGAAGCTCAACTTTTTGTCTGCTTTCCATTGAAAAAATCATCTTAGTCTACATTTCTTAGTCAAAGCACTCATTGGGCCGGATTTATTAAATCTCTCTCCAATGCTGGAGAGGATACACTTTATCAGTAAAACTGGGTGATCCAGCAAACCTGGAATGGGTCTAGTCCAGGATTCAAAACATTTGCTAGCAAATAGCAAATGACTTTGAGGAAATCCATTCCAGGTCCAGCTTCACAGATGAAAGTGTGTCCTCTCCAGCCTTTGAGTGCTTTATTCAGGTCCATTGACTGAATTGAAACTTTTTTTGATACTTTCTTATCATCAAGCTTGTATTTTGCTAGAAAAAGCTGCTACACGTTTCATTATTCTTATAAATCTGTTAGCCATAGGTCTGAAAAGCATTGTCAAATATTTGAAATTAGACTTATAAGAGACCTGATTTGCAACCGGGGACTCCAAATAATCTGGACTTCAGCTATAAGGATGCCCCTACTTTAATCAAGGAGGGGGTTTGAGAGGTGGACTGGTAACGGGCCTCCTAAATCTGTCAATGACAGTAATCTTTGGTATATTATCTAACCTGTGAAGGGGATCACAGATTTGGAACTGCCAGATTATCAACAGAGTGAATCCTTGTGGATGTAAAGTAAAACCAGGAGCCTGATAGATGTAAAACTGTCTTTAAGTGAAGCAGCCGCTTTATGTGATTCTTCACGGAAAGATATTATCACTTCTGAAGATGTGTCGGCTTTTTTTTCTGGAACTGTTTAAAGTGAACCTGAACTCTGTTTTAGAAATAAAAGCCTTGAATAGGAGTGGATACCACGATGTGCTGATATAAACTCCATGGTCTGGAAAAGCCTTTTAATAAACCTCGCTGCTCTAGCTTTATTATTTTATATGGGCTTTACTTTATCTAATTCCGAGGCTAGACCCCGCTAACCGCCATTTATATTGTCTAATGAAAGTGCCTCAATGGCCACAATGGGAGCTGTCTTTGGAATATGGCGCCATAAACACCTCATAGCACTTTGACCTTTTTCATTCTATAACTCAGAGAGCACAACAAAGTATCAAAAAACAAAGAAAATCCAGAGATAGAAACAATTGATATAACCATGTTACAAATGACTTTCATTTCTTGCAATACAACCCAACATGTACCTGTTTTTGTAATAAAATAAATCAATGAACTGTAACCTCATGCATTATCTATAAAAAAAATCACTTGACATATTCACATTCAGATCGCTAATTGAAAACTACGCTACCAGCATGTCACACAATATGAAAGAATGGAAGAAATCTTTCACCCCGTCATGGAGAAATTCATTTTAGCTGATCTGAAATTCTGATCAGATTGGAAACACCACCTCCTGTAGAGTTGTTATTGACCACTGAACAATTACATTAACAAAAAAACATTAAATGGGCATCAGAATATGAATTGTGAGGGAAGCTTTAATCAAATTGTAATTACTTTGATTTGAATGTATTATGTGAGAGTAGCTCTGTGAGATTGGATTGGTCAGATCCAGGAAAGGGGCTCTAAACAGGGAATGTGATTGGCTAGCTCAATGGCCTTCACCTTTTAGTTTCTAGGTTTAATTTCCAGTAAATCTTTTCTGTTCAGAGATGTTTTGTAGTGTAACTTGGTTATTCGTAGGTGGGAATGTATGTGTACTGACATTCATTATAAGTGTCAGTGTTAATCTCCGTCACTGTCACTCCATATTAGAGTTCCTGTCCTGGTGATTCTGCTTTTCAGAGCTACTTCCTAAAAAAGAATTGAGTGTTTAATAAGAAATAATGAACTGTCTTCTATCTACTCTGTAAAGACAACGTGTCTGGGAAATGTTAAAATTCAGATGTGTAATAAGTGGTCACTTAATGATGATACCGATGTCTGTTACTGTTATATCTTTCTGATCATTTTGTCCTAATGAGTTATAAATAGCTGCACATTTTTCCATCTGGAGAGAAACAATATTTACTTGGGAAAAAAAATAATGTGCCTTTGTTTTCTAGCAAAGTAAACTAATAATCATGTCAGGACTGACCTGGCCGACCACTAGCATTCTTGCAAAACAAAGCCAAACCTGCAGTTTTTGAAGAAATCTGGTAATAAATCCCCATCCAGCAGCCCTATTTACTTTGCACCCTAAAGCTGTGCATTCAACATGCCCAGTCTGCTTCATTCTGCACATGAGTGCCTTGGTCCTATTGAATTTTATGGGCAAGCCATACTATGAGCACAGCTTCCAACAGAAAAGATTTCTTTTCTTAGTAAATCTATAATCATATCTTAATCTTCCCCCAATGTCACCATATCATGCTGACCTGGCAGACCACTAGCATTGTTGCAAAACAAAGCCAAACCTCCAATCATTTAGTAAATTGGCAATAAATCCCCCCCCCCCCCAGCAGCCCTACTTACGTTTTACCCAAACCGGTGAATTAAACATACCCAGTATTATGGGTAAGCCATATACTGTTGTAGGCTGCTACTAACACAGCTTCCTATAAATGGTTTTCTTAGGAATATTATTAACACATTACTTTTTTTCAGAAAAGTCACCTGGTCACCATATTAGGGCTGACCCGGCAAACTGCTAGCATTGTTCCAAAGCCAAACCTGCAGACCTTTATGAAATCTGTTAATAAATCCCCACCCAGCAGCCCCATTTACTTTTCTCCTCAAGGCAGTGCATTCAACATACCCAGTCCGCTTCATTCTGCACATGTGTACCTTGGTCCTATTCACTCTTATAGGTGAGCCATACTGTGTTTTAAGCTCCTAATTTGAGTACAGCTTCCCATAGAAAACAGTATACAGCTACATCACATGACTTTGCTGATAAACTAGAAATAAATACTGTTAAAGAATAAAGGAGTTTTTGTAACCCCCTTAGCATTCAGTGCACCTATAAAAATTTACCCAAAACTACCTTCATTTTACCTCCATAATACCTCCAATGCAATTAGCTGAACAAATTTCTCTGAAATATACCAATTTCCCAAAAAATTTGGGCAAAATCTCTTTCTATCTCCTCCCTTGTGCCAACCAGCAGGAAAGTTTGGGAAGCCCATACGTATTTATAGGTTATGGACAATAGCAGATTTTAGGGGCTGTGTAAAATAAAGGAACATTGGAGCTACTTCAAAAAGGTTTGCGGGAGTACAAAATGTTAAAGAGCTGAGAAAAGTCTGCTTTGATTAAATCCTTTTGACATTCTCAGTTAAGGAATGCAACACTTTGGCTGGGTGTCAGTGATATAGACGGTTCACGTAGCTGCAGATAGCGGGGGAACAATTTCACACTCCCTCTGCCTGCATTTGGGAGACATGGAATCAGTACAAGAGCTGTCATTGTACATGCTAAAGAAAGCTCATTGAAGCTGCCAGACTGAAATTAGCCACCTGTAAACACATCCAACACCTTTCCCCCACAGCTTAGAAAGGAAGAGAACCATTGTCTAAAGGGAGCAGGTAGTAGCCAGAGGCAGCCCCCGGCCTTCCCGCCGGAGCTGTGCCGACTTATCTTGTTCAGCAAGCCGGTAGGATAAGGTGGTGCACTTGTGAAATTTGCATGCCTGACTAATGTTTTATGTATTATGCTACTCATAAGCTAAAATGTACATGCACGCCGAAGCAAATTTAGGTAAATTATGAATAAATTAAATCTTATCTAAATAAACAAGTGTCTTTTTTTTAACAGGAATGCAAGCCCATGAATATTTAAGTGGACATGGATAAATCCTCTTCACACAGCGTGACTTCAAAGGGGGATTTTCAGGCGATCAGATTACAGCAAGCCTGGGAGACAGGCAGAGATTGCCAGCACAACTATAAGAGGAAAGAAGAGGCATTTGTGAAATGTGAGAACAATGTGAAGGTAAGGAGAGAATAGCAAGAAATTGGCTGCACACAGGGTTATGGTGAGCCAATCATTTCTATTTCTAGGGCTATTCTAGGGCAATTCTGGCCAAATAGCCAATTGTAGCACACATAGGGGAACACTTTACCTGGCTAAATGATTTGTAATGTAATTAACAAACTCTTGTGATCCCACTGCACAGCAACCTTGATACACTATATGACCAATAAAGTATGAAGTCCCCACCATACTGTTATTACTACTGCAAAGAAAGTCATTTTCCACAGTGGTGTTCTTCTATATTACAAAGCTGTAAGAAGAAAGTACTATGTGTGAAAAACAAGGCAATTTAATAATGACAATAATAATACTCTTACTGCATAATGGTGCACCTCAAACTTGTTGCAACAGTTTGGTAGGGACCCTTTGCTGTTCCCCCATGACTGTACCCCAGGGTACAAAGCCCCCTCCATAAAGACATGGGGTCACCAGTGTGGTGTGGAGGAACTTGAGTGTCCTGCACAGAGCCCTGACCTCAAACTTAATGAACACCTTTGGGATAATTTGGAATGGTGAGTCAGGTCTCATCCAACATCAGTACATGACCTTACCAATGGAGGCAAATCCCCACCATCAGTACCTGACCTCACCAATGGAGGCAAATCCCCACTATCAGTACCTGACCTCACCAATGGAGGCAAATCCCCACCATCAGTACCTGACCTCACCAATAGGGGGCAAATCCCCCACCATCAGTACCTAACCTCACCAATGGGGGCAAATCCCCACCATCAGTACCTGACCTCACCAATGGGGGCAAATCCCCGCCATCAGTACCTGACCTCACCAATAGGGGGCAAATCCCCACCATCAGTACCTGACCTCACCAATAGGGGGCAAATCCCCGCCATCAGTACCTGACCTCACCAATAGGGGGCAAATCCCCGCCATCAGTACTTGACCTCACCAATGGGAGCATATCCCCACCATCAGTACCTGACCTCACCAACAGGGGGCAAATCCCCACCATCAGTACCTGACGTCACCAATAGGGGACAAATCCCCACAGACACCCTCCGAGCATTCCCAGAGGAATGGATGATGTTATATCTACAAAAATGTGCATGTGTGGGATGCAACTTGTTTTTACGGAATTACTGGTGGATACTGCACCCCAAGATTGCTCATTTCTGTAATCCTATCCGAGAACTTTCTCTTATTGTCCAACAGCTAACAGGGCAAACACTTGTAAGTGGTGGGTGTTCACATGTAGTCAGATGAATTTTGTCACTTAACTGAAAGTATATTTTATAACTCGTAATAACTATTTCAATTCATAATTTAACCAGTTATGTTTTTGTATAATTGCCTGGAGCTCCCCCTAAAGGTAGCTTAGTTTGAAGATGAAAGGGAGGCAATAATTTAGTGCCTAAAAAATTCAGGAGCCACCACTGCCTTAAAGCAGATGGGAACACATTATAACCGCTAACATGCTTGAAGTTCTGCTTTAAATCTGTTATGCTTCCCATTTAGCATTCTTACCTATAATATTGCAACCATTGGCAATTGTATTTTCAATACCATATCAATGCAAACGTTATATGTTGACAAAGCAAGCACAATAGTATTCTCCTTCCGATATTCTCTAACCAATTAACTAACCAAGGCGGCGCGCTGCATAATGTACGTATCCACATTCAAACATCCGACTATCAGGCTGCCAGGGAGAAATGCCAAGGTTCCTTTCAGGTCCTGGCTCTATTGAATTTGGCTTGTAAATTCTCAACTAAAAGCCTAATACTTCATTATAATCCCCTGTTCATTGATTTCCAAAACACACACACATAATGGGGAATTATTATATCTTCACCTCCAGAAGACACAATCCCAGGAAAGCATTTTACACACCGTGTACCTTTATTGTGACCCTTTGCTGAACCTTCTCCAGTCATACCAGTTATTGCTCTGGAATTGGACTTGCTGGTCTAAAAATCTGACCCCCATATAGCACTGGCATAATCTATAGGGAGGCCATCCAACATATGGGTAAGGGGCAAGAAGGTGGCCCACCTAACGGTTCTGCTTGTCCTGCAGCTGGGCTTCTTCCAAGCTGCTAATAGAGAAGCATGCTTCCACTGAGTGGCTACAAAGAAAACTGCTTTTTACAGCAAGATACGTTTCCTTTGTGACCCCTGAGAATATCAGCACCATGGTAGCTCCTTCCTTTCTCTTTGTGTGACCATTGCCTGTGAGGGTAGTCATGGGGCCCAGAGAAAACTGACCATATCTGACAGAGTCACTATTGGGTCCTGGTGGTGGGAGCTTTGTATTTTATGGGCATTGTAGCATCTGAGTTCTAGTAAGTGCTGGAGGTAATTTTTGGGGGTACGTTTCAGCTTAGTTGGAGGGGGATTTGTATTATATGTGGTTAATTCTTGCTTGGAGGAAGAATTTGTGCAGGGGAATGGGGATGATGGAGGGATACCCTGAACAATACATACTTCTGACCCCTGTACTCTGTGTGATTTGTACTTTTGACCCCTTTGCTTCATGCATTGGGTGCTCCGAATGGCTGTGCATTGGTAATTCCCCTGTCCCTAGTTGGACAAAGAACTGAAAAAGAGATTCTAACCATTCTTTAAAAGAGTTTGAGTTAAGATGCACTTTTCATTTTGCATGAAAAAAAGCTTCTTCCTTTTTTATTTTGAGAGAAAGATATACCCAGCTGGTATTGGCTGCATACTGGGACACCCAGGAAAATGTGGTGCACGTTCATATCATATCAAAACATTTGCTCATCCAAGCAACTAACCAAACCTAGGTTTCTAATTGATTTCTCCTATGGGTTCTCACAACTTTTTTTGTGTATTTGTGCAAAAAACAAGAATCTATCCCTCTATCTATCTATCTATCTATCTATCTATCTATCTATCTATCTATCTATCTTTGTGGTCTTGCAGCCATTTTAAATCCCTCAAAGCTGGGGGTTCCTCATTCATTATTATCAGAACAAACCACAGATAATTTAGAGGGCATCTTGTGTTTCATGAATCACTTAGCTGAGATAGGCAATCAATGTGAGGTCGGGTGATCAATGCACTGCGGTGGAGAAACTCTGCCATGTGTTGGGCTACTGAATGGGATTTTACAGATAAGTATAGCTATGGGACCCCAGTGTTCAAATAGTCCTGCACAAAGAATTGTCTGGTTCCCTACAGCAGTCAATCTGATTACTGCTGCCATTTGTAAAATGAAAGGAAGAACACGGTTGATACAAATAATATTACGCAGAGTGTTGTACAGTTAAGCTGCGTACACACGTCCAATTTTTATCGTTGGAAATGAACGACGAACGAACGACGAACGACCGATTGGCCAAAAATCATTCGTAAAAAAAGTAACCAACGACGCCGACGAACGAGGATAGTCGTTGGAAATGAACGACCGGACCGGCGGATCGGATTGGACGACGATCGTTGACCATCTATCGTGTGTGCATGCGCGGTTAACGAACGTTCGCTCACTTCCTGTGGTGCACGTCACTTCCTGTATCGTTCAAACGATCGCATCTATCGTGTGTACAATATCTTTGAACGATCGTGTCGTTATCTGTAGGTACAGGATCAGTGCCATACGATCGTTCGCAGATATCGTGCAGGATCGTTCGTCGTTCGTTTACCAACGATAAAAATTGGAAGTGTGTACGCAGCTTTATTGGCCAATTGAAGTTTTGATTAAAGGTCGCTCTTTAAAAGTTTATATTCTCTATGTTTGGTTTCCTGACATCACAGATTCTTTATAGGAGCAGCAACTGATCCCCCACATGTCAATTATGTTGATGGAAGGTGGGGGGGGGGGGTTCTGTAGGAGAGAAATTATCCTAACGTTCAAGATGAAATTATGTCTTTGAAAAGGAAAATACAGGAAAATTAAAAATATTAAAGGACAATTAAGCGAGGCATGGATAAATGGCTGGAGAGACTCTGAATCAATAAAGATAACAAAAAAGTCATCATAATTTTACTGTGTGAGCTCTTCTCATTTTCCCTTCTCAGATGTGTGATTAATACAATGGAACCGCTATTATTCCCTCATTTCAGACTGCAGTCCAGCTGCTTA
The DNA here is from genome assembly GCF_032062135.1 of Pyxicephalus adspersus. Taxonomy (NCBI): domain Eukaryota; kingdom Metazoa; phylum Chordata; class Amphibia; order Anura; family Pyxicephalidae; genus Pyxicephalus; species Pyxicephalus adspersus. The sequence goes on from NC_092868.1 coordinate 59,223,253, forward strand.
TTGGTCATTAAATCTTTTAGCCGAGAGAGAGAGAGAGAGAGAGAGTGTGATAATGGTTGGCTGATGAGCTTAAAGAAAATCTGCGCCCCAATTTAAACTTGAGGATTGTCCCTACAAACGTTTAAAGATCTCAGCTCCCAAACACTTGCACTGGTGGTCACATGTAGCAGTTTTTTAATCCTTGTTACTTTTATTTTGCATGGTGTTGCATGTTTCCTCCTTAACAGTTTTATTATCTTCTAGCTTATCTGCTATTTTCTACTTTTTTTTCAGACTTTTTATGTGAATATTGTAAGGAATGGGTAAAGCTGGCATTTATTCTTAAATTTTGACTTCTTCAGTTCCTTTTACCTTCCCATCAATAATAAATATTTAACCCATTCTGTTGTAATTGCAAACCGTATTTTAGATATATCTTATGCAATGCAGGTAAGTAAAGGTTCCAGCAAGGTCAGGCAAGGTTCCTGAAAACATCACATCACCTTTCCTCAGTACGTCTCTCGATGGGGCCTTTTTTAATAATGCTTTCCAATACTGCAGATGATAGACTTTCATGGGTGAACCTGGGTGATCAAATGGTTATGATCCTATACCTGATCCATTCTAGTTTTGCTGGATCACCCAGGTTCACCCTTGAAAATCTATTATCTCCAGTTTTTGAGAGCTTTAATAAATTAGACCCAATAGCTAAGTCCTGAGGGAAGCAGTGATCTCTTTGGAGGAGATCTACAGATAACTTAAATGATAATGTGAATGTGTAGTTGTCAGTCTGTAGAAGTGGGTGTTACTAAGTAGTCTGTATTTGCATTCTGAATACCCCAGGTGATGCCCACTTTTGAAGCCAAACTCAAATCCAATGAATGAATGGGACCAGGCCAGGAACAGTCAGGCTGGGAAGGAGCAAGATGATATAGGACATTCTTCATCAAGGAAATGGGGGTTTTATTCAACTTGTTGCAGCTTTTAATGTACATTGTGTGAAGTTCACAGTGTGCAGTGAAATCAGAGAGATTTCAGTCTAGGGGGAGTCTATATGAATGTGAAAGACTGCAGTGAAGGCTGGAGGGCAGATTTAATAAATAGAGGACTAAAGGGGATTTGTTTATAAATGTTAACCTGGAGGCCAAATTTATTGAAGAGAAGGCTAAAAAGCAGATTTAATAAAAGAAGGTTGGAGGACAGGTTTATTGAGGGAAAGGCTGGAGGGCAGATTTAATGAGAGGGAGGGTGAAGGGCAGATTTATTGAAGGGAAGACTGGAAATAAGATTTTTTGATGGGTGTAGGCTGAAGGGCAGATTTATTAAAGGAAAGCTGGAGGGCGGATTTAGTAAAGGGAAGGCTGGAGAGCAACTTTAAGACCTTTCAGTCTCCGTTTTTTCCCATCTGTCTCCCATCCACACACACAGCAGGAAGTGAGACGATATCTTCTATTAGTTGTCACAGGAGCATGTGTCCCTGTTGGAAGGCTTCCACCATTTGTAGCAGATACAAACCACCAGGACAAATAGTGTGGGTGAATTTTCCCACCGAGGATGCAGACACAGGGTTTATCTCCTCCTCGCTCCATACAAAATTAAAGTTTGGCTTTTCATGCACACAATGATTTACTAACGAGCAGTTTTATTCTAGCAGTACAATCATCTGAACAAAGAATTGCTCAGTCCATGAACAGTTTTCCAGAAAAGTAAATATTTACAGTTTAATTTGTATCTAATGTAAAATCAACACCACCAGCTTTTGCAGGTAGATGATTAATGCCTGCCAGTATGAAAACGGACAGACTAATTAGCTAATTATTCTTGTAACACAGGAGGTTAATGAAAGGGTTAATTGAGACATTGAAGCCCCGTTACATGTATGACTAAGAATAGGATTGTATTATCGGTAATAGAGGAATGGATGAAAAGGCCAGGTGTCACCATAGGTCAGGAACATTCAGACTGGAAAACAAGAAAGATCCATATTAACATAACACTGGGAAAGCAGGTTGCTAGGTCAAAAGATTGACGATTAATTATGGCACATTAGGGGAAGCTGCAATGAGGAATTTAATTGGCTCCATGCACTTCCAGTAACAAATACCGCTCGTTCATTAATGGCACTTTGTCTGTAATGCCACACCAACGGTTTCATTTTGGTTTCTGTTGCTAAGGCTCATGTCATTTATTCAGGACGGGATATAAATCCATTGTGTCAGTTCAGATTTGACAAGACTCCAGGGGTTTCTGATAGGGACTGGCCATGGTTGACAACTAAAGGAAATGTGGCAGTGATACCAGTGGAAATAAACTTTGTAGGTGCCTTATTTCAATATAACAATAAATGACTTTCCATTGGTATGAATTGTGCCCAAAAAGAGAGCTCAACCCTTTATCTGCTCAAAGCTGAAAATCAGGGCAACATTGGTGCCCTTGGGGCCAGATCGGATGTCTTATGCCCTTTATTGACAACACATTTACCTGCTTTGCAGTTTGATTGTCCAGCTTGTGGCACCTCTATACATTGGTGTGTAACAATTTTGTAACAATATGACCAGCCTTAACAGTTTCATTGGTCCACATGAGCGTTTCTCAATCAGGGTTCCTCCAGAGGGCCGCTAGGGGTTCTTTGAGCAATGAGCGGTTTGTGCCTCCCAGGTCAGACTAGGTGGCACCAAATATGTTTTTGGCTATCTGTAAGGGTGACATTCTTCCCAATAGCCAGCAAGAGGAATTCTTCCTACTGACCACCATGCAATATATTGTAAGCTGTGGTCATCCAAATTGGTTATGGGGCTGTGGTCTTTTGGATGTGCCCCCCCCCCCCCCTTCCTGAGTACCATGGGTGATCTATGCCGGGGACAAGTCTTTAAAAGATGCTTTGGGTGTGCATTTCTTTATATCTAATCATCTATATAGGTTTGCCAATAAAAACATGGAGGTGGTTTTGTGGAGTCACATGACTTTCTTGCTACAATTTCCTTTTTTAAAATATTTCTTGTAGTGCCATGTTGTTCTTGATTTAGATCTGTTGTAACATGAGCTGCTTTACCCCAGTTCTTCTCTTACCCATGGGCAATATAGAATCATTCATATAGACCCCCAAGCTTAAGGTTGGTGAGGCCAGTTAACTGCAATTCTCTATATAGCATAGCATGTAATAATCCAGTGTTTCTCAACCAGGGTTCCTCCAGAGGTTGCTGGGGGTTCCTTGTGCATATGCAATTTGCCGCTCCCAGATCAGTTTAGGTCACACCAATGTAGGGGTAACATTCTTCTCAATGTCCACCATGCTAAAGCTGTGGATATATATCAATCAAAGAAGGGGTTCCTAAAGACTTGAAAGTTATGTCAAGGGTTCCCCCATGTTATAATGGTCAAGAAAGACTGTGATAATCATTGCATGCTGGTAATACAATGAACCTGCCAATGTGTACTTCCTTCGCACACATTTATGGTTAAAGCCAGCAGGTTTGTACTCTATAAAGTCTTCACCAGCTTTGCTTTTTTGGCGTATGTTACCGCCATCGGCTCTGCCAGTGTGGGCATCTTCAGAGCACCTTCAACTAATTAATATTCATCAAGTTCCCTCAATGTAAAAAAAAAAATGGGGGATGAAATCTTGGAATTCAATTCCCCCGTTGTCTCCTAGAAGGTAAATGAAAACTCATCCTGGTGTCTGTGTGACAGATTAAATGTCGGTAGAACATAACGGACCCGATGAAACCACAGACCCGCCCCCAGCCCCGTTCTTCATCTGAGAGAATATTACAGTCCTATGATTTCACAGGCCTTGTCTAAAGTATCGTTTTAATCATTTCTTCACCCAGTTCCCCACCCCTGTCATTCTGCCTGGTCTGTCCTCGCTGCTTGCTGTGACCTCTGCTGCTTGTATGTCCTAATTATCCTTCAGAATCTTTTGGCGGCCATCTCCGGTCTGCTTGTAGTGGTCACCGTCAGACAGATATCACGGGGATTATTACACCAGTCTGCATTGCAATACATTACAGGAAACAGTGTTTTGTGAGTCAGGATTACTGTTGTTTTTCTGCTGTTTAGAAAACAACAGCATGCAATGCAGCTTCTTACCGTTAAATACGAGGACATGATAAAAAAAAAAAAAACATGGGCTGGCAAATGGTTAGGGGCTGCCATGACAGTCATCAGTACATCAGAACGGGTATCTATAGATAAATGTTTTGCCTGGTGTTAAATTATAAAGTAGGAAATGACAACAGATATATTGTTACTTTGTTACAAAATAGACACAAACTCAGAAGAAGCATCTTATTCCCCCTTGCTAACACGCCTAACCTTCTGTAGGTACTGTTCACACAGAAGGAGACAATCAGAGTGTCTGAAAGCAAACAGTCTCTGCCAATTCTCTATGAATCCAATGTCATGATTGCACTATGATCTCACAAATCCTCCATAAAGAAGAGTTATGCTTTAACATTAACATTCCTCCATGCAAATCCTTAGGAAGGCTAAGCAGGAGGACCTGTGTGGTTCTGGTATTTCAGCCAGTTGGTAAACTCCAGCCTCCGTTCACTACACTGCATATTCATATGGCAGGGAACTTGACAATTCTCTGCATTAATGCAACTCTTTCACTTATCTGCTTAAAAGTCTTATTATAAATATTTAACTCTAGCTTAGCACCGGCTGTCTATAATAGACAGAATAAACATTTAGATTTGCTATATGGAGATAACGAGAGAGAGAGGTGAGAGCACCCAGCTGCTTGACTTCATAGGCGCAGCTATTGCAGGAACCTTTTCATGTCTGCATAATGCAGCAACAGGACTGAGTAAATCACACGTATATTCATGAGTCTCGGCTCTGATATTTAGATGTGAATGCAATTTCTGTTCTTTCCAGTACTGCGTGCCGATCTGCATCTCCCACCCACCATGTCATTATCTCTGGGACCACTTCTCTGCTTCTGTACATGAGTGACTGGCAGCGGCACATCTGTTTTATTGAAATCTGTGCCCCCGCTCATTACCTTAAAAAACTCCATTTACCTCACTGCTTTGTCAGAAGAAGGATCAGCTTGTGTGTCATAACAATGCCGAGGTAGCAGCTCCCCTGCTCTTGCAAGTTGATGGGTTTAGGGACAACGTGACACTTTTCTCTTTTTTTTCCACAAGTTTTCTAAGAGTTATCTGAAACCTGATTGGGCCCAGTTTGGAGGAACTGAAACTGTGGCATTTATGCAAAGCGCTAAGACTGATAATAGATTGGTATGGCTAGAATTAGTCACGTATAACTTGTCTTACCCCATGTTACCACAATGCACAGTTACATAAGAGCCAGGGTGCATTGCAATGCTATTTATAGTGCTGCACCCACACAGCGGTATACTTCAATGCACATCTTGTTGTGTTGAGCTGTGTTTAAAAATGGGACTTTTTTGTGTGATAATGGGTTCTGCCAGTACATTGAAAATGAACAGGCTGCCCTGATGCAGCACACCTTAGCATATGATAAGTTCCTGATTTACAACAGCACATAGTACAAAAGCACCACACGGATCTATGTGATTTCCTGTGGATCCATTGGGACTCAACGGGTAAAGACAACCTCAACCCCACCTCGGTTAGGATCTCTGTAAAATGCAGTTCCGTTCTGTTTCTGTACTTTGCTGTAGGGTAAAACTTTTCATATGGTTGGGCACATTCACACAATGGGATGTGTTAACACAAGGAGTTATTATATGGTAATGTGTGCTTCATCAAGCCACCCCTTTATTTATAATGAGCTGGCAGAACCCATTAATATACAAAAAAGTCTCTTTTTGAACACAGCTCAATGCAACAGCATAAAAATATGGTGCAATGTGGGTGCAGCACCATAAATAGCAATGCAATGCACCATGGCTTGCATGTAACTGTGCATCGTAGTAGCATGAGATGTGCATTTTACTGCAGGTTACCACAATTCACAAATGTGAATGGAAAATGCTGGCCAATTTTTTCCATACTAATAGTCATTCAGAGGAATTTCTTTCCAGTTGGCCATACTCCATTCTTCATTGTACTGCCAATCACACATAGAGCCAAGTCTGAAGGAGTGATCAGTGTGAATATTGTGGATGGGGAGTTTGAGCTGTGGGCCTAAGTGTCAGCTAGTTTGCAAAAGCAATTAATTATGGTTCAGTGAATTGCTTTTTATGTTGCCTGCTCATAGCTGTGCTCATTTTACCTTTTATCCCATTAAAAAAAAATAGGATTTCAAAGTAATTCTGTGAATGACGTTTGAGAATAATTTTGTAGTTCAGACTGGGAGCAGCAAAGTGTCACCTCTTTGATGTCCCTTCTGCATGTGTAGATGTTCGGGCCTGTCCCTGCTCCATAGGTGGAATCTGTAGATGCCTAGAGCAATGGCGACGCAATCACACAATTCCTCGGCGCCATGTGGGCACGCCACCAGGAGACCGCCACACATTGTGCTAACAAGCCCAGAGCCGCACTTCATAAATCAAAGCTGACACCCTTTCCCCGACCGCCGCCAAGAAGAAGCCTTCTTAGCATCTGTGACCCGCACAACTTTCCCTCATCCTGCATTCCAAAATAATAGATGAATATCAATCGAAAAACAATCAATTTTCCTCCAGTATGAACACATCTGTCTTGATTCTGTCTCCCTGCACACAGGCGACAGCTTGATCTGCATGGCTGCCTTATACAAAGATTTCCAAAACTTAACCCGCTGTAGGCTGGACCTTCTCTACCTACAATGGCCGCCATGTAGGCTACCGCTGGCTTGGCACCTCTCCTACCTAGAGTTGGCGGCTGCCGCCATGAAGTGTTTCCCTGCTAGGTTTTTATTACCTTACCGACAATTTCGATAATTGTTTCTTGTTAGGACAGAACATGATTACAAATCTCTCCAACAAAAAAAAAAACACTTATTTAGTAGAGCGATGGAGGATTTTAACGTATTGCAGTGTTTTTTTGCTGTTTACATCTTCCTATCCCAGTGAAAAATCTCCTCCATAGGGACAGGAAGAGAAAAATCAAGAATCAAAGACTAAAGTAAGACCAATTGTAATACTTTCCAGGTATAAAAAAAAGGAATTTAGCTGAATTGACCAATAGACTTCTATGTTGAGGGTAAGCTATGAAGCCGGCATTCTTATCCTTTTTTTTTTATAAACCTTTAGGACAGATTATTAACATGGGTTAGAAAAGGAAAATATTACACTAGTATGTTATTTGCTGCTTCTTAAGTATTCATATGACGCCATGTGTAAATGCTTTTTTTTTTTTTTTATAAAAATTTATAGATAGATTTTTTTTGTGATAAAAATGGGAAGCAAGTGCACAAACTTATTGTTTTATCAATTGTGTATTATTAGTACATTTGTACTATTAGGTAAATTACCCTTTATTTTCTGCCCCAGAGATGCATTAGGAAGTTAGAGGAAATCTCCTAAAGTGGGGGGCAAGAGAATCTTCTCAGTTGTTCCAAGAACAAGAGGAAGTTTTTTCATTTCTTCCTGTATTGGAGGCTGCTTTGTATGTTACAGTTACATGATAAGATAAGATATTCCAAAGTGAATGTATTCATAATCACTTCAGGGCAGGGTCCTTCTCATCCTCCTGTGTCACTGTCTGTATCCGTCTGTCATTTGCAACCCCTATTTAATGTACAGAGCTGCCTAATATTTTGGCGCTATATAAATCCTGTTTATTAATAATAATAATAATAATAATAATAATAATCACAGGTTTGAAGCCTTGCTGTAGCAATTACACCCCAAGAAGCCTGAGAGACCTGGAGGATGATGGGACATGTAGTTCTTTTTCCGATTGAAGAAGAGCTGCAATTACATTCATTCTGTGCCGAGATTGTCATTGTCCTCTCCATAGTACAGTGTTGGTGACGTGGGTCAGATGCAAACATAAGGCAGCAAATCATTTTATCCCCTGGAGTGGACAGCTATCCTCGCTGTATAGGTCTGGACTCTTAATTAGAGTGGTAATATTACCCAGCGATGTCAGGCCGCGGGTTATAGAATATGGCGATGGAGATGACATGAAAATGAGACAATATGCTGCCTTCTAACAAAGCACCTAGGAGTACGGTTGGCACAGAGCGGATTTTAGTCCCCAGGTTTGGATTTGCATTGATAACCAGACACCTACACACTCACAGCTGCAGAGCTCTCACTTCTGGAGAAAATGAGTCCGAGCGTGCTATTTTTACACCTTCCCTGTCGCTAGTAACCACTTGATTTAAACTCTCATATGCCTGATTAGTGATATGCAAGACTGGCTTGATTTTTTTTTCACTATAATTAAATCAATTTATAATTAACTGTGTGCAGAGTAAAAACACAGAGAATTAAAAATAGATTCTCTTTAAGTTAACTGTGTTTGTGCCTGGTGACCCTTCCATTCGTTTCGCCCCTCTCCATCGCCAACCCTTCCCGCGGCAGGCTTTAGATCCGTTTTGGACGTCTGTAAAGACATTCATTTGCATTTTGATTAAACCAATATCATATGGTCACTTTATCCCCAAATGGGGAGGAAATGTCACTGACACTGTGTGTATGTTAATGACTCCGACATTAAATGACTCAGATTTCAGAAAGAAAGAAAAAACCCTTTAAGGAGAACTCTGCCCCTAATAATGATCAATATCAGTGTTTCCTAAACTTTTTAACATGGGGAAACCCTTGAAATAACTTTCAGGTCTTCAGGGACCCCTGCTATGATTACTATATTCACAGTATACTAGTGTGGTGGTCAGTGGGAAGAGTTCCTCTTACGTTGCTGGCCATTGGGAAGAATGTCACCCCTACAGATAGCCAAAAACATCATTGACAGGCGCAAACTGTTCATTGCTTAAGGAACCCCCAGCAACCTCTGGAGGAACCCTGGTTGAGAATCACAGATGTGGACCAATGAAATTGTAAAGGGTTGGTTACATTGTTACAAAATTGTTACACACCAAGGGAATGGGATCCAAAGAATGGGCCACCGACCAGCAACCTCTGGAGGAGCCCTGGTACAGATACACTGGTCCACATATTGTAGTCTATAATAAGGAGATTTATAAAATCCCTATCACTACTGTGTATTAATTGGTTCTTTGCCATATTATACACATTAGGAGTTCTCTGATGACAAACACATTGAGACATTTGTCTTCAAGGTCCGGTTCTAGTATAAGGATGATTGACAGCTCCTCTATGAAGTACAATAAATAGCAGGAAATCCTGGAGTGAGAAGGGGGTTGGTAATGAAATTTGGCACCCACACCATCCACAGAACACATATGCCTGATGTGGTGGAAATACCACAACTATATTATAGACATGGGGTGTGAATTCACAAGCGTTCCACTCTATTAGGATGAATAATCTCTGAAAATTCATGAATAAAGTTATAGAAAATATGCAGAGTTCTTATTTATTTTTTTCTGGTATTCTAAGCTTAAGAAGGTCTATATAACTATAATAAATATAATTAGAAGGCCTATGTATAAACCTGTGCTCCGCTGTTATCCATTGACAAAGACAGAGCAATAGAGAACCATTGGGGCTTGAAAATCCAGCATTTTGACCCATAAGTGTCACAGGGAACAGATGAAGGGGTGGTCATTCCAGTAACCTTTAGGGGTTGTTTAAAAAGTTAGGTAAAGATATAAAAATCAAACTAAAATAATACAGCCATTTAGCACATAGTGGGTGTCTCATGTGCGAATTTTAGATAATGGGTCACAATTTGTTTTTTAGCCATGTATTCATTTCATAAAATTTCTGATTTCCCTTTTTGTTTTGCAATTTGATATTTCTCAAAATTTAACCTAATTTTAAAACAAGCTGGTGTTATGCTATATATACAATAACATACTATATAACACTCTATAGTATATGTAAACCTAGTCACTTATATCTCATATAATCTAACATTTTGAAAGTGATTTTCAATATTATTACATTTGCAGAATTCATTAAAATAATCCCTGGTCATCTTCCTATGAACTTCAGGTATAGGGTGATAAACCTGTGTCCCTGTCACCTGCTTGCACTTTTAACCTGTCACATGTGTTTCATATGGATATTGAAAATTGATATTTTACCACACATTACTTGGGCATTTTCCGTTTTTTTACTTTTCACTTTGAGAAATGCCGTGCAGCCTTTGCTGAGAAACATTTAGACATAAAGTGGCTTCAAAGTGCCTTCAGATCAACAACATTTAGAAGCAGCAAAAAAAAATATAAAAAGGCAGAAATAATATTTTCAAAAAGGACAAAAAACGCGGCAATTGTTCAATACACGGTGCTGCAGAAAACTAAATGTCACCCACATCTATTTTAATAATGATTGCTTGGGGAACCTTTTCCTGTGCTACAGATGTGAAAAAATTGGAAAACATGTCCAAAGTCTTTGTTTACCTTCCCTTCACCTGGGATACATCACTGATGCTTGTTTGTGCAGAGAATAATTTGAAACAAAGTATCACCTTCATCTCTGGCCATTTCAGAACCATGGACAGCTCCCACATGTGCAGGGCTCTTCTTACCTCGCACATAACAAAGCCTGTGCCGGATCTCCCATAACAGAACAAGAGAGTTGTTTGGTAAAGATGAGTCTATCACACCTGTAATTGGTTTAGTGAAGCAATACAGAGTAACTTTATTCTCTTTAGCCTGCCGTGCATGCTTGGATGGAAATGCACGCTATTTCATGAAATATTTAGAGCCACACAGGAACGGTTAGCTGTTCTGTGTTTGTATAACCAGTACAGGCCATGAGATGTCACATTGTCTGTATAAACAGTCCGTGACACCATTGTTCTGTCATCATTCCCTTTCCATCAATCATTTATACACAGTGGCTGGACGCAGGTTAATCCAGGGCGGCTATGTGTGTGCGGAAAGCTGGAGGTTTGTTGGGTCTTCCTAGGTCCTCTTTTTGGTATTCAGGTTCAAAAGGAGGACATAGAATTTTATTTATATGGAGAACTGCTGCTTCCTTTAAACATCCACTTTGCCTCTAATAAATTATGCGTTTGTGTGTTTAAAGTTTCATTTCAATGTCGCCTATAACCTATAAAAGTTATCCTTTGTTTCCAGTGCACAGTCACTTCATTCATTTTACACATTATCACTTACATTTGTTTACCTATTTACCTTTACCTAGAAGAGACGTATAAGGGGGGATATGATCACCCTGTATAAATATATAAATGGTTCATATAGAGAACTCTCTTCTCCATTATTCACTTTGAGATCATTACAAAGCACAAGGGGGCGCTCTTTGCGTCTGGAGGAAAAGAAGCTTAAGCTCTGGATAAGGAAGGGATTCTTCACTGTAAGGTGTGAAAATGTGGAATCGGCTCCCTCAGGAAGGAGTTTCAGAAAGTTCTATAGATTGCTTTAGGAAAAAGCTGGATGATTTCTAGAAGCACAGAATATAACTGGGGATTAAAGCTTTTAAGTAACGATAACAGAGACTGATCCAGGGAACATCCAATTGTCTCATGGGTTCAGGAAGGATTTTTTCCCCTGTTGGAGCAAATTGTACCCGGGGTTTTTTGCCTTCCACTGGATCAACTATGTCTTACAGGGTTTTATATCTGGGATATGTTTATTCCCCTAGTGGTTGGACTTGATGGACTTATGTATTTTTTCAACCTAACCTACTATGTAACTGTATTTGTAATCTCTTTTACTATTTTAAAATTGGTTTGCAAAAGAACAGAAATACAAGACTCATATACTTTTCAATCTGTTCTCTCCTATTAGCAAGATCCTTGTTAGCACATGATCATGTCAGCACAGCTGATTGGCTGCTTCTCCTTCACCCAATCAACTGGGAATGCAAAAGGCTGCTACCCTAAAAATGAATTGCATGCTTAAAAAAAATAAATAAATAAATAAATATATATATATATATATATATATATATATATATATATATTATAATATTGCATTAATGAATACAAAATTGCATTACTTTGTGTCTTGATTATCCTCCTGAGGTTCAGCTATAATATCAGTTTTTTACTTTATATGCTTTATATTATTAATAATATTATTAATAATAAACAGGATTTATATTTTTGTGAAGATATAAAGCAGCCATACTGGAAGATTCAGCTACAACCTCCACCATGTAATGACACTTATAGGATTGATGGGGCAACCTAAACCAAAGTCACGCAGAAACCAATGGATATAAATATTCCATCTCTATTCTGGTGTAATGCTTGGTACACGGTGTCTGCACCTCACACAGCTTTCCTGAACAAGCCTCTGTACTGCAGATTCCTTTCACAGAACATTTTGCACCCTTAACATTTTGACATTTTTTGTTCTTTTTTTAAACAAATTTTCATTGAAGAAGCCGAATATCTGGAAAAATAAACATTTAGCTGTTCAGAGGCAGGAAATGAGAGAGCCCAAATTGTTTGCTTCTTCTGCAGGGTTCTCTGATAATATATTCCGGACCATTAATTCAACGTCCCCTGAACACGGTGGTGATAGCACCTTAAAATTGGTAACTGAGGCCGCTACCGGAGGGGGAGAGAGAGGCGCGTTTATAATATATCGAGGCCCCAGCAAAATGCACCTTACCTATAAATTAAACCGGCTTCTATCTTTTGCTTTTAGCACAGTTAAATTAGTTCAAGGAGACTAATAAGACTGTCAGCTTGTTAACAAAGGGCTGTTTTGTGGCCGTCTATCTGTGAATTCAAGGCCAAAATGAATGGGCCCGCCATCTGCAAGGAGCAGATAGAGTTCAATGTCACAGCTAACCGCGGACGCTCACAGGCCAATTGTGGAACCGTGTTTGTCACCTAAGAAGCAATCTCTGGATATTTACAGTTAAAGAACCAAAAATGCCTTAAGAAAACATTCTTGGTTAGGAGGATTTAAAGAACACTCTACATAATATCCAAGTCTTAGAATACTTCATTGTTTCTCAACCTTTTTAAAATGGGGGAAGCATTGATATAATTTCCAGGTCTTCATGAAACCCCCTTCTATAAATATTATATCCACAGCTCACAGTATATTAGTGTGGTGGTCAGTGGGAAAAATTCCTCTTACATTGCTGGCCAGTGGGAAGAATTTCACCCTTACAGATAACCAAAAACATCATTGGGGTCACTTACACTGACCTAAGAGGTGCAAAATGCTCATTGCTCAAGGAACCCCCAGCATCCTCTGGAGGAACCCTGGTTGAGGAACACTGGAATACTTCTTCAATACTTTCCAAGTTCACTTTATTGTAAATTTCCAATCACTTTTTGTAAACTTCCTTCAGCCATTTAACTCACTGTAGGTAACCAGCTTTTCACTGCTGTGAATCATAGAAAGTCATCTTTCACTTCTCACAGAACATAAGCCAATCATTTGATGAAAATAATCTTTGCACAATGTTGTACAAATACAGTCACCAAAGCCAGGCATAACCCAAAAATAAGTTATGATGAAGGGAGTCCAAACCTTTGCGCCTGATTCATTAAACCTCTCTAAGACTGGAGAAATCATGGGAGAACCTGGGTGACCTCTTTATCATGGGAGAACCTGGGTGACCCAGCAGACCTTAAATGGATTTTTTAAAATAATTTGCTATTATTTGGCAAATGTTTTCTAGTATTCAGTACTAGGTCCATTCCAGGTTTGCTGGGTCACCAAGGTTCATACATGATACTCTCTTCTCCAGTGTTGCCCCAAGTGCAACTGTAAAATATATAGTTTCTCATGTATATCAAGGAAAACATATAGTCAGGAAATGTTTTGGCAGAAACATTTTTTTTTACTTTCCACTACTTTTTTTATCTTTACATTTCACTAGTCTTTCAACCTTGTGACCGTATACAGTTTAGATGACAATACCACATACAGGGGCTTTGCAATGAACTTTGATCTACCAAATTTGACAAGTTAAAGTAAAATGTTCATATGTTTCTCCAATTACAAATAAAAGAAATTTTACAGTGATTATCTTCCCCCCCCCCATCCTTTGTTCCAGGCTTATCATTGCCTATTCCACCATTGACAATAATGAAAAGGCTGCATCAAAGCTTGGGGATCCCAACTAATGGCAGGCAGTGCCCACAGGACTCTAAAACATCATCTCTGCAATCCAAATTCCAAATGCCACTTCCTTGTTCAGTACCGCCAGTGGTACTGATCCATATTGTTGCAGATTAGGTTATCTGGCATGACTGGCATTGACTCGGGGTGTCAGAAATCGATTACAGAATATTGTCTTTGTAAGACGATTCTTCCTATGTTTACAATTTCACTGTTTTGGAATTTTATAATCACAGCACACCGTCTCTGTGGATCCTTTCTTATCTCTTTTTCTCTCCGATCCAATCATCATATCACACACACTCACTTGGTTCCTACATCTAAAATGTTGCATGACGTCAATGGCTGATGCCGGGCAATGAAAGCTGCACACCAAAGACCACAATCTTCAGGTGTTTTCCTGGAAGGTAAATTATATTTGGATTTCCAGGACCCTTGAAAGGTCATTTCGATAAAAGAAAAAATTCTAAGCTGCAATTCTCCGATGATCTACCGACCACTCTGCGTTCTCGCTTCTGCGTCAGGTAGATGTACACAGAAGACCAAAAGATCTGAAGGTACACATCTGCCAGATCTGCCGAGGGAATCACTAAACAATCACATAGAAGGCTGGTAATAACCCAGGCAGTCATCTTGCTGTCCCCAAAGTCTACATTCATGCAGCTTATATTGTACAGATACATTTTATACTGATATTTGTCCCTCGTGCAGAGTAAGGATTCCGAGAGTGTGTTGTGTTTATGAAGCTGCTCTTGGCTATTTCTACTATCGTTTTTACAATATTCCAGCCATGTGTAATGGAGACCAGAAAACTCATGGGGACGCCTACCAACTAATATGACAAGTTATATACAGTTCATAAAGACGAAGGTTAGAGACAAGTCTGAGATTCACAGTCTCACCTGATTTACATCCAGAGCCAGTTTACAAGCCATAGTGTCAGTGAATGTAGGAAATACCACATTGATATTCTTTGTGATAGCATTGAAGTCATCGTGTTTTGATCATTTTGATCATCTTGCGGTGTACCCAGAAAATGTATGTTTTTATAATTAGGTGAGGTTTGCCCCTGACAATGGGCCTGATAGGACTGAATAATAAAGCTTTCCAAGACTGGAGAAAGTAGACTGACATGGGAGAACGTGGGGGATCCAGCAAACCTGGAATGGATTAAAAAAAAATCATTTTGTTAATAGTCTGCAAATGTTTTCAAGTCTAGAACAGATCCATTTCAAGTTTGCTGAATCAACCAGGTCCACCCATGGTAGTCTATCTTCTCCAGTCGTGGAGAGATTTATTAAATCAGGCCCAATGTCTTTATCTGCCTTTTCTCTAGAAGAATAGAACTTACTTTCCAGGCGTTGTTTTATCCCTGGAATGAAATGAAGTGTCTATGTAGTTACTGACCATGATTACAAATGCTTGGAATAGATCAGCCCCTGCTGTAACATTGTATCCAGGTTTGTGACTGGATAGAATATTGTAGTCTTACCACTGGGGGGGACTGAAGAAATGCTTCTCCCTGCGTGCAGCAGACCAATGACATTATCTCAGCCTGGGCAAAGTCACTGACTAAATCTCAAGGACGGCTTTATATTGATAAAAGGTGGAGCTTTTCTGAAAAATGATCGCGTTACATATCTGGAATTTATTTATGTAGGTTTGTTAGTAAATGGGCCACTTTAATGCATATTGATCTGCAGGATTATCTGTAAGATTGTCCCTGACCTTCTCAGTTTCTTGTCCTTTGCTGTCCATTCCGACTCCTAGACTCACTTAAAATCCTCTCTGTGTTTTAAAGGGTTTACATTTGCTCAGCAATTATATTCTGTGATTCCTGTGCTCATTCCGAGGAGAGATAAACACAGCCCGGCATCCACATTTAGATACAGGGAATAAGATCTGCTACAAGACGAGAGCTCCCTAGATCAATCAGCGTTGTTTATTGACAGGCAGTGGGCCCAGACACAACGAGACGGATAGATACTCTGCCTGACACTATGTCCTCATAAAACCATCTGCTTCTGTCTGCAACAATCTATGCTGGGGCTTTCAGGATTGTTTAAAGTGGAACCCCTGACAGACCACTTAATACACAGCTGGAGTGCTTCTATGGGGATCGCTGCACCTGCCTACATTTGTGTAAGTCTGCCTTCCTGCTATTATGAGCCACATAAAGTAATGTGTGCCATCAATATTCAGAAATAGCTTTGAGTTCATTGGACTATAGCTTAGCTTCAGCACACTTCTGAGAAGCTCTTCTTTTCCTAAAGGTTTTTCTTTGTGGACTCCAATACCTGAAACATGTTAAAATGATAGGATTGTACAAAACAATGGAGCCTGAACCATTACCAGCATTCCTGCTCTTCTCTTCTTTAATGTCCTTTAATCCTTTACACAACACAAAAGTGAATGCTAAGCTTTACAACTTCCCATGAATAAATTTAGGACATCAGAATATGAGGTGTGTCTGTGAAATAATGAGATTGTGTTTCTATCACAAAGCAGTGAGATGATTCTGATCTCTTGCTATGAATGTGTAAACTTTACCAAACACGGCACTCTCTGACGTTTAGTTTGTTGTCAGTCACCGTTTAATGCCGTTGTGTTTCCCCTCATGTGCTGAGATCATCAGAAGTATAAAAGTTGTCATTTTGAGATTATTAGTAAAATTTCACACGAGAGCGAAAAGTGTCGCAAGGAAATTTGAGCTGATATTCTGCATTAACTTGAGGTGCAGCCATCACTTGGTGCCACAACCCGGATCTTCCAGTATGATCCTGAAACCAAACCACAGTCACTGGAAACACCTTCATCACCAAGAATCAAAAAATTCACAGCCATGTCATCGTGTTTTGTGACATGAAGGCGTCATTTTGGCAGAATGGGTTCCAGAAGACACAACAGTGACCCAACATTATTATAAGGAAGACAAAACAAAGCAGAGAGAAAGAGTCAGGAAAAGACGGCAGAAATGTGGGAAATGGTTTCATTTTTCATCAGGACAATGCTCCTTCTCACACAGCACTTTCTGTGACCGACAAACACATTACTACGCTGGAACATCCTCCATATTCACCAGATCTGGCACCTGGGGACTTTTTTCCTTTTTCCTAAATTGAAATTGATGAATAAAGGAACTCGCTTTGTGTCAGTGGATGCAGGAAAGAAAAAAAACATCAGAATCTGATCTGCTCCTCACCTTCCACCGGTGGGAAGCAAGACGGCATCAGAGCTTCATTGTGAATATTGAAGGGGCCAGAATTATAAATAAATAAAAGTTATTATATCAGTCTCATTATTTCATAGACAGACCTTGTATACAGAAAGAATATTATTGCTCCATCTTTCATCATTAATAATTGATGCCTTTGCTTAGGATGCATTATTTTCATCAGTCTGCGAAAGGTATGTAGGAGCATTTCCCCAGTCTCCTCCCGCCAGTGATCAAACTGCAACATTGTAACTTTGTATCCAATCACAAGCTGCTTCCAATTGTGACCAATTTTCCCTACTGGGATTAAAAAAACATTTTATATTCCTCAGCTGGTAATTTTCCTGGATCAGAACATTCCCATAGATAAATGTTTAATGTTTTGATCTCATTTGATGATCGATAAAATGAAAGTGATGGAAATTATCAGTGTTTTCCTTTCTCTACACCCTGAGCACAATAAATATTAATGAACTCTGACGCTTGTACGCGCACCCGGCCTGTTTCTGTAGACCCAGCTGGGATTTCATAGTGAGCCCAAGTCAGCCATGGCTGCTGAAAAAGCCGCCAATCAATTGTTTGATCAGCCAGGCATCGCCAGTGACAGCTCGCTGATTAATATTGAATTACTGATACAATTTATTTTATTCTCAGCCTCTATTAGAGGGCTTGTAAATTCACGTTAATCAAAGAAAACAAATAATTCCTTGTAGTTTAGATTTTCGGCACGCTTTAGAGAACAGGCCTGGGCGGCGTTCAAGAAAGAAGTCATCTGCTCGTTATCTGGCGGCTGTCCGTGTGCCAGACGTGTGGAGGTAAGTGGAGGTCTAACTACAAGGCACGTTGGGGTGAAAGGAGTTTGGGCTGTGCACCTGCAAGGGGTAATTCAAAGTTCCCATATTTGACAACCTCTGTAATGAGATTCACTTTTTATATACTCAACAATAAATCCCTCCATCCTGACTTCTTTCATAGGTATATATATTTATCCTTAAACATTTTAATTACTCTTTGACATTGTTGTAATTCTATCATACTGAGTCATATATTGTGAATTATAATGTTGCAGCTCATCAGCATTACCTATAAAAACTACCTGTCTTGAATACAATATCTAGATCTGACCCTTCTTCTATCTGTAAGTATGATCTATAATATCAGCTCACACTTCTTAAGCTCTCTATCTAAATATACTTTGATCATATACTAGATATGTACGGACCCTTTCAATATGTTTTAATATAGAGCAGTGATATGCAATATAACCATCATTGCCCATAATAATTTACTCTGTATACTTGTTGATATTTGCAAATGCTATCTACATATAACCTTTTGTAACCACCAATCGTATAAAGTCATATACCCCTGAGGAAGCCCAATTTAGGCGAAACGCGTTGGGGACTTATACGGAGAATATGGTCATTCTACTATTTTCTTTTTTCCATATACCATTGTTTTTTATTGTTTGTGTCAGTAGTACCATGTCTAGTGAACTGTCCTACTTCTGTGACTTTTTAACAGAACTAGGCAAGACAAACACAATTTGTTTTATATGCTTTAATTAATGTTCCTACTTCTGTGACTTTTTAACAGAACTAGGCAAGACAAACACAACTTGTTTTATATGCTTTAATGAATATGTTTGTGGACTATGTACATGTATGATTTTGTTATATATGGAATTGATATATACCCATACATTCATACTTTTGAGCCTCAAACCTCTTTCTTTGCCTTCTCTTTGCGCTCTTTGTTTTGAAATTGTGTATACCAAAGAGAGAGGCCCAATTGTACATACCTTGAACCTTTAAGGGACAACAGGGAACATTCCCATTACCCCTTTCCTCCCCTCTGATCACCAGATATTTTTATATTATATTACATGCAAAATATTTTTTTTCCTTGCATGCGATTGGGTGTTCTCTGCATTGTGAATTTTTACCACATGCAAGGGACACATGCATTTATCAAACAGATATAATAAAACTTTTTTTTAAGAGAAGTCCAGGATTTTATGTCCAATTTCACAAAAAGTAAAAATAGAAAAAATTAACAAACTTTGTAAACGGCTATCATTGCCTGTTTTCACTTGCAAAGGCTCTGAAGGTATCCGTCCTTTGTTGGAGTTTTCCCCAAACTGTAGCCAGAGCAGAACGTTGTATCTATCTGAATCTTCTATTGTAAGCCGAAACTAACCGAAGAGGAATCTCCATAGCAACAAGCCAGTTGTGAACACTTCTCAGTAGGGACGATGGATACTTTGGTAAGCCTGTACAAGCCTCAGAAAATAAAATAAGCAATGAACAATCTGCGCTGCTCATTATTTCACCACTTTGCCTGGCGGTTTTTTTTTATACAAGAGGAATTGTGCTAAAATAAGATGTTGAATAAAACAAGAATTCAGTTAGATTATAGACTGAAACAATAAATAAAATATTATTGTAGTAATATAGTAAACTACTAAAAAATACTAAAGAAAAATTGGTGCGTAAATCAGCTGTTCAGTCCAATACAATGGAATCTGATTGGAAATTCCAACATTGGCTTCTTTAATGTTATAAAAGGGGTGTCTGGGGGGGGTATTGGACAATAAAGTGGGCCTGTTGGTAACTTTACACGGTAGAAGGAATTATTTCTGACATGTCACAATAAACAGCTTCATTTTTGGAGATGTCGTCAGTGTGCTGCAGGCAGGAGGAAGCATTTCCTCTGTCTCCTCAAGTGATAAGACTGCAACATTGTAACTTTGTAGCCAAGTAAGAAAGTGCAGCAGAGCCAACAACTCAGTTCTTAGAAAAAAAAAATAACAACAGTTGTATTAAAATATATATATGAACTGTATTTCTAAATTCAACTAATAGGAATATTCTTAGCTTTGTGTAATTGCAGCACTGGAAGACAGGGGTCACCATAGCTTGTTAGGTTTGACTGCTGTACAGAGAGCTGTCAGTCTAACACTTGGAACTTACTAGCATGAGGTCAGCAAGGAAGTAATGACCTCATTGGTTCAGCCAGAAGGGGCGGGGCATTGACCAAGCCATATTGCTTTAATGCAGAAAGTAAAGGTGAGGTCCTCTTTCTCCAGAGTCTTAAATGCAAGGCCATCTTAACAGAATTACAGTTAAATAAATTGGAATGAATGACTTGTAGGAACAATATAATGATGTGCCTCGTGAACGTTCCGCAGTTAACTGTATGTAATGGATAATTCAAAAGTCTGTAAAGACAAATTACTTGATGAATATCATCTGCCGAGTTTCAGTTCGCTGTCTTTCTTACTATATCATTTGATCCTGATTGGAAGGGTTTATGTACACAAATGTTTGCAACGTGCCAAGCCGCTGCCATCAGGTCTTGGCACGGGCCGGGCCAGGGACAATCAAGGCGTTTGGCGTTCTTTATGTCCCGTTACTAAGGATAGTATTGTAAGAGCAGCACATTTTAGAGTCATTTAACATGCAGTGGTGCTGACAGAATGGAGTCACTGGGTCCACTAAGTTCAATTGGCCCCAGGCTCCTGTTCAGCTCCATTACAGCTCCAGTCAGTCAGCATTTTCCTAAGTGGTGCTATCGGCACATTTTCACTGTCACACCGACACCTCGACAACTGCAAGGATCCGAGCTAGAGAAAAAGAGAGAGGGACGGAAAAACCGGCAGAGAGATACAGGTCTACCTGAAATATCCCCTATATTATAGAATCCGTCACCGAAATGCCAACCTCTAATGAGATATTTGAGGATTTGGTCTGCCATCAATATTAATTCCCTTAATATCTCGGTGTGCAATGCTCTGTGCTTTGTGAATTGCTGATTAGGCAGGCCTCTCCTGCAGGTGACAAGAATATAGAAGACGTTATGTGAGCCGCTATATACAGTAAGATACTTTAACGCTTTCCTTGGCTGAAAAGAGATTGAATATTCAGTCCTATGGGAATATAAAGGGGCCAACCGGCTGTGTGCCAGAAAAATGAAAATTTTATAAGCAAATTGTGCCAATTTATAGGTTACCCCATTGCCAATCAACTGGAAATATTCTACTTTTGGAAGATCGCCACTTTCACTGCTGATAGACGGCAATCACCATATTTATACCATGGAGATCAACCAACTCACCACCCTACAATGCACCGGAAAGAATTTGCTGCCATCGGCACAATGGAGATCAAAGGCAATATTTTGATCACTTTTTTTTAAAGGGGTGATTGCAGCCACAATTTACAGCTATGGCTGCTGCCTGGAAGTGAAAATAGAAGCAAAAAAAGTGTGAGGATCATTACTTTATTAAAGGAAATAAAGCTTCAGATTGTGAATTTAGCTGGTATGGGCTAATGGGAAGCATGGTTGCTCGGAGATTAACATTCTGGCCCTGGGTCCCAGGTTGGAATCTCAGCCAGGAAATTATCTGCATGGAGTTTGCAGGTTCTCCCCGTGTTTGTGTGGGTTTCCTCTGGGTACTCCGGTTTCCTCCCACATTTCAAAAACATGCAGTTTGCTTAATTGGCTCCCCCCAAAAAAATGCCCTTAGACTGTAATAATGACATATAACTATGGTAGGGACATATATTGTGAGCTCCTATGAGTACAGCTAGTGACATGACTATGGACTTTGTACAGAGCTGCATAATATGTCGGTGCTATATAAATACTGTGTAATAATAATAATAGTGATCAATCATTGATTGGTATAAAACTGAACACCCTTTCCAAAACACTGGAGATCAAATAGAAGAGAAGTGGAGATTTGTTATCCAATCTCCACTTTTTTATGAACAGGTCAGAATCTAAACAACAAAATCTACTTGGTTCATTGATTCTCCCGCATCCTGGAAAGTTATGTCAACCTTTCTTTTTTTTACTTACCTTCTTTTAAGCTGTACATTTTTTTTACCCCATGATGTTATCACCAGCCCCCCCCCCTTCTCTATCTCAGGATTCACAGTTATTAATATTATTATTATTAATAATAATAATAATGATCATATTCATAGCTCTAACATATAACGCAGTGCTGTACACTAAATAGAGGTTGCAAATGACAGACAGATACAGTGACACTGAAGGGGGAGAGGACCCTGCCCGAAGAGCTTACAATCTAAGAGGTGAGGAGTTCTAGCAGTTCTGTGCAGAAATAAGGCGATCAGTGGGGACAACCAGATATTTACATGTTTTACTATGCCAGCTCTCTGTATGAGGCAGATTTGTCCACCAATTTCATTCATGGCGGTCATTATCATCTATTATCTCTAATAGTGACGCACTCACAACCTGAATCATCTGCCAAGTTAGGATTTATAATGACTGGTGTAATCATAACTGCATCTCCCTACTTGTGTATTCCTCGGATGATGTCATAATGAGTAATAGAAATAAGATTAAGTATAAACAGAGATATCATTCTTACATCTCAACTCCAAGCTAAAGGCTAAGCAAGCAGCTACATTTAATTTCAAGGAGCTGTTTTATCCAGTCCTGAGATATGCACTGCTTTGTCACACAGCCTTGTGACCTGCCTTTACTCTACTGAAGTTAGGCAATAGAGCAAAGTCACCTCTCCGCCCCCAGTCTGTGATTGGATGTCGCATGTCTGCTCCCACCTATCAAATAGGAATGTGCTGCTAGGGGCATTTCTTTTTAATACAATAACTAACTAACATAAGTCCCGTTTATATTTATTCAAGGCAATTCCATTTAGATGTAATGTTTTGCAATTTCCTGAACTCTTGCATGCCCAACTGTGCATGTCTGTCTGTAAGCGTTAGATTTATTGCATCGTTCCTTTCCTGTTATGACGAGACATAATCTTCCTCAGCTTAAAATAAAAATCAAATGAAATATAAAAAAGACACCTTTCACATTTCCCTCATTTCCCGACAGCAATCCGTCTCTGTAAAATGATGTATATAGCAGGCCGCATGTCGTGCGTGGGGGGGGTGGAAAACCAGGCCTCAGCTTTATTCTCTGCTCTGCCATGGCCCCGAGCACCAAGCGCGATCGGCCTTTTAAATGTTATTCAAGTCATTTGCAAAACATGCATTTTGACGACAAAAGGAAAAGACATCGGAGCTTTGAACAAACTAAGTGGCTCTTTTCAATTTGGAAGCTTTTGCCTCACCCTCAAACCTGTTGTCCTGGTTATTGATGTTTTAATGAGCTCAGATGCCGTTTCTTTTCCCCGGCTGCTAATAACCCTCCATGTTTTCACACCCGCTAGCGCTAATATTTGTACTTCTCCGGCGACAAACAAAGATGATCATGTTGTTATACTTGTGGAAGGCGGAAAGCTATGTGAATTCACGGATTATTGAAAACTGCCGGGTCTCTGAATAGACCAGAAGGCCCCAGAATGAAGTCATGGGGGCCAAAGCATGTGACTCTACCTGGGCCTCTAAGTATCAGGGGCCCCAACACATTTAAGGTCAGATTTATCACCTGTCAACTCCTCTTATTACATTGTTATACATTTATTTAAATATACATATTTTATTGTACTGCTTAGTTAACATTTTAACCCTGAGCTAGACATATCTCTCTTTGAACAGAGGAGCTTACACTCCAATGTCCCCCCACAGTCACACACTATTTTTATACATTTATATAGCTCTGACATATACCATAGTACTGTACAGAGAACACAAAGCTAGTCCCATCAGTCTCTGTACAGAGGGGCTGACACTCTAATGTCTCCCCACAGTCACACACCATTATTATACATTTATATAGCTCTGACATATACCATAGTGCTGTACAGGGAACACTGAGCCAATCCCATCAGTCTCTGTACAGAGGAGCTTACACTCTAAGTCCCCCCACAGTCACACACTATTCTAATATATTTATATAGCTCTGACATATACCGCAGTGCTGTACAGAGAACACTGAGCCAGTCCCATCACTCCCTGTACAGAGAAGCTGACACTCTAATGTCCCCCCACAGTCACACACTATTAATATACATTTATATAGCACTGATATATACCGCAGTGCTGTACAGAGAACAATGAGCCAGTCCCATCAGTCTCTGTACAGAGGAGCTGACACTCTAATGTCCCCCCACAGTCACACACTTAATATATTTTTATAACTCTGACATATACCACAGTGCGGTACAGAGAACACTTAGCCAGTCACACATCACAGGCATGTTACTCTACAAGTCCCTGGTACATTATTACCTATAAATGTGTTTTGCTGCACACGTGACGTATGTATTGCATCAGATGATGTCATAGTGACTTCACATGTCCATATAAGGTAAAGTGTTAATAATTCTATATCTCCTCATTGCTAACATGATGAATGCATTGCTAAGATCAACCAATACATTGCACGGTGTGGATGATCTTTATTCTTGTTTTCCATAAGCATCTTGTAATATTGGTAATAAGAGGAGCACTTTTGTTCCTGGCCTCTAATACCATTATCTGTGAGGCCATCGCCTTCATTACAATGGGATGAATTATACTGGCGCACGCTTATCATTGTGCCGGTTACAATGTTTTGGCGGGAAATCCATAATGCAATATTTTAGAGCGAGTCCATTAAACGGCACATAAGTCATAGGTGAAGCATCGTTATCTGGGGTTTTATAGCCGGCTATTAAGCACCATAATGGCCTCTGCATCTGTACATGTCTTCTTTAAATGCGAGCCTATTAAAAGTCGTGACAACGCTATATAACAAGACCGCCATCAATAATTCTTCTCCTGGAGGAGATCTGCAAACAAACCCATCTGTGAAGACACTGCAACTCATGTTTTTACCTTTTTAAAACCAATCCAGCAACCGCTGGTTGTTGTATGTTGATAGATGACAACACAAAGGCACAACAGAGACAGAGCAGAGGGTTGTCACCTTGTAACAGGAAGTGCTACAACAGGGACCTTAATGACAGGATCACAGGTATTGGACTTACATATATTTTAAGACGGGAGATAACAGTTTTCATACCAAACACATTCTCTGTCCCATTTACCGATTATCAGATGAAAAATTAGGATATCAGGTGGTGATCGCAGCCGAACTGAAAGGCGATGCCATGACTCATTTAAACAGAATGCGTGTCTGGAGTTTTCCTTTAAGGCAGCAGCTCATTTGTCAGAGTAAATGTTAATGTTGGCCGTCTGCACGAGATGAGGAATTTCCTTCAGTTTTTGTTAGATTGCGGCGAGGTTATTAATTAACCTTTTTTTTATTTATGAGAAAATCCATTTTCTGCAAATGGAGCTGTCCATACCGCGGGGATGTATTGACTGCTGCTATTCACAGGCACAGAGCCGCATTTGTCATAAAGATGCATTTTCCTACTGCTGCTCAACGCTGGCATGCTGCAGACCTGCGCCTGAGGTGCCACACCATGGTCGCTCCGCCGCCCTAAGGTGGGGATCTTGGCACACATCTTCCTGCTTTGCACCGGAAAATCAGCTCTGAATCGCTGCTCAGCGTCAGGTCGCTTCTCATTATGCAAAATGTGCAACCCCTTTTCTGTGAAAACAAGATGGCTTTTCTGACTACATGTGGAATAGATCACAAATCTGTCCTTGGCGTGTCACTGGCGGCGGTGGGGCACAGACACATTACAATTCCCAGGTAACTCTAAGCAAAAAAGCTCTTTAAAAATTGTTTTTATAAAGGGAAGAGGAACACTTTTTGGTTCATGCAGGTAAAGGAAACACCCCTGCCACATCCCCATTCTGCATATTAAAAATTAGGAATAATAATAGTACGTTATTTAATCTATTTACTTTATCAACGCCACATCCCTAATACATAACAAATCTAAATCTGTGAGGTTCCACCAATCAATGGGACCTTAAGGGCCAGCAAACTCAAGTTATGAAAATATTGTTTGAAAAAAAGAATTACTTTAATAAATAAGATTAAAATCACTATTATGATTATAAATTATAAATGTGAATTTAAACTTGGATGTTTAAACTTTGTGAAATACTGTAATTGATATAAAATCCATGTATTGTTTTAATAGATATCCCTGTTTTTCCTGAAGAAGCGGGATTAGTCTGCGAAATGCGTAGAAACAAACAGGGTGCACCCCTTTTAGGATGACCCGGACAGCAATATCTTACACTGTGTTTGGTTTGCATGTTTTTTAAGGTTTTATATGTTAGTGATTTTAATGTTATTTAATAAAGTAATTATTTTTTTCATACAATATAAATTATTTTTGAATATTGAGTTTGCTGGCCCTCGAAGTCCCATTGATTGGTGGGACCTTAAATAAGGAATACTTAATAGATGATTGGTCAAACTAACACATTTGTTTCACAACTGTGTTTCCCTTATATTCTGTTTTCCTAATAACAATTGGAATATTTAACAGGTTTGATGAAGATTTATTATGTATATATATTAGGTATATACAGTATATCCACCCAAAAAGAATGAAATCTTGGAGACAGAGGGACTTTGACCTCCCGACAGAGCCCCCCACATCAAGAAGGAGGGATAATATTCACTTAGGAAACTGTACTTTCATTCTGATTGTTCTCTCTTTGGGCTGTAAACCTCTGTTCTTTTTCTTTTGAGAAGCGTATATTCTTTTTATAGGGTTGAGATCTTTAGTCCCTTTTAGTTGTTGGCCCATTCAAGGCAAGCTTTTCTTATTTTGGTACTTCAATGCCCCCACCTCCTACCTTTATCAGTCAATACGAAATCCTTCCCTCAACTCTGGGGGGTCCCATTGCACTTCCCCATATGCACTTCAATAGTCAATGGTCAACTCTCCATGAAAGCCAAGATTAGGCTCGCCCCCTGCTGGACAGGTAACTATTATTTACCTTGTTCTACAGACTGCATATTTGTATTTTTTCAGCTTCATGGTCAAGGCTGCTTTCAACTTCCAAGGGGAAAAATAGGACAGAAATGATTACTTTACAATTACAATATACTTAATACTCTTACTAATATTCCACAATAGTGAAGCTTGTGAAAACTGTTGCCTGCACTGGAAAGGCGAGCAGGTGTTAATGCCTCCGTTTTTGCATTACATGTTACATATAGAAACCCTCAGAGATTCAGAAACGGATAACACATATGTTTTTTTCCTGCCTATGCAAACAGCGCAGTAAGGCGGGTGTTATTGAAACGGTTCACAACACCTGTTGCTAACTCTAGAAAAAGGCAAACAGACAACAGGATTTATTAAACACCCGGGAGAATTACAGATGTAAAGCCTGGATTTGCAGCAGAACTCCGACGCGCACCCCCTACCGGACATTCTTTACACATGAGCTTTCAAAGTGCTTTTTGATTTTCCTTTTTTCCCTTTTTATTAGATCACAGCGAACTGTGATGTGAAGGACATTTACATGGCTGTTGGGGCTTTGTACATGATAGTTGATATATGCCGTTTTATATTTTCTACTTTTTCTTTAGAAGATGAAGAATAAACAGGTTGGTCAGGAAGCTCTGATCATTGATTGTGATTATTGATCATTGTCATTAAAGCCGAACTGCAGGCAAACCAGTAAATACACACATGAGGTATGTATAGGTGATCGATTTTGGCTTCCAAAAGATTTGTGATTTCTTTTAACCCATAAAGCATGCACATCTTCCCGTGTCTGCGTGGGTTTCCTCCGGCTACTCTGGTTTCCTCCCACATCCCAAAAACATGCAGTTAGACTAATTGGTTTCCACCTAAATTGACCTTAGACTACGTTAATGACATATGACTATGGTAGGGACATTAGATTGTGAGCTTCTTTGAGGGACAGTTAGTGACACGACTATGGACTTTGTACAGCACTGCGTAATATGATGGCGCTATATAAATACTGTATAATATTAATATTAATAATAACATCTGCTATGTTACACAGCAAATAGGGTGACTGCAGTTTTGTTAAGAAATACCGCAGCAGTAAAGAGTCATCATTTTCTTAAAATGTTTTTACCGTGTTTCCCCGAAAATAAGACCTACCCCGAAAGTAAGACCTAGCACTATTTTCTAAACCTGCCCTAATATAAGACCTACCCCGAAAGTAAGACCTAGCACTATTTTCTAAACCTGCCCTAATATAAGACCTACCCCGAAAATAAGACCTAGTGTAAATCTGTCCGGTTCAGAAAAAAAACCCACCCAAAACTGTAATTCAGCCTAAAAAATCTAAAGCTTAATACCCCCATCTAAAATTTAAAATCCTAATCTAAAGCTTAATAATCCGCACGCAAGCCCTAGCGGGAGCCGCACAAGCCGATGCTTTCTTTCTAGTTCCGGCTCCTGTCACAGGCGGAGTGATACTACATGCACACCGCCTGTCAGAAGCCAGAACTCGGGCTCGCGTCTTCCGATAGGTAAGTTTTTTTTTATTTTTAAGACCTACCCCGAAAATAAGACCTAGTGTGTTTTTGGGAGCCAAAAAAAATATAAGACAGTGTCTTATTTTCGGGGAAACACGGTAAGTGTCCAGGGTACTTTACATACGCAGCATTTGTAGCCCTGATGAAGGAGAAATTTAGCAACCCCCGAGATGAGTCGGCTGTAAAAATAAATACATTTTAGATTTCTCCTGAGGTCTTCCCAGTGGCTCCCTAGTGTGAACAACTTTACATTTTTACATTCTTTTTTAATTTTTTGCTTTTCCAAAATAATCGTTGGATGGGGGGAGGCTGGGGGGGGGGGGGGACTAAAAAATGATTACATTAATTATCTCTAAAAGATATCACACTACTCAGTATCATGTCATCAAGTTTTTGATGACATGATACTGAGTAGTGACTCAATCCAGGTTCTCTTTGTGGCAAACATAAGTGTAACAGAAATGATTTTTTAATTAGGTGTTATTAACAAAAAGTTCAACATATTTTTCATCATATAGATAAACTAAATAAGTCCAAACAGTAAAGTTAAAGGTCTCCAAGCTTGAAGCCCGCATCTTGAAACCCAACGCGTTTTGCCTGTTTTGGGCTTTTTCAGGAGAGCTTTACTTTTTTTGTATAGACTTATCAACCCTTTGGACATATTAACCCTTAAAAAAAGGGGTGCTGTTTAACCCCTGTGAAATATGTTGGATTTTTTAACAGACAAAAGTTTCCTGTTATGTATCGATGCCGTTTCATAAGTTAAATGATAATTCTAAATAAAGGGAATGATACTTAGTTGCCTGTATTGCATGACACATGCGTGTATTCCCCTTATGTAAGAAGTCTCTATGTAATGCCCATATTGCTACCTTCACAGGCGGTATTTTTGATTGCACTGCTTCTGATCTGTTTAGCACCCAGGTCTAGCCACATCTTATTAACCAGGTGCACTGAGCCGCCCAGCTCCGTCTGATGATCTCCAGGTTTCCTGTAACACTGACAAGCAGCGTGAAATGAATAGACAGACAAGGTTCTCTTTATACAGTACAAGGCCTCTTATCTCCGACACGATAGTAACAGTCTGCATGGCGCTTTATAAATGTTAATGAACTGGGTATAAATAGTTCCATTTATTACAGAGATAGGCATCAAAATATTAGATAAATATTACTTTGGAACAAATAAGCCATGGCTACACTGCTCGCTCTAGCATGTAATAGTTGTTCTGGAGATGAAATTGTATCCGGATTATAAGGCAATATCGTATTGTTGTCAGCCGAACATGAATTCTGAAACAGAAATATATTGTGTCTGGAGTTTAGCGGCAATTGCGGAGACGGTCTCTGTGATTAAACAACACACTCATTGCACAGTTATGTCATGAATCATTTATTTCACAGCAGCCGAGCAGAATTCTCATAATCCTGACCAAACAGCGCTACATCCGCCGGCGTGTAGTGGAGTGCGCCACCGTGCCCTGGATACACAGAGTCAGAAAGCTCGTTCTGTGTTTATTAGACGAGCCGAATAATTAAACCAAATAAATCTTAAGAGGTAGGGAATCGGAACGGAAAAGTCAAACCACACCCAAATCCAGTGTTTGGTTTTTGCTTTGCCTTTAAATTGTGTGTTTGTTTCTTTAAATGAAACCAAACTTTGGTGTTCTGCTGGCCACCAGGGAAATCTCATTGTGGGAGGGGCAGAGACACAAACTACTGGGGGAAATCTCCCCATTGTGGGAGGGGCGGAGGGGCAGAGACACAAACTACTGGGGGAAATCTCCCCATTGTGGGAGGGACAGAGACACAAACTACTGGGGGAAATCTCCCCATTGTGGGAGGGACAGAGACACAAACTACGGGGGGAAATCTCCTCATTGTGGGAGGGGCAGAGACACAAACTACTGGGGGAAATCTCCTCATTGTGGGAGGGGCAGAGACACAAACTACTGGGGGAAATCTCACCATTGTGGGAAGGGCGGAGACACAAAATAGTGAGGAGAAATTTTACCATAGTGAGAATTGCAGATATGCAAAGTGTTGCAGGGAAAAGTTATCACTGGAGACAGTAAAAGTTAGAGGGAAGAAACATGAACATAAACCTGCCATCAACCACAGTAAACTGAAATATCAGTCCAGGGTGGAATATTTTATTAATTGATTCCAGCCTGTGTGACCCTGGATGAAATGTTTGGTATTTGTAATTTCTGCACCCAGCAGCAGATATTATATTATTGTAAGGCCGGTGGTTTCCTTTATCCGAGCTCTGTTCCCCTCAGCTACTTTGTGTCCGCTTACTGTAAACCTTTCCGTAATTTATACATTTTATAGCTGCTGTATATCTACAGATTGATGATCATTACTTTTACGTTATTTCAAGAGCCGGACCGAGTCGCGTGAGGTCAGCAAATAAATTTTGTTGTTAAACATTTTATTTATCGAAATATTAAATAGCATTTACTGAGCGTACACCATCTCCCAGAAACAATAATTACTGACATTACAGATGAGCGAGGAAAAAGAAAAAAAAACGCTGAGGATGAAAATTTATCAACCGATAATAAATAGCTGTTTGTTATTATAATTACAGAAGCCCAGAAGGTGTTTGAGTAAAACTCGTCCACCAGGGGGAGCGTGGAACTCCAAGCCATTTGAATTAACAGCTCTTTGTTAATTGGCACAGAGATTGTTTTTCAGTGTCATGTTAAAGAATTTCTCATTCTAATCTGTTTTTGTATTTTTTTCTATATGCATCAGCGGAAAAATAAAACTCAGTATGTTCTCTTTAATTCCAAATATTAAGAGGGACCAGTTTATCCCAGGTTAAGTTCACTGCGATCTAATTTTCTGTTAAAGGCTGGCTATTTAAGTTGAGGATGGTTTCAAATAAGAAAAACATCAAAAAGTCTCTTGAGAAAGTCTGCGACGAGAACTTCTTGTGGCTTGAAGAGATCTTGTGATTAATGTTCTCAGCACTGGGCACCGCTCTCTTGGCACACGGTACTGTTTGTGCCAGGTTACAGCGAAATAACAGATTAAAGAAGAACGTGGATTGAAGGCCCCTGCATCGTGATAACAAAACAAACATGTGCAGGCTAAAAAAAAAAAAGCCATTGAAATGCTAACCTTTGAAAGGAGAAGAATATCAAGGTCTCCAGGCAGAGACGCACAATTGGCTGTGAATGTTAAGTGTTTGCTGCGGTCTGAGGACAAAGAAGACCTAACATCCAATATATGTTTTATGTTCAGTGCGTCATTCCCCTAAAAATGCCTTCATCCACCTATGCTTCCATTAACCATCATGGAGCCATCTTTGTTCAATCATCATCCAGGGTAGCCTTGTCATCATCCATGTCTTAAAGCCTGTGCAGGTCTAGGCAGTGCTTGTTACGGATTAACCGCTGCTGTAGCCTCGTTTTGCTACAAAGCTGCTGCCTAATCACTGGTGAATGGGAAGGAGACTGAGGAAATGCTTCATTCTGCCTGCAGCAGATTGATGACATCACCTCAACCTAGACAAAGTCAATGTCTGGAGCTCAGGGATGGTTGCTGAATGCTAAAAGAGGGAGATTTTAGCAAAGAAGATGCCATTGCTGTATATTGGTATACGTTCATGAATAGTACAATTTAAGAGTACGTGTTACAATAGAGGTGACTATAGGCTGCAGACATTCTTCTGGATTTGGAGGTCAGGAATAGATGGCTAGTGCTGGGCTAGTTGATTCTCCAAAACACAATGCCGACGCGTTTCAACCTTCTTGCCCATTCGGGGCATACTTCTAATAGGTGTGCCATCTACTGTCTGCAATAAGGAACAGCCGGGCTTTTTGGGCCTTCATATTGCATAGTGCAATGTCCAAATTTCCAATGTTGCATAGTCCAGACATGACTTTGACATTGGTTTACAGCAGCACGACTGGCAGCAGTTCATTCTACTTCTTTATTAAACCATTATGGTCCTCATTCTTCTTTATCTACATAGTGAGTCACTGACCTGGAGCATATATGAACATATCAGGTATCCTGACACTGGCTGCTTGCTTGTTTTTGGTCAAGGATGTACTAGGTTCTCAAGGAAGAAATGAGTGAAAGCTACAAGAGCGGCCCCTTCAAAATGAGGTCAGCATGGGCCATATTTCTTCCCCTACAGACATCCTTTAATAATTTTCATGCTTACGCAACACAACGTCAACCAATTCAAATTTAATGAACAGATCAATTCCCTCGGCGTGGGGAGCATTGCCAGTCGGAAGCTGCAGAAAGAGCTGATTCTGGGATACGTGCGGTCAGATCAGTTTTTTTTATTTTTCTCACTTGGAGTTTGTTAAGTGGATGCCCCCCCCCCCCGCCCCCTAAATGAGCTCAGCATCCTGAGAGCTCAGCACTACTAAACCATCATTCTTAGGCGTCTTCACGTTGTGCGGCCATAGACACTTCTTAATTCCAAGGATGTTACCTTGGTTGGAAAGCAGCCCAGGAAAATGAGCACAGATGAAGAATTTCTACACTTAACCAATTCCACCCCACTGGCGGTAGATGGCAGGGGCAGGGACAAGATGATTCCCATGCCAGGGCAGAGTGATCGGTGTATGGAGATTTGTTTATTAAGGTGCAAAAAAAAGACACGCATTCACTCAAACATTGACTCCCTGACCTCACTCTCTGACCGCCGGTCAGGCACTAAGCATACCAATGCTTCTGTTTAAATTGTCAAAGCTAATTGCTTCAGAACAAACATGCAACAAGTGAAAGCAGAAGAAAGTCTGAAGAACCTGATCTGAATTCTTGTCCATAAGGAAGGGAAAAAAATGTGAGCTTTGCCAAAATCTAATGTATTGGGGAAAATTAAATGAAGGCGGGTTTTAGATTTTTTAAGGGTTCAATAAGTTTTAAAGAAATTCAAAATATCCTGGATCTGTTCTTATGTCCTCAGAAAATGCCAATCCTAACCCTAACCATTTGTCTATAATGTCAGTGACAACATTTTGTTTATTAACAAAGCCAATTCACACACCAAAGGGGTTCCCACATGTGGGAGCACTCAGTCCTCATTGCATGTAGGCACCACCACAATCCTACTGCAGCCTAACAGATCTGATCTAAGCTTTTTGCTATTTTGAGAAAATTTGAACCAATTGCAGTTTTCAAACTAAATAAAAATCATCATTCACCCACTTAAATACCTCAACCCCAGCCAGACAATTGGCATTTTGGAAGCAGCAATGGCAGCCTGCACAAGATCTCCTATAAATGGCTGCTGAGTGGTGTGAGGTCCTGCTCGTCCTTTCTAATAACGTTAGAAGAGATTCCCATGGGAAGTGTTATCACTGTATTACCTACTATTTTCCCAATCACAGAATTATTACATTCCAATCACTGCATTTCCTACTCAAGTTTATTTTGAATCGGTGACCCCCTCCCCAAGCAGCTCCCCCCTCCCGGGAAGACAGAAGTGCACGCCATTATTGGTTTACCATCAGCTCCTTACTTGTGTTTTACTGGAATTACAGTCAAGATGCATTAGAATGTATTGATGTCGCTTAGATTTATGGGCTGAGATTGACAGATCAGCTACCCATAATCCTCAATGGCAATGATTTTCCTGACAAGTCTGATTTCCCCCCCATGTGAGCTGACCTCCAGCCTCAAGAAGGAGCATCAACACTCCATAGTGTAATCACAAATCAACCACCCACGGGGGCGCATAGGAACAGAAGATGGTAATTAGATATCGGTTACTGCCGCTTCCTTGTTCATGGCGGATGGGGGGGGATTATATGAGAGAGCCAGATTGGCACCCTCCTCATTCATATGATTTATATTTTGTAGGGCCAAAGGGTCCACTGAGCTGCCATTTTTGTCTCCTGTAGATGAATTTAAGATTCCTCTGACATGCAGCTCACTAATCAGCTATCATTGTCATTACTATAATTACGGACATTTTGAGTAATTATAAGCAGGCGCAAAGTCGCCTCCATTCCTGCCATATTGGTTCCAGAAGCTTTTCCCAGAAGAATC
This sequence comes from Pyxicephalus adspersus, assembly GCF_032062135.1. NCBI lineage: Eukaryota > Metazoa > Chordata > Amphibia > Anura > Pyxicephalidae > Pyxicephalus > Pyxicephalus adspersus. The sequence continues at coordinate 59,257,855 of NC_092868.1, forward strand.
AGAGACTTAAAGTGGACCTGTCATTGAATATATATTCTTCCACTCTATGTGATGTGTCAGTGTGACACTTCAGCTGTGTATGAGATCCCAACAATGCCTCCATTTGAACCATCTTTGTGTTAAAGCATTAACAAATCCAAGGTTGCCATCTACTTCCTCAACTGAGATGCCGGCTCAACATATTAATATAAATCCTGGTAAATGTGCAATTCACAGATCAGCCCCTGCTGCAACCTCTTATCTTGTACCTGGATACCAAGTTACAATGTTGCAATCTGATCATTGGGGGAGAGATGACTGAGGAAATACTTCCTCCTGTATGCAGCAGACTGATGACATCATCTCAGCCCAGGCAAAGTCACTGGAGCTCAAGGATGGCCTTTTCATAATAAAAATAGAGCTTTTCTGGAATAAAATACCCTTACTGTATATTGTAATGCTGGACATTACTCTAAGGTTCTTTGCAAGCCATCAGAACCATATTTGCTTATTGCATGTGCAGGCTCGGGGATTGCCCTTTGTTGCCTCTATTGCTGACCTCCTTCTAACAAATATTCTGCCTGGTTATCATATTGACTGTCAGGTCAGTGATATAGAAGGGAATCTTTCATATTTCCATAAGTAAATGTTTGTTCGGGGTTTGAACATGGCCACTAGAGGGACAGAATAGATGATATATAATGCAGAAATTAAAATATGGAACAGCAGGTATGCTAAAATGAACATAAACAACAATACCATAAAAAATAAGTTTACGTTAAGTGATATTAATATATTATTATGATTTAAATTTACTTGTTGGCTGTGTGATGAAGGGGACTATCTGGTTTTCAGGAGCAATTCTCTGCATGTGCCGCTAACCTGTATTATCCCAGAGGGTTAATTAGATTTCAGTGGCTGAAGATGTATAGAAGATTACGACTATCTCCTTAAATAAATAGCACCAATAAGCTGTTTGTCAGGGGTCTTCCATTAAAATGGCCTGGAATGGCCTTTTGATTGGCCGACGTCCCGTGCGAGGGAGTCAATAGCCTATAATCACAGCGCAGCAATAACTAGTTGGAGGTATCGACTGGAAAATGACCTAATCCACCATTTCCCTACCTTGGTGATTGTGGCCCCGGGGCCCACATGTAAAGGATTGCAGGAAGCTAATTAGTATGTTTCAGTTAGGAATGCTAACGTTTCATTCTTCGATTGTCCTTCCATTCATAATGACCCAGACAATGGTTACCAGTAACTTATCTGGTAATGAAACTGTGAGAAGTCTTCATCAGAGGATATTTCCTCTTTTTTCCAACTCATTTTGGTTCTCCAGTCACTTTTTCTTCTGGTGATAATGGTCCCTGGGACAATAATGAGGTTCGATCTTCCTTACAATGACAGCAATAGGAAATTAACAGGGGGTCTAACCTCCGGCTGGAGTTTTGCTGTAGTTATAGAAAATGCAATGCATCCATTTCTGTGAAATAATAGGATGCAATAAAACTCTGGTTAAAGCTTTAATTTTACTAAGGTTGAAGTGTGATAAATTTTGGGTAAAACAAAAATGGAACCCTGAACATTGAGGAAGTTCCATGCAGACAGAACTGTGCCGGTGCTGCTGTACTGACTGTGATAGGACGATGGCGCTGTGCAACGGGTGATTAACAGAGTTCATTTATCGAGGCTCTGACAGATTTACACACTGACAGGATCTTTATTGTAGGCTGGAGATCCACAAAAAAATCTATTTTTCAGCCAAATTAACTCCTTCTGTATAATTAAAAAGAAATCTGTGCGCCATAACACCTCACACAGCCCAGGGCTATAACTTTCTATGGTTTCACAGGCAAAAACAAAAGATATTTAAGTGTCCCTGACTTCCTTTTTCCATTATGGTCGCTTTGCTTTAAGATATTACTGCAGTCTGGTGTTGTTATATTGTTACACCCCATAGGATATATAACCCTCCAGTCTTCTCCAAAGTGCTATTTTTAATTTTGGGTGGAACGGTGGCTGTCAAAATGATGGATTTACTTACCTTGTTTGCTTGTAGCTTGTGAATAAGTTTCCTCCAAGGAGTTTAGCTGTCTGCACAAATGTTAGACCTCTCATTGACTTGCCATAAAATTACAATGTTGCACTTTTATCACTGGAGGGAAGAGGAGACTGAGAAAAGCTTCCTTCTGCCTGCAGCAGACTGGTGACATCATCTCAGCCTAGACAAAGTCACCGACTAAATCTCGAGAACAAAAAAATGATACAATTACTCTACATTGTACTATTTCAGAGCTATTTGGATACTGACAGATCCACTCATGGCCAACAATGAATGAACTTTATAGAAATGATATAAAATTGTTGTCGGGTTTCCTTTAAGGGATTTTCCTTGGCGTGCCCTTGCGCTCAGGTCTTGCAGCCCTCCACGCCTGGTGCGAATCTGGTTTGGAAAAGCAGAGATATTAATCACAGACACTCCTCCTCGCAGCTCAGCAATATCCCCCGAGATTAAGTTCATATGAGACATGCTTCAGTGCAAACGCTTTTTCCGAGTTCTCTCTCTCGATATTGAAACATTTAACTATCCCTGCAGTGGGTGAGACAAGACTGCGGCTGTGTGCCTCATTACTCCCTTCCAGAGGGGAGAACGCCTGCAACATCAATTTAGAAATTAATCTAAGACAAAAATAAAAGAGACGCTTCCTGACTGCCGCACTTTGACAGCCTTGGTAACCTTCTTCAGGGGGCCTTGAGATGAACGCCGTCTTCCCATCATTCGCTAGCCGGGGTCCATACTTCCAGATTAATGAACTTGTTTATCTGACGGGCCCATACATGTTTCAGCATCAGAATTATGAAGTGCTGTCAGAGTGTCGCCAGCTTCGTAAAAGGAAGCTTGAGGGGGAAAGTTTTTGTTAGATTCTTGCAGGATTGGTATTGTTCATCAAGAAAAAAAAAACCAGAGGAAGTTTGAGGTGGAAATTCTGCATTTATAGCAACACGTGGAACACGGCTGGGGTGTCATATCGTCGGAACCGCTGGATTTTGTTTCCCTTCGTCAAGCGGACCTATCACCAAAATATTTACATAAAGGATAGATAACGCTTTTATATCAAGTAAATATTATCTTTCTTTTTTATCTTTAAAACACAAAAAAGGGTGAAGCTCCTTTCCTTTTAGGGCACCAAAGACTGAATGGAAGTGCATAAGGATACCTATGTCATGCATCCAAGGAGGCTTCTGGCTGCTCCTCTTCCAAATTATTATTATTATTATTATTATTCTTTTTAATAATAATAATAATAATAACAAACAGTATTTATATAGGTTTTAATAAAGGAAGGAATGCGGCCTGACAATCCTTTAATCAGTATAATAAAAGATAAATTTGTGCCTACCCCAGAATATTTAATCAAAGGAGCAAAATGAAAGAGAAATGAGGTTTGTATGCAATATACAAATAGTGTATTATTAACCGAGTTATATTAACAACATACAACACACGTTAAATACAGTTTCAATCAATGAAATTAAAAGGTCCATTCCCCCTTCAAAGTTGTGGGGGGTTTGACTTGAACCTATATGCTAGACAAAAAGATAGCTGATAGAAAGATTTTTTATAAGTGATAAGGTTCCATGTCCCGACACGTTTCGCCTGTATTGGTTTTCTCAGAGGAGACATAGTTGCTCTCTACGGCTTACAAGTCCCCTGAGGACCCTGAGGAAGCCAATACAGGCGAAACGTGTCACGCCTGTGCAGTGCGAGATAGGGTGACGTATCCAGAAGAAGAAAGAAGAGGGAAGGCGCTGGGATGAAGGCAGATTACAGGATGGCATGTAACCCACCAATCAGGGACAGCTCTGGAGGGATCCGGAGCTCTGTGGAGGTAATGATAAGAGAATTTTTTTTTTTAGTTTAGTTTCACTTTAGGCAATATTCCATCTGAAGGGACACAGTAAAGTCTATTAAATAGTGCTTAGCGAGTTCTATTTATAAAACAGGGAATAAGTCTATGTGGTTCAAAGGCAGTAATTGATTCTCCACCAGGGAGGGATAGATGTCAGATTCCCTGTTTTATAAATAGAGCCCTCTGTGTAGCAATCCATCAAGTAGCAAGGTGATTAAAAATGGTTCAATGTGCCCAGTTTTGCTGCCGCTTGGGTTGCATTAACATATTTGTAGTTTGCAAATCCCCTTCTAGTTAATTTAATTCAAGTGAAACTAATGTCAACCTTGTCAACATTTGGTTTGGTAAAAATTGGATGGGAGCCCCTTGTTTAGGCAGATAGCATTCCCATTGAATTGCCCCCAACAACCATCAGCAAATGGAAGCACTGCGTCTCATACAGTTAGCCCCCAACAAATGTTCACCTTGCCAATCCTATGATCATTTCACATACTACACATACTGTTATCATCCTGCATGCCATATGCAGTGCCACTTTCTAGATGATGCATGCATGTACTGTATAAAACGATTGGTAGATCAGGTGACTCACCTCACTGACTTGCTGTTTTGTCGAAATTAGAACTAAAATCTAAATTACCTTTCTATGGATGACTGGATGAAGACTTTTGTGACTCTCCTGGGAGGGAATATAGTTAATGGAGGAAGCTTAAAAAAAGCAGAAAATTGAAAGCTGTGACTTGGGTCAACATTTTTAGCTAGAAATGGGCTTTGGCTGCAGCAGAAACATCTTTTAAAATGTCAGATAAAGTGAGGAAGAGTTAAATCTCCATCAGGTGTTTATTTCTCTGTAACGCTTTTACAGAGATTTTATTACACTTAGTTCCCTATTTATAAAACGGCGATTTAGACATTCCCTCAGGGAATCGTTCAAGGGAATGTGTGAGGGAACGACAGATTCCCTGCTTTATAAATAGAGCCCTTAATGTCAATGTGACAGAAGTGCCAATCTAGGAGACACTTGGCCTGATTTATTAAAGCTCTCCAAGGCTGGGGAAGATACACTTTCATCAGTGAAGCTGGGTGATCCTGCAAACCTAGAATAGATTTTTTAAAAGTCTTTTGCTATTTGTTAGCAAATGCTTTCAATCCAGGACCAGTTTCATTCCAGGTTTGCTAGATCACCCAGCTTCGCCAATGAAAATGTATCCTTTCCAGCTTTGGGGAGCTTTAATAAATCAGGTCCAATGAGCTAAATAATGGGCTTTGGGCTTCTCAGAGAACCCAAGGCGGGTCTGCAGCCCCTTGTTGCATGATTCTTAGGATCCTTTTGATGCTGCAATGTGTGACAGAACTTCTGGACAACTCTTGCTGGATATTCACAGCCTCCTTCACACTGCTTCCAAGTGAGTCCTAATTATAACTCCTAATGGGGGTTCCAGGCTAAATGAATGACACAAGTACCCCCCGTGTTACTGTATATTGCAGAGATGGAAGCATAAGCAGATAAAGATAATGGAGCTGTCCAACTAAAAGCCTACAGAGCCCATTAAATTGCTGCATATTTATATGTACTTGCAATGTCCTAAAATGTTTTTCTGTCAACTGGACATTTATGTGAAATAATAACTCATGTCACAAAGACTACGTTTGTGTTTTCCATATTCAGAAATTTCCCTTCTGTAACCAAAACTTATTTTTCCGGGAGCTAAAAACTAATACAGCCTGAAAGGAGTGAGATTACTCTACGGTGATCATCCTCAGCCTAGCATGTATAATTTCCAGGGTGACTTCAAAGGAGAATCACATTAACATAATAAAGTATTAATTTGTATCATCAGTAATGTGTTACCTGAACTAAAAGAATTCCCAAGATTTTCTTTCATTGTCATGCATGTCGCTGTAGGAAGAGATTGCTGCATGTGCACAATGGGATACACCAATATATAGAATAGGGAGGGCTCGGCTGTATTATATCCATCATGTTATACCTTTCCTGACTTCTCTTGTATCCATCAAGTATTTCCCTGTCTCCTGAGCCTCTCTGCTAATACTCTAATATGATGCATAGCTGCTGTGACCAATAGGAAGCCTTGGTAGATGGGAGGGGGTGGAATCACACCTGGCCTTTACATAAAAAGTCAAGATTTGCATATCATTTGAGCTGCACAGATTTAAAGGTGAATTCATATGAATTTATTCTTCCTGTGCACAGTATGAATCTTTCCAACTTGTGATAGGTTTCCTTTAAACTAGAGATAGCTCAGAGCTTGATGTGTCTTATTGTAAGATGTGACCATACTTTCATATATAACACTATAGATAATTTAACTTTCCTCCCAGCGTTGGTCTCCTTCCTGTCCGCAGCTTTCAGTTCCCAGATGTTTGCACCGCTGGTTGTGATTGATCTGTGTCACCAGCATCCCTCCAACACCTGGACATCTAGCCGTGGCCCTATAAGATGTATGGGCTGTACCTGACTGCCGTCACCACATTGTTCGGGCCTCTGGGGATGGCCTTGTGAAAGGTTTGGTTTATTGCTCTGCTCCTGTGTGTCCTGGAATTCAGCAATTGTGAAAGGATGACCTGAGTTTTGTGTGCTAAATATATATTGTACTGGCTTTGTAGAATCTGCCTTGGGATTTACAACAATGTAATCTTCATCATGAACAATTTATAAGCTTTTAAAGAGCACCTGTCTATAGCTGTGCATTTGATATAAGCATTTTCATTTGGAAAGCGCCACCTTTTATAATTAAATAGCTATACGTGGGCTCGGTCACGGCCAGCACAATGGGTTTTGTATTGTTTTAGTATACAGTGGTCTTTAAGTAAATGCTGCAATTTTACAGCTGACTCTTTTCTCATGGTAAGAAAATTAAAAGCTTCTGAAAGTTTTCAAGATGAGCGCAAAGTGGGAGGTTCAGACTTTTTTAGGTGATCACATGATCTGTCCCAGTGTTGGCAAAAAAGATGAGCAGCCGATCAACCACTAAGATAAATCTAGACCATCATGCCATAAAGTTTTAAAGTGCAAAGTATGAATTTGTTACTTCCCCCCCTTTTTTCAAATATACCACTAAAAGTGTTTTGTTCAGTAAGTGCAAAAAATTGGTTCTGTTGGTCCTGCTGGAAAAGAGTGCATAAAGTAGAACAGGAAAGAGAGGAGCCCAGAAGCCCCATCCACTCCAGGCTGCCTGCAGAAAAGTACAGAGGAAGCGGAGACCAGCCACCCTGCACAAGGAAAGGAAGCAGCAGGGCCTGGTCTGTATTACAGGAGGGGGCGGAGACAAGACCAGTCACCCTGCACAAGGAAAGGAAGCAGCAGGGATGGGTCTGTATTACAGGAGGGGGCATGCACTTAAAATGTTTTCCTTTATTCCAATGCAAATGAGGCCATTGATCCTTGTTTTAGGAATGGGAGTCGGTGAACTGTGCAGGAATTGTGCGTAAGGTTAGCATATCCGCAGTTGTCAGGACTCCCTGGGCTGGCAGCAGAATTTCCCAGCATGCCTCGCTTTTACTGCACTCATTAGTTTGCCATCCAGAGCTCAATGTGAAGTTTAAACCTGCGATTTGTTCCAGCTGTTCAAAAAGTCAGATTGGGAAGGTGGAAACTGTCCATCAGAGCCAGACCCTGACCAGAGGGGGGCACTGTGACTTTAATAGGTGGGCATGCTTACTATGCCGGAGAGGATATGATATATTAGGACATATCGGGAGGCACATAATTCATTTGGCAGTGCCTTGCATTTAATTCCCTCCCCATTGACATTCCCTGAACCATACCAAATCTCACACCTATTTGGGTGGCCCATCCACCATGTGATCAGCTAGTGCTATTCAGGAAACACTGCAGCAATGCTTAAGTTGGAATCCCTTCATTCTACATTTACTATTGTATATTTTATTACAGTCTCCTAAACATGAGTGTATTTTCTAGTCACCTGATGAACACCCCTGAGGATCATAAAAGTCCATTCCAGGTGAAGCACCGCAGTACCTGGAGGATGCTGATAGACCACAGTACTCCTGGACCAGGGATAATCTCTGTCTGTAGTCATTTTGTTGTATATTTTTCCATGATGTCAGCTCGCTATTTTGCTCTCTGGAGCAACTGGCAATCACTTAATTGTCTGCACAGATTTGGGTTAAAGTCATGTTGTGTAGAAGACGTTGGTGTTAACAAGGCTTCAGGTTTCTGTCCTCTGCATACAAATAAGATAATAATTGTAATTGTACATCAGACTCAAATCTGATTAATGTCACATTATCCTCCATTAGGCACTTCTGTCCCAGAGGAGATGGGGCACAAGGGTGACACCAATTGGAAAATTGGTAATATGTGAGAAGTGATAGATGGATGTACCTGGATTATTATTATAATAATATACTTTATTTATAAAGCACCAACATATCACATGCTGTGCTGTGCAATAAATAAGTTGGGTTCGCTATGGTTTTCTATGACCCTAAAGTTCATAAACCCATTGGCTGCAAGTAATGTCTTCCTGCTATGTACCAGTAACCAGTAGGGGGTCAGGTTGTTAATGTACATAGAAGACAGTGTCTCTATTGGTTATTGGCTGACCAGACTACCTCTGATAACCACCAACCAATAGTAACACTGCCCGTTGTGCACCTTGACACCACCTCCTGGTTCAACATAACCAACGTTTGCCTGAAATTTTTTGCAGGTAAATTACTGAAAAGATTTTTTACCAAGGAGAATTCCAAGCAACATGTAATAAAGATGTATCTAAACCAGGAGCGGAAAATGATGCTTTGGCTGCATTATTTTCCTTTTCCCCCTAGTGATCCTGCCAGTAAAGCACTGGGGTGAATGTGACAACAGTCATTCACTGGACTGTATTTGTGGAGAAGCAGCATTGTCACCCCGAGACAGGATGCTTGTTAGGACTACAACACTCCTCCTCTTCATCCCCATAACTTGACAGAGGTGGTAACTCATACCAGTAAGTAGAGTTCTCAGGAAGTTATCAGAACACTAGCTGTGAGGTAGAAGCAACAGGTTTTTTTATACATAAATAATAAAACACTTTCTGCTATATATTTAAAAGATCTAAAGAAATGATAATAAAGACGTTTATTTAAACTAAACCCCTAAATATTTTACCACCTAAGTATTTGCACCACCTGTCATTGGTAACATTAACATGAAAGGATACAATGTATCAGAAGATCAGGAAAGACCTTGGAGTAATTCCTTCAAGCTCCGCCCCTCATCTGCTTCCCTACACACTATTGGCCAGACTTAGTGATGGATATGTAGTACTGAGCTTTAGCCCCTCCCCTTTTCTTTCTTAATATTTCTATTACATTGCCTTGTTTCGGCGTTTTATTATCCTCAGGACTCCCAATTATTTCAGATTTTACAGACATTGCTAAGTACAACCCACAGCTCGAACCCCATTATTAACCCCCCCAATTATCCTATTATTAAGGGTTAATATTGATACTTTGCAGCCCCTATATTTGTATTTTTCTTATCAGAATCTTTTGTCTATGCGACATCAACGTGTCAATAAAATGAGGACATTACACAATGACCTCATAGACGTCCCCTCCGCATCTGTTTCATTTTACAAGATGCAGATTAATTAAACATAAAAGGAACATTACTCATGATAGCTCACAGGGGAGCAATCTTCGGAAAAAGAAAAAAAAAATCCTTTGGATGTTTTGTGCCCAGGATGGATGACAATACTGGCTTATGTTTTCCAAATAATATTCTATAGATCATCTTTATGGAGCCGAGAGAAACTGTGTGATGTTCTACTCGTAGGAAGAACATTATCAAGATGAATGGATTACATTTAATGAGAACAGATTACCATCCAAAGTTGATGAACAATTGGCCGACCCACACAGTTTGATACGAACACAATTCCCCAGATAATTATTTTTTTGTATAAAATTCTTTCTATTTTTTAATTTTTTTTTTTTTTTGCAACCTGCTTTCATTTGTCGGTTTCATAAAACTGCGGAGAAAGGAATTTTTTTTACGCTTTCTAACTGTACCATATGTTGTTGTCCTTTCCATCTTCTCAGTTTTGTTTTAGGTGGAACTATAGCTAAATATATATATATAAAAAGTGGAAGGGCCCCTCTTCCCCTGCTGCTTCACTTCCTGTCCTGGTAATTCCATAACACACTCCGATACCCCTCCTATTGTGTGATACTTCCACCTCCTAGATTGTAAGCTCTTTGGGACAGGATCCTCTCCTTCTCCTGTGTCACTGTCTGTATCTGTTTGTCATTTCCTACCCCTATTTAATGTACAGTGCTGCGTAATATGTTAGCGCTAAATAAATTCTGTTTAATATTAATAGTAATAAAATCCAAGGTGTCACTGGATGAGGATAGGACAGGAAATACAGCAAGTTTTTTTAGGCTGGGATTTGCTTTTTTCTGGTTATCGAAAACTGACAAATTCATTTCCCTTTCCTTACCCTTCTTTCTTTTTGCTTTCCTTTCTCTTGTGTCCTTCAAAACTCAAATACTTTGCCACATTTCCGTGGTTTAGCAGATGTAAGTGTACACACAGAGATCATTCTATAACCTGATTGCTTTTTGCTTTTATAATGTTCTCCATTTATTATAACCCATGGTCGATGTTTCCATTGCAAAACATGGTAAAGGTATTTACAAAGAGAAAAGGCTTTTATAATTTTGCAACCTTAATCATATTGAGCCATATGGAGCTCTGAGAAATATTGTGAATGGAGGTTGAGATATGGATTAGATATGAAGTGTTTTCACTCATAAGATTGGGTTTGGTTGTCTGCCCTTTCTGCTTCCTTCCCTGTATTTTATCTGCCTTGAAAGGACTGCAGTGGAATGAACCTATGTCCTGGCAATAGGCTTTGTTTCAAATCAATTCCTAAAGACGTGGACAACAAAGTCCGCAAAACACGTCAAGTTTAAAAATTATTTGAGGGGATTAGATTATTTTATGGAGTTTTTAAAGAATGGCTTCTTGTTTAAATTGGTCCCTGGTATTGCAAAGGCAATGATAATACAGATCTGTTACATAATAATTTAAAACTTTAAGAAAGATTCATCTCTCATTTTGCAACACTTTAGTAGTCCATAGCAACAAGAGTGTCCGTATTATCTCTGGCACAGCAGCAGGTATGAATCATTCAAAAATAGTTGTAAAATTCCTACAATGTAGTAGATAATACATTTTTATTTTTAATAGATATGGTCGGGGGAGGGAAGTTACTTAAAGCCTTTTAAGATGTCTGCCCCCTCCTTTCCTCCTACAAAAATGTATATGCATATTATATCGGAGAAGTGACTTTTTACAGCGATGAGTGTTGCAGCAATGGCATCACTAAACTGCCAGAATACTTAACACTTCAATTTTACCCACTAATCAAGTGCCGGAGCGCCAAGTGCTGAGTAACATCGCTGCTTATTCCCACATCCCTGATCTGACCTTTTTGGAAAATAAAATAACTCATAGAGAATTATTTCTCTCCTTCTTTTCTTATACATTAACCTTTTGAAAAATTCAGGCAGAAAAACATTGCATCAGTAAGAGCCCATGAACCTAAATGCTGCGGGCTGCCACGCATAAACGGCCAGTGGGGTCACTGGGCAACCTGAAGTTCTCATTGGGTTGCTGGCCTAAAGGTTAGACCAGTGTTTCCCAAAGTTTAGAACATAGGGGAAACCTTGAAATAACTTTTAGGTTTTCAGGGAACCTCTTCTATAATTGCTATATTCACAGCCCACAGTGTATTAGTGTGGTGGTCAGTGGGAAGAATATCTCTTACATTGCTGGCCATTTGGAAGAGTGTCACCCTTACAGATAGGCAAAATGATCATTGGGTTACTTAAACCGACCTGGGAGAAACTGCTCGTTGTTCAAGGAACCCCCAGCAACTTCTGGAGAAACCCTGGCATTCCAAAGAACCCAGAGTTAGACCTTAGAAAATGATCACCAATTGTACAAACAATGGTTGCACCAAATCCGGGTGCTCAGTGTGCGTCCGGAGACTTGCAGATGGAGATGAGGAATCTTTGCTTTGGGGGTAAAACACAACTAATTAGTACAGTTTTACCAGTCAAAGTATGCCATGGTGCCACACTACTTTGTGGGCATGGTGAAAACTGGGCTTTTTGGAACGCACCATTTCACATATTCCAGCATTACTAGGTTGTGGCATTTACCAATGTAACATCTTAGAACCACCAGAGATGTCAGTAAAATGCCCCCATATGCCACTGACCGCTGGTCCTACTTTAATCAATGAATGAAGTAATCTTATCAGGATCACCAGGGTCATTACCCAACATACCTTTTCAATAATAGTCCAAAGATTAAAAGCCCACCTGCCAACAAACCCAATCCTTCATGGTGATATAGTTAAGCCAAACTCTACATTATAATGAACTAATAATTTTGTTGGCAGTGATTTGCTGGCTTGACCTTGCAAGAAAAAAACAACAATATCCATTGGTTGTAAAGAAAAGAATGATTGAGCAAATTTGACTTTTGATATCAAACTACAATACATTTTGCCTTGTCCAAGATCGACCTAATTTATGTCTGTGAACCCCAAAAATACCTGCAGAGCCGACAATCTTTTTTTTTAAAGTTTAGTCTTCTAATGGTGGTCAGCTGTAAGTTCTCAACATTCCTGATCATCTGATCCTATTAAAACTCACATTTGCTCCTTTCATATGTACATAGATGAATATCCTTTTTTTTATATGTGTCTCATATGGATATTTCTTTTGTATATGTGTCTCTTGCGTGTTATTACAATGTGGAAACTTAATAAAAACGATTGAAACAAAACTTACATTTGACATCTGAGATAGGATGGAGGAACCCATACAGACCAGGATTGTCAATAGTTATATGTTTACTCCTTTTACCACGCCTAATTGTACTGCTCTCTGTTAGAGAAATACTTTATGGACATGGATTTCAGATATGAATTGTAAGTATCAATGTGTTTAAACTAGGAACTGGAGGTATTTTCTGCATTCTTGGATCACAAGCAAGCTTTTAGGCAAATCTGATTGAAGTAACTCCAAGTAACCAGCTTTTCTGGTAAAAATGAGAATTGTTCCCAGTGATATAATTAGGTAAGCGACCATAAGGCTGGCATTTCTTCCCTAGTCTGGAGGCTTGGTGTCCTTCATAGTTCACAGACTGGGACTGTCCAATTTGTGCCGGATGAGGAATCTCACTGTTAGTCCTCTGACCTCACGCTCAGGGCAGCCTTGAACTGGCGCCAAGCATTTGTGAATTCTCTTGCAGCATTAACTTAAAGCACCTCTGCGGGGAGACGACACCATTAATCTAGCCAGCCTGCTGCTAAAGAGCAATTCTTCATCTTGCATATGAGCACTTTTGGTTTCACCTTTGTGTTTTTGAGAAGTACATTGAAAACAAAAATAGAATTTAGGAAAAAAAGAGTTTTCCTTCACTCATCAGATTCAAATGGCTGTTGGTTTGATGCAATAACACAACACAACCGCCTGTCTGTGATTAGTTCAAATACGAAAATTGTGGGTTATTTTGATTGGCCCATCTCTCTTATTCAGTTATAGGTGCACATTTGCTATTGTACCCATTAAATTGTTATTTAAAACAGACCCAGCTATAGGTTTTCCATGTTAGGGGTGACATATTCATTTAAATTCTGATGTCTGCAGTTTTTGGTTGTGTTCGCAGGTAGCTGGCATAGATTAGCTGGTGTTGCAGCATTTTTAATTTGTGATTTGCCCCAAAGTTACAATGTTGCAATCTGATCACTGGGGGAAAGGAGACGGAGGAAATGCTTCTTCCTGCCAGCAGCAAACTGATAACATCAGCCCAGGCAAAGTCATTGACATTAGCACAAGAATGGCTTTTGGAGCGTAAACAAAAATGAAACTGTTGTATACTGCTGTATATTGCAAGTTGTCTAGTTTACTGGTAATGACTGACAGGTTCACTTTTAGCTCTGAAAGCCTTTTATTTCTTTGTAAATGTTTTTTTGCTTTTAATATCAGCTGTCTTCAAAAGACACCTCCTTGAACCCCACAATTATCAGCTGCAGAAGCGTTCATCCCTTTGATTGCTTTTGCACTTGAAAGTTGGTTGAATGTGCTTGAAAATTTCTATGTGTGGCCAGCACAAAACTAATCATTATCTAGTTAATGTTTCTGTAAGCAGTCAACACTCTGCTGAGAACCATTAAGGGCCTGGTGTAGTTCCTGTATAGTTCCCTATGCTCACGTTGCCTTTGTCCTATTTCCCTCTACTTATGTCAATGCTTGTGATTCTCCGCATATTCCTTTGCAATGTAGTGGAGGGTGCAGGGGTCCCCTCCATATTTGCCTGGTGTTGCCCCACATTGCTGAGCCTCATAGCAGGGCTGGAACAACGTGCCAATCTTAGTTGTACACAGAATGTCCACTTTTGTCGTTCCTGGTCTTCTGGCAGCAATTGTCAGGATTGCGAATTTGAGCCGCGTGGCGGGACGGAGATTGCAGCATGCTGTACCTAGATTACTGGCAGACTTTCACGAGAAAGCATATAAGCTTCTGTCATTACATTTCTTAATCCCCGCTCAGTGCCAGCCTCAGCCATCTTGCTTTGATAAAGCGGACTATCTCCACGCCATCTTGGGAGAAATAATTTTGGGGTCTTGAGTGATGCTACACGCGCAGCAATGCTTCATAAGCTTCAAGCTGGGGCTTTACACTCTGACACGTAAATGTAGTTTTCTTCTGGACGGCGGAGGATTTTCTCCTTTCTATGCATCTGAATCACAGAGATGTTTTTTGCTGGGCAGAGGATTATGGATTTCAGTTTGTGGTTTGTTGTACTACTTGTAAACCAGTAAAAATATCAATCTCACCTAAAACACGCTTACTTTTATTGCATTTCCTGCGTACATTGTGTAACCTAGAATGTTTCTTACTTTTGCAGATATGTTCAAAGGAAGAATTATAAAAAGTATTTGATCTGCACAGTGATCGCATCACCAGACCAGGACAATGCAACATGAGGACCTCTTTCCCAAGTGGCCATGACCTCGGCCTTCCAATATCTAACTAAACATTCACCTTTGCAGTCACTAGGGTTGGTCTACTAAAGTTTAGTCTGTTCACTTAGCAAAGTGAATTATAACTGTAAGGGATGCTTCACTTTAATAAGTGAATAAAGATGAAGTTCCAATCACTTCAACCATTGGATCCTGTGCAATCATAAATCATGTTTTTATAAAACTTTTCCTTGCTTGTGATTGGGTAAAGTGAGTTTTCACCGCATTTACAAAGTCAAGTGAATTATCAAATGCAGAGTAATAATTCACTCTGCTTATGTGAGCAACCTCAATTCTTTTAGTAAATCAACCCTAATGTACAACTCTCCATGGATCTTTATAGGTGTTGGTTACGCTTGTTATGGTTTCCTATGTTTCTGAAGTGTGTGTTGTGGTTTGGTGCAAGGAAGTTGAACTACCTGCCTAAACGCAGACCCTTTTACACTGCAAATGTGAGGAGGGGGGCACTTTAATTTAAATTAAAGTACTTCCATTTGACCCATTTAGAACTCAACCCAAACACAATTACTGGAGTCATTATTTCTAGATCAATTATTCATATTAGTAAAAGTTCCATAACAGAATACCAGCCAATCAGAATACATCTTTCATGGATTCATTACCATACAATATGCTCTGATTGGATGCTGTGGTTATAAGGAATCAATGTTACGTATTTAAATCAAAGAAAAAGAGCAGAAGCGGGCACAAGAAAGAATTGTATTATTGAGTAAATTACAAATCATTAACACTTTACATGCATAGATTTCATAAAATACAATAACCAAATTATAACCCCATTATGGTGTATTAGTAATAGTAATAATTAGTAATAGTAAATATAAATGACTACCAATAATTCATTCTGGACCAGTTACATTTCACTACTTCACTCGCTACTTGGCACACTATCTAAACTCATCTAGCTTTTTATTATTATTCATAAAAAACAGGATTTATTTAGCGCGAACATATTATGCAGCGCTTTAAATTAAATAGGGGTTGCAAATGACAGACAGATACAGTCAGTGACACAGGAGGTGGAGAAGAGCTTACAATCTAGAAGGTTATCTCTACATATGTTCCTGGTCATTTCACATGCTACGCCTCCAACTCCCCTGAAGAAGCCAGAATGGTGAAACGTGTCGGGATAACAAACCATTTCTAACTCCAATTACACAAGTTTTGTAACTTACCTTTGTCTACTCTAACCAAAGGACAAAAGTAGGAATACTCTGCCTAGCCTATACTACACTGCCCATACCATTGGGGGATGAACCTAATACATCATGGTGCGGGTATAATTAAGGTATTGTATTACCTGAAATCTATGCGTATAGTGTTAATCTTTTTAATAATCAGTAATATAATTCTTTCTCCGCTTCTGCTCTTTTTCTTTGATTTTCTGATCAGTAAGGAGGAGTTTATATATCATAGCATTTTAATTTCTATGTCACTGTTTTTCAGTGTTTTGTCCCTTCACAGGTGAAATCATCATCAGGTAGATATGAATTTTTTATCATCTCCATCCATGAATAATTCACACTGTTGGGTCACATTACTGGCAGATCAAGTGTCCAAAAATTGATCATTAGCACCAAATGCGTGAGATTAAAACCGAAAAACAGGATGTTTTGCAAAGCCGCCCTCTTATTAACCTTGAAGGCCTGGCGTGCCTGCGGCTTTGTCCGTTTTGGCGTCGGTTCTCTCTCGGTCGTTGGCACCGCAGAAGTTAATCTGGGATGATCTGGCTGTGTGGGATTTCTTGTTTAATTTGTCTGTGAAATCCCCGTGTAATTATGTATCGAGAAAACAACTTCTTCAGGATTATCACCGGCTCCCTGTTAACGGCACCTTTGTTGACTTGCATGATAAAAGTTTCTGCAGCCCGTTCGCCTTGCAGGAAAATTATAACCCCTCGCGTGTTAATTGCCGCTGCCGATGAGCTTTTATGATTTCTGGCCTAACCAGGAAAAGCTGCAAAAGCCGTCGTAAATTATGGAGGGAATATTGAGCAGTGAGAAAAGGTGTTTACATTGGGGAATGATTTCACTTTATTGCCTCTCCAGTTTGTGTAGCCGGATGGGACAGCCCTATAAAGACACTTCAAGGATCCGTCTGATGATTTATCGCCTGTGTGCTTTGCCATAGATACAAAGGCGCATATTAAAAGCTTTTATTGGCAGTGTATCAATGCCTTGTGACACCCCGCATGTATTAGCAAGATCACACCGAAGAGGGAAGTGCTGCCTGCCATAGGGGGACATGTAACAGAATGCTATAAAAGAAGGTTGTAAAGACAGAAGAAAATCTATATGTGGATTCAAGAGCTCGGCTTGGTCCATAGGAGGAAACACCTGACATCAGCCCAGTTTCATATATGTTCAAACCATACATGATCAGCAAGATGTCAGTGTGCATTTATTACCGCTCACAGGGGTCACATGACCTGTACAATGCCTATATCAGATTTTCTCTGCAGAAGCCATCTTTGTTCTGGCATCATCAGAGGTCACTATCCACTTCCTGGTTTGAAATGCCAACTCAGAAATTACACATTTATGTAAATCCACCAAATCCTGGGTGTGACTACTACACAGGAACAGCCTCCCATCATGTGACTGGATACAAAGTAACAATGTTGCAGTCTGATCACTGATGTGGAAAGGAGACTGCAGCAGACTAATTACATTGGGCCTGATTTAAGTTCTCCAAGACGGGAGATGAGAGGCTATCATGGGGGAACCTGGGTGATCCTGTAAACCTGAAAAGGTTTTCTAAAATAATTTGATATTAGATGGCAAATGTTTTCAATCCTGGACTAGAACAATTCCAGGATCACCTAGGTTCTCCTATCATAGTCTATCTTCTCCAGTCTTGGAGGACTTAAATCAGGCCCATTATCTCTATGGTATGGATCAGTCATGGCTCCCACTTATTCTGCACTGTGCATGGTTCAAAGAGAGTGTAGTGCCAGAACCAGACCAAATACAGATTCCATCAAAGGATATCAATAACAAAGTCTGTTGGCTCACAGAGGAGTGACAATTCCAATTTCGTAGAACAGTGAAAGATCCACTTGTAGGTCATTGTGGTGACACAATAGGCCTAATTTATGAAAGCTCTCCAAGACTGGAGAGGATACACTTTTCTTAGTAAAGCTGGGAGATCCAGCAAACCTGAAATGGATTTCTTAAAGTAATTTGCTATTAGCATATGTTTTTAATCCTGGACAAGGTACATTCCAGGTTTGCTGGATCACCCAGCGTCACTGATGAAAGTGTATCTGCTCCAGCCTCGGAGAGCTTTCATCATATTGCCTCCTCCAGGTCTGGTGATTGGGGCATTTTATCATTACCTGCAGATCATTTAAAAACACAGCCAGGTGTTACACCTTTCCCTAACAACCTGTTTGAAGTAAAGTCATTTCTCTGTTTATTGGCAAAAATTAATAAAACACAGAAACAGGAAATAAACACCCCAGGAGCTCAGAATTTGCAATTTCACTCGTGATCGCCTGCGCCACATTCCTCCGGTGCTGTAGGCTGCCATTTCATTAAGATACACGTGCATTGAGCAGCGGAGACGGTGTGCTGGCAATGTGCACGGCAGACGGCGAACACCTCTCCGGGTTACCCAAGGCCGTGCAGATTATTAAAAGTCTTTCAGCAAGACAATGGTTGCTCTAACTGGAAGGAATGCGTTTTCGGCTATGGCCGAGAGCTGTTTGTACTGACATGACATAACTTCAATTTTAAAATAAAAATTAGCAATTCCATTTTTCTGTTTATGGGTTCTACACGCCAAAAACAGTTACGTGGAAACAAATTAAAGTAGTAAAAACATAAAGTAGTAAAAACATAGTTACCTGTTGATCCCACCATTAGAGGTATTATTTTTCACTTCTTTTAAAAGATCAAGCTATTTTGCAGACATTAAAGTTCTAGAGGTTGAGACAAACCATTTAACGCTAAGGGGGCTACAATGGTCAGCTTTTTTGAATATTGCTATGACTTTTGGTCCAAAGAAAAAAAGTATCTGCTCAGAAAGCTCTGAAGTTGGACCTTTGTGTCACTTTCAAACTATACAACCATTCATAAGTATCCTGTCCACTGACAACCCAACTATGAGTTCCCTGTAAAATGGACAATGTTGTCACCTTATTACAGTCAATGGCAAAAAAGGAGATCTGGCAGATCTACAGGTAATTAGGAATGATCTAATAATGGTTGATTTTGCCCAAAGTTTCACTGTAATAGTTTGGTTTGTTGAAGGTGCATGTATGTTAGACTCAACAACCCAAAAACTATACCAATACCATCTCAGCACCATACCATTCCAATACACACTGAGCTTGAGATGCAATAACAAACTCCTCTGTTTTGTTCAATGGAAAAAAGGGAACTGAAGGAAGAGACAACACTCATTTGAAGAAAGTTCATTTTAAAAATCAATATAGTTAAAAATATCAACACATTTCAACATGCTATGGAGTCCCTTCATCAGGGGTAAAAGACACATACATATCTAGGTAGTCCCTGAGTTAAGGACATCCGACATACGAACGACTCCTAGATATGTACAGGGTTTCCCTGCTCGCTCGTGTGCAAAACAGCCTTGATGGGGGGAGGGACGGTTTGCATGACTTGCAGAAGAAATCTTTTACTACAAACAGCTGAGGATGTGGGTAATCATAAGGACTTAGCTTTTCTGCAACCTCTTTTAACTCTTTAATGACCAAATTAGGACAAATTCAGCAGTTGTTTCTTTTTGCATATCAAAGCACAGCTTGCTTCAGAAGTTAATAAATATCTAGGCTCCATAATTTTTTTTCTGCTTCGTGATTAACTTACAGTGAGGATTTTATACAGTAACTGACACCACACTTCCTAATATTATGTTGAGACAAAAATCTGTCCTAATTGCATTTATTAAAATAATGTACCTGTTCTGACTTACAAACAAATTCAACTTAAGAACAAACCTACAATCCCTATCTTGTTTGTAACACGGGGACTACCTGGATAGATAGATAGATAGATAGATAAATAGATAGACAGATAGATAATGTATTGCTTTTTCATAACAAGATCCTAATTTAAATAAGATATTTGAAACTATTTGGTCATTTGTTTTTCTTATATGTCTTCTGGCCCTGATGAAGAAAGATGTTTTTACCTGAAACGAGTTGGACTTTTTTGATTATGTGGTGATAGAGATAAAAAAGTAAGGATTTTCTCCAAATGATTGTGGCTCTCTCTTCTTTATTCCTTCCTTATTTATTTCTTTTGTTCTGAGTACCTTTCTGGTCCAGCTAATGAATAGGAATTGACTTTATCATTAGATGAGGAATAATATTGAACTGTAATGACCTGGCTGTCACATAGGTTTGAAGGAAGGGGTGGGCACAGACACAAACATGTCTCATAGTTATGGTCCACTGAGCTTGTATATTATTGCAGGAATAAAAGTTGGAAAGTATTGCTTGGTTTCTTACTGTATTGTCAATGGTTACTTTGTTTGTAGCGTGGAGGTCTTCTTTTTTAGGGAGCCACCTGTGAGTTGTGTCCCCAGGACAACATGCTCTAGAGCGCTCTGTGACATCTTTCAGCGTGGCATGGACAGTCTTGTTTATGCCATGGATTGATGGGCAAGGCAAGCTGCTTAACTGATATTGCAATCTCTGCTTCAACAGGGCTTACTCACAACTAATCTCCTTAAAGGATTAATGTGTAGGAAAAAAGCAGACCATTAAACACATCTACGTGTTATTCACCCTGTGTTCCTTCCTAGTCTGCAGCTTGCTTCTGTTTTAAGAATACGCATAGATCTCTGCATTTGTCGCCTTTTACCACATCCTGAATGAGTCTGCAATCATCCGTCTTTATCCCAAGCGATTTAATTCCCCCCATCTGCTCCAAACTATCCTCAGAATCACTCTGGGTACCGTTCTCTGTGAAATCGGTGCAGCCTCAACTCTCCACCAGGTGGCGCTGCAGCATTTTGAGCCTGCAGTGCAGCAGCATCTAGTGGTGAGCTTAGGTGCTGCATGCGGTAAGCAAGCGGTACAGGAATAGCAGCGAAGAACCTTAGCGGATAGTATTGCAGGCGCCCTTTTTTTTGTCAGCGGTAATAACCGATGAATAAGTAACCAATTAAAGAAAACAATAAAAGAGCGAACTTGACTCCAGGAGTGGCTGACAAAGAATAATGAGGCCTATATGTCCACCGCTGTATCAGTATAACAAGGCATGGTCTGGCTGACAGCGGCATTTTTCCCTTTTCTATTTATTCTATTTTCAAGACTCTGTGGTGTTTACCTTTTAATTACTTCAGACTGAGCTCTCCAATAATGTGACAATTCTCTTATCAGGCCATTTAAAATAGATAATGAAACGGAAAGAGCGAGAAGGCCAAAACTAGAGATTTTGGGATAATTTGACTTCATTTATCTCACACTGATTTAAATAGCCCTTTGTTTCCGATCGTTTATTGTACTATTAATTGTATCCTCTCTTTATTTATCGTTTTATCTGTTTAGTATCAAATGTTGAAAATGGGATTTCCCTTTTCATTAGAAACCTTTAACCACCTGTTCTGTTGGACCTTTAAAAAAAAATTGAGGGGAAATCTCCCCATGTGGCCCCAAATCAGAGCCTTTTTACCCAAACCAGCCTTAAAAACATGAAGGGAGAAATCTTATTGGCTGCATTAAGCTGTGTGTTTCACCGCAAGGGCAATAATTACTTCTTTTTTCACACAAAATACCCGAGCTTCATTTTATCTGAAACAATGGAATATGTTCCAGGATGGACAATATATATATGTGTTACAATGTAACTATATGCAGTATAAGATCAGCTCAATAGAAGGTTCTGTTTCTTATGGTTGTCAACCCATTCATTCACTTATATAACAATAAAGGCCTTTCACTAAAGTATTCACACCCTTACAGCTGGGTTAGAGAGAACATTGATTAGATAATGGTTACTACAATAGTCTTTACAATGGTATGACAGCACATGATATTACTTAATCTGCCTGCCCACCCACATGCATGAGAAAAGAAAACCCTTAACATGTGATAGGTTGCAACAAGCAAACAATTTCAGCACCTTTAGTGCAAGGTAGATAATATTAGTATTGGACATGGTATCATTGTTTTAATGTTGTTGGGAACAATGGCAGACAGACAGGAGTAGTGTAGAAAATGCCATTCCGTACACACAGCTGCGCACCGTTTCCTCCCTGTCACAGTCCTATCGTGTCATGTAGAAAGAAGAGTATTCGTGTTATCGGCATCTATATGTCACCGACTTTCCCACCTCTCCTAATGTTAATTTATTTTGCCACAACTGACCCGGCATTACCGCCTGTGTCCAGGAGATTAGCGTCAACCGCAAGGAACTGAAATTGCAACTTTCATACGTTTGACACCGGGGCAATTGATGCTTGTGGAGGCACAAGTGGCGGGATCTCGTTAGGCTCTCCTCTCTGTGTGTTAATTACATGATTAGCAGTGAAATTACTGCTGGTCTTTTCTCTGTTTTATCTTCTTGAGAAATGTGCTTGTGTAAGATAATGAGCTGCCATGATAGGACGCAAAGATCAATTTACTCTCAAGATCTGCAAGCCGAAGTGTACTATGGCACATAACCTGACATTTAGACTTTGTTCCTTTCCTCTGGAGGCGAGGTCACTATCAAGCAGCTTAATACATCACAGGCACAACCTCATCATTGCTTGCCTTGTGATACCTGGGACTTCACTTCTATACAAAGATTAAAAGCTCTGCAGCCAAGTCCGACAGCTATTGTAAACATTTACATAGATTGCCTGTGAATGATAATTGTGCCACCAGTTGAAGCCCTGATAAACCCTATCACCCTGGTTATTAAAAAAGATAGAAAACATCTGCTTGGAGGTTTTGGAATATGTGTTCCCAGCTCTGCCTACTTTCCATGGATGTTATATGAGATTCTCACTCTTCCTGATAGAGGTTACGATCATTTTACAGTAGTGAGAATGCAGAGATATTCTCTGAGGTTCCAAATATTGAAAAAAGACGCCCAACCCAGTGAACAGTCTGGACTATGAACCTGGGGGGTTGTTAGTGATTTCCATGGTTGACCTAGGTAATGGGGGAATTTACAAATCTGAAACACAATGGATGATAATGACACCCCAGCCTCCCCAGGTGGTTGTGGTATAATATGGTTTTCATATTTTTCCAATTACAGAACTTGTTTCACAGCTCTGTGGGAATACACTGATAGAAATCTGCTACTGGTGAGTAGATTTCCATGCGGCAGATATTTTCCAGACTGGTTGCCATCTCCATGGACAGGCCAAGGCACGAATGCATCAGCCTTGGGGACGTCGAGTTCTTCATGACACAACAAGCTCCAGGAGGAAGTGCCAAGCTGTCAATGCCAGATGGTTGGAACTGGCTGTATATTGATCATAGGAAGATTTACCAAATCCACCATTCATATAGACAATGGGTCCAGTATGAGTAAAGCACAGGGAAGGGGGTGAATCTTTGGTCATTTAGCTCTGGAGAGATCTCATCACATTCCATGTAATCACCAGCACCGGAAATTGGATAAAATCTACCTAAATGTTTGGTTAAAAACTTCCCACTCAAAGCAAGGAGAGTTTTGGCTGAAGTGAGAGTGCAAGTTGTATGATGGAGGAATACCCTTCACATATATGCCATCATTTAGAGGGAGCTCCACATATCTATGACTGCATTGTATGCATGTTTTATGGTTTTATCAAAAGGATACTTTTTAGTGATTTGTACCTTGCTACTATACCTTTCATGATAATTAAAATAAGGGTGCTGGTGAAGTTATCTAATATTAGAATGTGCCCCTTTTCCCCCATGAGGCATGCAATGTTTTGTTGTTTTAGCGAGTATTATAAAACACGAGTATTTATAAAAAGTGCAATGGTGTCCCCCGGGTGGGATCTTCTAGGGGCCCTTACATTTTCTGCTCACATAATACTGATGAGCATTAAAGATAATGAGTTATGTCTTCATAGGCAGATTGGAAATGTAATTCTAGAAGATCCCAAACCTAAAAACACTTACTCGGCACGATTTAAAGCGAGGAGAACTGACCCTTCTATCTTTGTGTTCTCAAATGAAATATTTGACCGTCTGGTTGTAAAGTATCCCACTCAGAAACCGTCTACATTGTGTTTACTGCATTTTAAATGTTTGCTAGCAATTCCCTGTTGCTTTAAGTTTAATACGCAGCGAGATGAAATATGCTTCGAAGGCACAAAAAAAAAAAAAGAAAAGAAAAGTGAATATTTGAGCACAGAGCAGAACTGTGGAAATAAAAATCACCGAGCTCGAGATATTACGAAGTTGTAATTTTCCTCATGAAGAAAGTATAGATAAAAGACATTAAAAATTGAATATGGAGGCTGTGAGGCATATTATTTCTCTGTTCGGAAAAACTTCCACTTGATAAGTTTTAACAAGTCATCTGAAATTCTTTTCTTATGAACTTTCCCCGGCTGCAGAATTAATAATGTTTTAACTCCTGCTCCGAATTTCACAGAAGCTTCCCCCACTTGTGACGTCATTGCTGTGATGTCACGGCTTTGACGCTTGCATCATCTGTGACAGAATTAAGTTTAATAAATGTTCGCCTGCCTTTCTCTGCTTTCTAAAACGCATCACATAAAGAGAACCTGTCATGAAAAAACTTTATAGGCATTGCTGATTTACCAGATTGTGTGCTACTTCCCCCATCTCTTAGATTGTAAGCTCTTTGGGGTAGGGTGTTCTCCTGCTCCTGTGCAATTGTTAGTATCTCTATATATTGTACAGTGCTGCATAATATGTTGGTGCTATTTAAATAGAGTTTAATAGGAAGGTTTGCTAAAAGTGTCAGCACTAGTGTTCAGCACTGGTGCTGAATGTAGTGGTGACATACAAACAGCCACCAGAGGGTAAATCTACAAACCTGTTTATGAAATACAGTCCCTGTGCATATTATTAAACAGTATTTATGTAGCACTAACATATTATGCAGCACTGTACAAAGAGGTCAGATCCGAGGGAAATTCATTAAAGAGCAATTGATTTCTAGGTTCTGATTGGTTGCAGATAGACTGTACTATATTGTGTATATATTTATATATATATATATATATATATATATATATATATATTTTTTTTTTTATATATACATTTATATATCACTCCAAAAGTGCACAAGTTTGTTTGCGTGTATGAACGATCAACATTCTTCTATCTGGGGAAAAGATCAGAAGAGGAGAATCTTGTACACATATGTGCAGTGTAATAGGGGTTGTGATTGGTCAGTTGCCAATCAAAATATTAATTGGTTGATCTAGTGCAAAATTTGCATAGGATCTGTTAATGTGTACTAAGACAAAGTCCCATGTATTACTTTTTATTTTATTTCCTGTGCTGTGCTGTGCTGTGCTGTGCTGGGTGTGTGACAGTAAGCGGCCACTTCTCTAAAATCTGAAATTCTTATCTATTAAAAATGAGAAAATGTAATCACTTCTTCCAGTTTATCGGCTTTGTACGGGCCTTCACCCCAATCCAGATTCCGCATACATATGATAGGAGGAGAGAGCAGAGCAACAGAAAGATGAGCTCATCAGTCTTCTGCTTCCCTTTTACTGTCCAATTACAGAATGAGGGAGGCAAGACCTGTAGGTGTGTCTGAACAGCATCAAAGGAAATTCAGGTCTCCTAACCTGAGAATTGGGGCTGTGCTGTGTGGCAGAGCTGTGTAATCTCAGGAGTGATGAGCAGAAATGCTCCGTCAGTCCCTATATACATCTTTTAATCTGTGTATTTAGCTTTTTCAATGCAACTCTTTTTAAAATTATCATTCCCAAAGTGATGAAAACCTGCGGCTAGCAAACTGAAATCCTAAAATAGGAGAAATAGAGAAAAGGAACCTTTAATTTCCTTGGACAGCACACACAGCGTCCCTCTATATGTTCTAACTCCTTTAATTCTCTGCAGGAGGCAGTGAGCATGGAAATCTGCAGGAGTGCTGGGATGCTTTTATTAATATAATTGTTGCTGCGGCTGCAGCTCTCAATGGGGAAGTTTAACCTAATTCAATATTATAAAATGTGTTGCAATGCTCCCAGGGAACAGCGGGAGAAAGGAAAAGGATCAAAGGCTACATCTACATGCTTGCTTGATTTGTCTGGATATACTAAAGGTAAAAGTTTTAAAAGTCTTCTAACACTTTGTAAAGTCCCCGCTGCCTATTATGCCAAGATGTCGCCGCTTTTACCTGTATCTGCTGGAGCGATGACTTCAGAAATTGTTTTATAACTGTCCCACATTGTATTCTGTAAGCACCCCCTCTACGCTCATCAAATGAGAGCTATTAACAATCCTGTGCAGCAATATTTCAATGGTATCCTGTGAATGCAGCTCACAGGAAGGGAATTGTGCTGCCATTGTGGGAAATAACTATAACGGCAACTTGGAAGCTTCTGGTGTCGGATCAAAGCTGCCAAGCTGCGTGAAGACGGAATGTGACAACTACAATGTCCATGGGATCAAGGCGGGAAGAAGTGGGGGGCATTGAACCCCCATAACCCCTCTAGTAATTCATACATCATCTGCATAAAATCTGCATTAGTGCTGTGATTGTGAGCAGGTGCTGCACTGATGATATGTTCCTAATACCCGGCCATCATTTAAGCCTCTCTGATCACACCTCTCATGTCATGGCTGTATAAACAGCTTGATGTGTCCCCTCCGGCCTCCGAGATTTACAGCCGGCTGCCCTGACCAGTTGTCTCTAAGCCCAGAATCCGGCTGAGCAGCCGCTAAGCAAAGCATTAATGTGAAAGTATGTTTTATTCTGGAGCAAATTTATGATTCAATCTCCAATTTTGCACTGCTGAGCACCTGGCAATATTATACTGAATGTATAAAACACATTCGTTGGATCAATCATTCACCCTTGTGCCTAATCCAGTCACATTCTCTGGTGCAATTAATCACCCGGGTGTTTAATCCAGTCGCATTCATTGGAATTTCCTATGATAGGAAGTTCATATGCCAATAACATCTGGCTGTGGTTCTAATACCTTTAATGTTACCTTTGCCAGAGATTGGTCTCTATGTGAGGCATTTACTAATAATGAAGCAAAGTCATTTTATTGATAATTTCCGGGAGGGACACAAGGTACATCACCCCGTGGCACATTCTAAATCCAATCCATGTGGTTTTTTCTTTAGATGGAAAGTAGTTTGAGTACAGGCCCCTATTTTTTTATCTCTGCTTCATATCATTTATTCTCAAAGTGCTACACAATGAACATTCATTTATTACAGCTCTCCAAGATTGGAAAAAAATAGATTTTCATGGAAGAACCTGGGTGATCCAGCAAACCTGGAATGGATTTCCTAAAAATTATTAGCTATTAGTTGTCAAATGTGTTCAATCCTAGATCAGATCCATTTCAGGTTTGCTGGATTACTCAGGTTCACCCAGGAATGTCAATCTTCAGTCTTTGAGAACATAAATCAATCAGGCTCAATATGTTGGTGTCCCGGGTTCAAATCCTGACCAGTTTCTATGTTTCCTCCCACATTCTAAAAACATGCAGTTAGGTTATTTGGCTTCCCCCAAATTGGCCTTAGATTGTGTCAATGACTTATAACTATGGTAGGCACATTATATTGTGAGGGACAGTTAGTGATATGAACAGAGCTGCATAATATATTGGTTCTATATATATACAAGTAAATCAATAAAAGGGCGAAACGCGTGGGGAACTGACTTCTTACACATCGCAAGGACAGTTGTTTTTTTGCATTTCCTATTATTTGGGATATATCTATTCGGCTTTCTGCTGCTCATTACCTACCCATATTTTTAAACTATCCGTCTTCTTCTCTCTTAAACCTTCACTTTTCCCCCGCCATTCCATACCCCCTCCTATTGTGTGCTACTCCCCCATCTCTTAGATTGTAAGCTCTTTGGGGCAGGGTTCTCTCCTCCTCCTGTGTCACTGTCATATGTTGGCTCTATATCATTACAGTTTGGTAATAATTATATACTATAACATCACACACATGGCAGTGAACTTAGCTTTGACTATGCTCTCCTATCTATTCATATCTGAGCTTATCAATGAAAAAAATCACTCTCTGTAAAAACCATTTGCTTGATATTGGTAAACTTTTTGAAAAATTAATATATTTATTTTAGAAAGTACATTATAGACAAAGTGGAAGAGGGTTAAACCCTCTTCTTTGTCATTATAGCTCCCCAAAAAGATAAATTAATTTATACCACCACCCCCATTTATATCTTAACATCTGCTGAACAAAATGATCAAATAGATGATTGATATAAAACCACATTCAATGATTAGATGCAGTGTGAGAACAAGTCATAGGATAACAGGTTACATGTCCACAGATAACTATCATACCGCAATCACAACATTACCTAGTGCTCTAACAGCAATGAGTGCGATCAAAGCGCCCAAAAACCTAATTTCATCAATAAACCATTGGTGCTCCCATTGACATCATCACAACGGTTCATAAATCGGTGCTGTGCTTGAAGCTCCAAATCAATGATGCCATTTTATTATCCGGCGTATAAAACACCTTTGTGCTCCCCCAGAGCCTCAGGGAATTCAGGGAGCACAGAGGGGTTTTATTCTGGGAATAAGAAAAAGGATCATCGATTTGGAGCTACATGCACACCACCGATTTATGAACTGTTATGACGATGATGTCCATCGGAACACCAATGTTATATTAATGTTTTTTAAGTGCTTTCATAGCACTAGTTACTTTTTTGCACTGTATCATTTTGCTATAGTAATAGTTTTCTATGCCCCAATATTGTGATAGGGATTTTATTTTAACTCTTCCTTTCTCTTTAACTTTAATACTTTAAAGTGCACCTGTGCCAGGACTACAGACATAAAATATATTGCAAACAAGCAAAACAAATAGTCACTCAGATCTTTGTAGGTGCTATGTGAGATTATTCTTTTTCAAAGATCAAAAGACTCTAGAATGTGGTTTCAGTCTGTTTCTAACAGCTTAGAAACTTTCTTTATTAAATTTACAAAGATAGTGGGTAGTGTTGGCATTATATTTTGGGTTGTCCTTATAACAGCCGAATATGGCTGTTCGAATTCGGATAGACCCAAATCGAAAAACACGGGATTCGACTTTGCAAATTCGTGTGTAAAAAAATGTGTTAAAAAAAAAAAAAAGAAGCTTTAATGGTAAAGTAATTTATTGAATATGTGTGATTTGTGTAACTAACTTTTTTACAGGTTATCCCACAATGACAGGATGATTCCTATGGCTGCACAGCTGTGGGAATTCTGTCAGTGTGGGATCTCCTGGCACTAGAGGTTAAATGAGGACAAGTCTCCCCATTCATCACCTCTAGTGCTCTGTGATTGGCTGAGGAAAGGTAAACCCTGGTGGCAGCTCAAGCGTTTCTCCAGCTAATCACAGAGGACTAGAGGTGAACAAATGGGGAGACTTGTCCCCATTTAGCCTCTAGTGCCTGGGGATCCCTTGGGACTCCTGTGTTCTTGGATAGAGAATCTCTATCCAAGAACACATACTATAGTTACACTAGGGCTCTAAGAGCAAAAAGGGGAGCAGAGCTGTCAGCGCTATTCCCCTGATTGCTCTTGTAGTTCTACACAGTCCCGAAAAATAACCCAAATTTTCCCCCAATTGACTTTAATGGTGTTCTAATTCAACATTTGATCACCCGAACAATATCCCCCATCTGATCGAATAGCTGTTGAATCGAATAGTGTTATTAGTGATAGTGATATTCAACCAACACTAACAGTGGGACGCAATCAATCTGACACTTATTAACAATATACATGATTCTTTAATTGTTTCAACTTACAAAATGTTAAAATTATTAAAATACATGGGTTACAATGCTGTATCCTCAAACCCATTTCAGCCCTTAATTAATTCATTGATTACAATGCTGTACCCCCGACACGTTTCATGGCCCTTGACCACTTCTTCAGGAGGTAAATTCTACAAACTAAGAACATAACAACTTTATGTTTCTTTATATTAGATGAGGGCTATCAGGCTGCCAAGATTCTGTTCTCACTGAAAAAAAAAACAATTCTAAACTGTGAACTTTAGAAATGCATTTCTTCACAACGCTTAAAGATACGGAGATGAATGAGAGCTTGTTTTCATGCACTCGTACTGCTTGTATAATGATAATAAAGGGAAAGGAGGGCAGTAGGGTTTTGTTGGTATAAATGTATCTATATTATTTTTGTCAGGTTAAATTAGATGCACAAATTGTGTTACACATGATTGACAAAGTTACAAAAAAGCAACATTAGTAATCCCTAGTCCTCTTGATGTTTTTGGGCATATGATTAACTGGTAAGTTAAGTAGTCCATGAAATATCATTATCCAAAAGTCTTAACAGAATGTTTGTACTGCTTGTTCAGTATACGACATTATCTAGGCACACATCCAGTGAGTTTTTTTTTTTGTAACATTGTGATTGTCATTTTCATGCAGCTTTAATGTTTCTCTTCTTTATTTCCCATTTCTTATTTAGGCGATTCTTTCAGGATGAGCTGTGTCAGCTTTATCATTCTATTGTTTTCAGTTAGTCAGACATGACTGATAGGGTGCAGCAGTAAAGTGCAGTCACTGTGCTGCACTACAAAGCAGGAAGCTGTATCTGTGTATGTAAAAAAAAATTTCTGTCTGTAAATATTTACTGTACAAATGTTCTATATGCTTCTGAAATGTTGATAGATTCCCTTTGAGAAGCAATAATGTTTTTCCCCTCTTTTTATATCGTATCCTTTTCAGCTGTTGGCTTCTATCATACCTTCCTTTGCATTAAAGAGCACCTGTCATTCTTACAGCCGCCCTCACAATAATCCTATCCTGAATGTCTAGCCTGGGGTAACCTGAATCACCTTCCCTATCAGGTCTGTGTCGCCGGCTGGCAGTGGTAGGTCCCACGCCTCTACCTGTAGGAGTGCCGTGCATAACTTTCCGGGCAGAACCTGAAGGTTTAGACATGTAATTACCTTCTCAGAGTGGCATGGTGTGTTTATGAAAATGTTAATGCAGGCGTAATAACAGGCTTTTTGTCTCTGAGGGTGGGGGTGGTTCAGCCTCACACCCATCAATCAATCATATTACCGAGCCCGTCTACCGGTGTTTTTTTAAGGCTGACAGGTTGCTCCAGCACCCGCTGCTGCCGCTTTATATTACAAGTAATGGAAGTGTGGCCGGTGCCGCTGCTGTTCTCTAATTAACCCTTTCCTATCAAAAGCATTAATTGCATTATGCACGCCAAGTAAAGGAATCTGTAGGAGACTTACCTCATAAACCTATTCAGCTTGCTCCTACTTTCTGCCCATTTAAAGAGCCCTAAAAACCCAACGCTTCCCCCTCACCTACCCGTCTTCTTCTGTCTCCTAGACCCTCACTACTTCCCACCATTCCATATCCCCCTCCTATTGTGTGATACTTCCCCCACCTCCTAGATTGTAAGCTCTTCGGGGCAGGGTCCTCTCCTCCTCCCGTGTCACTCTCTCTATCTGTCTGTCATCTGCACCCCTGTTTAATGTACAGCACTGCGTAATATGCTGGTGGTATATAAATCCAGTTTATAAATATTAATAATATAATGGATCTCTACCGGCTGAATGATTGTTACAACATACTACAAGCATGCAAAAAATCTTCATGAACAATTCTTTATTGTAATGAGTGGTGCAACATTAAAATTCCAATTTAGGGTTCTGAGCCTGCAAGGTGATATTTATTTTTTTACTTTAACGCAGAGAGAAATATACAACCTGAATTTGGAGGTCCTCCTTTATTCATTATATGATAAAGTCCTCTACAATGGTTGTGTACTGATCTGTACTGTATTACATTGTACGGCATGTCGGGTCATGTGACACACAATGGGAGCCCCGCAGGACCCGCTTCACTCCTTCTGGGGCAGTTACCAGCCACTCTTACACCCATGCCCCTCACCCATCTATAGGTCTCAGGTAGCTCTCAGATATTTCTCTGTACTCTTTGTATGGACATTATAAATTCAGAACCTCTAATAAGTCAATAATCTGAGTCAATAAATAACCAGCCTGGATCTGAAGTATATTATAAATTCCCTGTTATTTCCTTTCAATCTCCGCACACAGCGAGTTCTCCCCGTGCCCACAGAGACGTGTTTTATATTTTTTTATTAATTCGGCTCAGTTTGTGCTCCAGTTTACAGTTTAAAGAACTACTTCAGGCAAATATAAAGAAGTCGGCTTTGGGGTACCTATGAGTTCCTTCAGAAGTCATTAAATTGTTTTTCACATCAGTTTTATTCCTAGAATTTGGTCTTTTGTAAAGTACACAATCCGGGTGAGCTGAAATTACTTACTGTATGACGGCACAACAGCCGCGTTTGATAAGTGTTGGCATTCTTCTTGTTCTGTGCATTGCATTCATTTTCTGTTATTTCAGTATTATTGTACTTTGCTGTCTCGTTTTCTTACCTGAAGATTCTGCTGTAACAACACTTCAAGCTAGAAAACCTCCAAAAGACAAAGTGTATGGAAACATTAAAAAGTGAGACTTTTTTTTTTACAGATATTATTATTATGTATCCACTTTCAAAGCTGACACGTTTCGCGAATTGTGCTTCTTTACAAATTATGAGACTGGTATCAAAACTTAAATAATAAGTCTCATCTACACTTCAAGCCTTGGCTGTCATGTGTTTTGGCCTCCCTAATGGAACCAGATGAGCAGCAGTATCTATGGTCAGTTCCAAGCTTCTTTTTATTATTGTAGAAGGATCAATCAAAATGCACTTTCCAGTATATCCCCGCCATCAAACCAATTCTTCCATTTCTGCCTTTCTAATATGCTGGAGTGTTGTCTTATGTTTTCCGATTTTTGCTTGGACTATCTATAGAGAACACTGCAGGCTGACAACCCTAAGCCGCTGCCTCGCAGTTAGCAGCAGAGTTGTCACCGTGCTGGGTGAATTCCTATAGGCTGCCAAGTCAGTCATATGGAGTGCAGATAGCAGGCAATGGCTGATAATTTCAATACTTATTGTTGTAAGCACACAGTAAAAAGTGCTGTTACTGTTGGGATCTCAAGGTAAGGAACAGAGAAAAAAATATAAATTTCTTTAGTAAACTGTATAGCCACAATGGCAGACATCCTACAAGGTAGCTTTAAGGTTTACATACACTGATCATGTACAAAGGCGTATTTACAAAATGTAAAACTTTAAGGATAAAACCTGGAAATAAGGAAAGCTTAATCCTTCGTCGTCAGCCTGCGCAGTTTAGCGCCCCCACAGCAGCCATTAGCCAAAGCTTTCAAATCAAATTTCAGAGTATTAATTTGCTTTTTATTGTTTCCTGTTTTTTTGTTTTTAAATCCTGTGTTTAAACAATCTAAATCATCGAGTTGCACCTCACAACCTCACCTGTTGCTCATATTTTCTATTCCAAAGATTTTCATGATACGCTAATTACCTGTTTAAATTGAACGGAGAGAAATTGACATACGGCGTCTCCCATCGACCGATAGAAATGAGGAGCGGGTTATTCTTGGCAGTGCATGAAAGCGATTGTCTTGACATTGTACGCTCATTGTATCTCGGGTCCTTGTCTGAGAAAATTCTCATTTAGAGGACACCTTGGCTGCCAAGCCCTCCCGTCTGTGCTTCGGAGATAGTGCGTAGGTGTGGGCCGCCGAGGCTACCTGGATTATGTGAGTGGTCGCAAGACGTTGGGCGACAACTGGCAGCGGCGCAGGGATTGTACCGTTTCCCAGTATCTGCGCCGGCCAGAAAGGGGATCGTTCAATGACGTCCCCGCAAACAGTCAAACATTTGGAGGGTTTCAATGGGTTTAAGGGAAACTTTTCCAAGAGACGCCGATTGGTCGCTTCCAAAGACGGTGACGTCAGGGAAGCGTTTGGCTTTAACGGCGTTCAGTGGACTGGAAAAGGCAATCAGCGCCGGGAGAATAGCATTAGGAAGCGCCGCAGCAGAACCTGGCGGAAGCCTGATTGATGTCACCTAGCAACAGCATTGACAAAGGTCTGCCAAGGCAGCGACTTATTAAGTCCCCACTTTTGAGCTGTCTGTCCCCGGCTGATCCTGGACTAAACTAGGGCGCGCTCTGTAAATACCGGGACCGTTTCCTGTCTGGCTTGTCGTTGGCAAGCAAACACTGATTTTGCTTAATTAAGCGTAGAGGATACACTGGTTCTGTGTCTCTGGACATTAATTTGTCTTTAAACTGAGCTTAAGGCATTTATAAAAAAAATGCAATACAGTTAAAGGTAGCAAATTATTGTTGGAAAAATAAATACATTTTTACATACAATCAGGGAGGAGAAACCACTGTATTAATGTCTCAGTGAATGTGATTTCACCATCCTGTTTGTGAATCAGAAGAGTACCCAGACAGGATTACAAATCCTTTGAAGATAAGGCGACTTGTAGAGCATGGTGCATGTGGTGCATGGGTGTGTGCTCTCCATACATGCCCCCTCCTTGCAATCATTAATAATACCACCCCCTCCAGGCCAGGGCTAGCAATGCTACACTCCAGCAATAAACCCGATGGGTGAGCAATAATCCCCAACACAACAAGCACCAACACCATAACACCCAATCGGCACAATGACCCTTTGCCAACATACCTATCTAGCGACCCCCATTCACACCTTGACCTTCATCTGACCCTGCGTTGGGCTTAGTTTAGATTTTGCTACATTGCCGAAGTTCAGCTTTTATTGCAGCAAGTTTTTGCATGAATCACAGCTGTACACCATCACAGATCTGAGTATACAGAAGCCCAGTATCATCCTGGGACTTCCTACACTGAGATGCCAACTCATAGATGACACATTCTTATAAACCCCATTGTCTGTGAAGTTCTTTGTTTCCAAACGTCTGATATGACAGATAAAATGTCAAATCAGCCCCTGCTACAATGTTACGATGCTGCAATATGACCATTGGTAGGGGGTGAGGAAATGTTCCCTCCTTCCTGCAGCAGACTGATGACATCAACTTGGCCTAGGCACAGTCACTGACTGGAGCTTTATGGTGACTTTTTTAAAATTAGGTGGAGTTTTTTTCAGTAGATATTCTGACATCTCAGGAATTCAGAATTTAGATATCATCGCAGATTTAAAGTTTCTGCACACTCTATTTCGATTTCAGCTTGAAAACCAAACATGAAACTATTTATCAGCAGGAAATGAAATGTGTTCTTGGCATTTGATGAAGACAAAATCAAAGACAGTTCTATCTTCAACAATAAAGAAATAAAATGTTTGCTATCCTCGTGTCACGCTGATACAAAACATTGTATAGAATCTCAGGCCCGGCATCCCAAGCCCGCGTTTGCCATTCCCCTATACATGCGCCGCCGTTGCTCAGATTTTAATAAGCACACAATAATCTCTCTGATTTTCCACAGCGGCGATTGTTGCGACGTTCGGCATCACCTTTGGAACAGTAATAAGTCAATTAAATGTTTATGAATTCGTCTCATTTTGTGGCCGGGATATTTAGCACTTTTCCTGGATGGCTCAGCCGGTCTCCAGCTGGTCATAAACAGAGCGGTAATGGGGTCTTTAGAAAAGGGCTGCCGCTGAGGCTTTTGGACGGCGCACTGGCAGCGGCGGAGCCTGTTCAATAAATGTTCTCTCTCGGAGCCTGTTAGCTGAACTCATTTGGAGCAAATTTCAGTATGTCAGTGGCTTCAAGCTGAGCCTGTACCAAATATCTTGGCCTGCACTCCTGGATTCCCTGCTTCAATATAGAGGTGGGGGGTTCTTAAAGGCGCCTCACCAATATAAACCATGCCAAGGGGCTGCCAGCATGCCCAGTAAGGTGTTCTACCAACTCAAATTCTGTGATTTGGGGGCATTTCCCAAATGCAATGCAGCCATGTCAGTGACCCCTGGAGCACAGATGCTCCAGGGGTCTCTGTGACATCAATATCAGATAACTGATACCTACCCAATATTTACTTACTAAAACCTGTATTGTGGTCTGAATTATGCCATTGTAATGCCAAGGAGTGAAAAGTTCACCCAAAGTTGTCTTTTTATTTTGTGTTGTCCAGTCATTTTTGATGGCTGTACTCATTGCGGAGATTTCGACTCACTTCCTGCTGTTGTCGCTGAGGCAGGAAGAGTTGCAAAGCAAAAAAATGTAACAAAATTAGACAAAATCAAGGAGATTGCCCATGACTTCCTGTCCTTGTGACACTCTGGTATTGGGATGGGAATTGAGGTTAAATTCCCAATAGGGAAACAGCAAAAAAGCATAACCCCCCCTTCCCGCCTATAAAAAAAAAAAATACAGAAAATTGATTTTGTATGAGTTAGACCTAAATTAATTATAAAAATTAAATAAAAAATAATAAATAATAAAAATTATAGCTATTTTGCTTCAAGTACCTGGTCCAGGGATCAGTGCCAAAGCAATGGGATGGACACCAGATGGTGAAACAGGTATGCCAGGTGTGGTGACTGTATTCATTTTCTTTATTCCACATCTATTTTCCTTTATATTCACCTGGTGATCCTGCCAGTAATGTACTATCCCGTCCTAGGGTGACAACGCTTGCTTACATTACTACCGTATATTTGCAGAAACATTGTCACCCCAGGATAGGTCTACAGAACACCTCTGTATTATAAAAGGGAGATGTTATGTAGTCTTTAGAGATGGCCGAGAATAATGTAACTTATTACAGTCGGGAAGTTATCAGCTCCCTGGATTTCCAGCAGGATCAATAGGTATTTTTTTGCTCTTATTAGAGATAACAAAACACTTTGAATTAGTGTTTGTAACCGAGCAGAAGAAAGCAAAAAAGAAAAGTTGATGATCAGGGTTTACCTAGACTATAGGATGTTATTTTTACCCGGATGGCCGATTCTTTGAAGTGATACTGTAATACTTTATCTCCCGTGGACTTTGTGTACTTGCTAATGAAGATAAATGAACTTTTATTTTTAATATCTCACAATTTTTTTTCATTTCTCATTTTGTAAATTTTAATTGCTTGCCGGATCAATTTAGGCAGATTTTCAAAATAAATGGGCCCCCGAGGGACATGGTGGGTTTGTTGTTGGAATAACATCTGATTTCTTCATCTCTGATGTGAAGGGTTTATTTTTCTTTTTTTGTCTTCCCTGCAATCTGTGTATTTTTCCTGCGGTACAAACCTGCCAATCATTCACTTCTGTCCGCCGAGTTTTAATAATTTATCTGATTTTCATGTTAATATATGGCAATTTTCTTCTGTTTCAATATAAATGCAAAGTATATTGTGTGACGGAGGGCGTCCCGCGCTCAGGAAGAGCTGACGGAAAGGTGATTTGGAAGGTGCGCGGCTTTGTCACCCTCCGGAGCCCGAACTCCTATAGGCCTTCATAAAGAGCGTCCAGACTGCTGCCGGCAATCATATCAATAGAATGGGACCGGGAAGAAATAGATTTAACTCTATGGTTCTGTCTCCATCTGATTGGACCGATTCAGGACTCTTGGGGCAAATTCTGACCTGTTTCTGCAGCCATGATCTTTATCTCACCCCCCTCCCTGCCTAATTATTAGGTTGTTACAAAAATGGCGGCCTCGCTGGCCAATTGTGAGGTGCAGATAAGGGGAGA
Organism: Pyxicephalus adspersus; assembly: GCF_032062135.1. Lineage (NCBI taxonomy): Eukaryota > Metazoa > Chordata > Amphibia > Anura > Pyxicephalidae > Pyxicephalus > Pyxicephalus adspersus. The sequence continues at coordinate 59,295,553 of NC_092868.1, forward strand.
CCTGGGCTTTGGACCAAAAACACGTATCAAATGATCCTTTGTACCTTCCCTCATACGGTATGCAGATCCCCTCTGTGACACAATATACTCTGCCGTGTTAAAGAAGTTTATCAGAGTTTCAACAATTGTCTGGTGATGTTTCCCCCCAAAATTACCTTAGACTGTGGTAATGACATATGACTATGGTAGAGGCATTAGATTGTGAGTTCCTTTGAAGGACAGCTAGTGACATGACTATGGACTTTGTACAGCGCTGCATAATATGTCAGCGCCATATAAATACTGTGTAATAATAATAATTGAATTTACTGTTCCACGGTGTTGTTCAGTTCTAGTAAGAGGGGAGGATGAGTGGGAGATGCCCCGCTGCGTCCTCCTTTACATGTACCAAGAGTTTCGTGACCTGCCACAAAGGATCGTTTAATAACGTTGGAGGACCACTGTACACAATGGTTCATCTCAAGTGAATTAACAAACATTTACATTGCTTTTGTCCATGGGTTTAGTTGTTGTACTGCTGGAAATAGAAGCAGACACAGAAATTGGTGCTAAAATATCTCCCTCTCTGATGTGATTCTGATGATTTGTATGCTGTAATTATTCCGCATTTGTTTGCAGAATGATATGCGAAATATAACAATATCACAGAGCGCTCTGAGTCGCCATGACACAGCGTTTGGTGTGCAGTCAGCACCGTGTCACGATAACCTGAAATCTCAGACACGATAATGCCGATGGCCACTATATAACAATCTCTGTATAGCCCCCCCCCCCCCAGCCTGTGCTCCGTTCTGCAAGCAGGTGTTGGATAATATGGTAATTAGTATGCAAGTCTTTGCCCGCACACACTGCGCTGATCACTCAATTAGAGCAAGCTGGGCCCTCACAAGTTTGCCGTAGTTAATTACATTTTTATGAGCGGCTCCGACTCCATAGCCAAGAACTGGGCTGTCTAAAAGTTCTCTTATCTACATACCTGTCTTCTTGTGTGAGGAAAGTTCCGCACCCCTGACCCCGGCTTTGTAACATGCTAACATTAAGGTTTGAGTTAAAACTTCCCGCATGCAGCCCACGTTCAGCGGTTCAATAATTCATGACACGCCAGATTTAACGTGCGTTAACTGCGACAGGTGGGCTGCATGGACTGAATTGGTTATTTTTTTTATAAAACTTTTCCGTTTTCTGTTAAAATCTAAGAGACCTTGTGGAGTGAATTGCAATGTACGGATTAGACTTGGAGATCTGTTTTTCTATAAAAAGTGAATCTGTAGTGAACATTTGTAGCTTCGGGTAAAGAGTTTCGGGGTTATAACCTGCTCAAGTTTACTGCTATCTCTGCCAGTATTTATGGAAAACACAATCAGGATAAATTATTTAATGTTTAGTGCTGTGTAATATGTTGGCTCCAAATTAATCCTGTTTATTATTAATAATAATATTATTGATAATAATAATCTTAATAATTGAAGGATCTTCTCATTTACCTTTCAGTCCTCTCAATAGAACACCCTAGCGGGACTTTTAAAGCAATAAAGGTCTACACATATGTAAAAACAATGTTAGCTGACTTTTTACAGTAAAATCAGCATATATTAAAAATCACATCCAACAAAGGGAGTAGAATGATCTCAAAGCAATATTCACAACACAACAAACACAACTTGTTTCGCACCCAGAAAGGTTGCTTCTTTAGGAACCAGACTTAAGATCTACAAATAGGTAACAATAAATATTTTGGTGTTGTCATGAGTTAGATTTCCTGTAATTTGTAAAGTGATAAAAAATGCAACATTGTAACTTTGTAGCAAATCACAAGGTGAGAGATTGCAGCTGATCAGGGTTTACATGACTGTGCTATCTCTGAGCTGGCATCTAAGCCTAGGAAGTAAAGTGGGCCCTAATGCCTGAAAAAAGATGGGGCCAGTCTTCTAAACAGGAAAACAAATGGAGGTATTGAGAGGTATTAAGTATCTGGAAGAGTTATAATGACCCATTACCTAGCACAATGATTCTCAGCCAGGATCCCTTCAGAGGTTGCTAGAACTTTCCTTGAGCAATGAGCAGTTTGTACCTCCGAGGTCAGTTTAATGATCTTTTGACTTTCAGGATATAGTGATTATAGAAGGGGTTCCCTGAACATTTTTTCAACGGGTTCTCCCATGTTAAAAAGATGGAAAATCACTGCCGTAGCATGTATGATAACTACTTTGATAAAGCAACCTCACAGGTACCTCACCAGGTGTTAAAATAAAACTTCCCACTAGTAGTAGACAGATCACCGAACATAATCCGTGGCGTTGTTCTCTCTTATATTGGTATTCATTAATTGGGTCTGATTTATCCCTGGTGGCAGAGATCTTGCTTTTCCAATATAAAACCCTATAATACTGAATAGCAGCTTACGCTTAAAAAAATGCCCCGAAACACAAGATATTTGAAACATAGAAATCAAAGCACTTGCTCAAGATGTGAAAGAACAAAATAGTTACCTGGAGTTACCTAAAAATACCAGGACTCATCCACAGATAACTATGTTGTTCTTTCACTTGTCGGCCATGCACTTTCTATTCTTTATTTGCAATTCTGCAATTGCAAAAACTATTCTATATTCTATATTTGCAATGCTTTCATAAAGCCTATGAGGTCCCCATGAGTTGTGTTTTCATTGTAAAGCTGAAATGTCCCAGTGGCACCAGTGGGCATCCTATAGGGACCTGATGGAATCTCCTTGGCAAATAAATTCTTCTTTATTAAATATGGGGGACTTTATTTCCTACAAAAGGGGCCCATGGGATAGTGAAGCATCCACCGCGTGTAACGTGTTGACTACATGTATCAGTTTGTTCGTATAAACACATTTTCATTCATGTTTATTTAACCCACGTGGAGCAATAATAACATTATTCATGAATACATCAACCCAAATGCAAAAATGTGTTTTTGTTTCTCCAACATTTCAATCATCCTCCAAGTGTGCCTGGAGAAGACGACGGCAGCTGTTCTGACAAAAATAATAATAACAGCGTTTTCGGTCTGTGTGCCGGCGTAATTTTACCATTCCAACTCCATCTGCAGGAAAAAAAATAAAAATAAAACGAGGTATGAGGCGACAGGAGAGGCCTGGCGTAACAGAAAGCGTGCTTCAGCGTGAAATGCGTCGCTGACCCTTAGCGAAGGAGTCATCTTGAACTGTTCTTAACATAATTATTATTGCTAGTGGTAATACATTATCCTGATGTATAAAGACCGTCATTCATCTCCGCTGTCTAAATATGTGTAATGCTCTTTTAAATGCCAACCAATTATAGCATTCTGCTGGGCTGGTGCTTTAGAAGTGGTACGCCGCTCTGCAAAGTTATTTTTATAACTTGAAATTTTGCCTTGCAAACAATTTCAATGTGAGATAAATGACTGAGCCGTCCAGATGTAAAAGCTACAGAATGCCAACTCCACCCATTACTGATCTTTCAGTTGGGAATGATTGCTGCCATCTTATTGGTATCAACAGTCCCACAATCCTTAAAGCATACCTAAACTTAGAATTTACCTTTACTTAAAAGGGTAGACAAGTCTTTTATGTAAGGTAAAAATTCTGTTATTTTTTTTTTTTTTAAGTGCAACACCCTTTTTTAAAAAAAAAAAAGGTGCAGCACCACCCCCAAATTTTCGTTCGCCTAGGCAATCGAGAATAAATGGGAGTGCAAAGCCTCCCGGGATACCTACGTCACGCATCCCAGGAGGCTCTTGGTTGCTACTTCGTCAAAATCTCACGCATGTGCAGTGTTTTTTCCCAACCTACGTCATCCGATCCCGTGCCTGCGTAGGGTAACATAGGAAAAAGAACCCAGAAGAAGAGGAGAAGATGACGGAGCGCTGGCCCGAAGACGGTCCTGACGCGGGAAGAAAAGCGATGGAAGAAACCTCCGGACCGAACGACTGCTTTGTGGGATTAAAGGTAAGTGTATTTTTGTTTTGGGCACTTTTGAGTTTACTTCCTATTTAAATTCAAGTGTGTGATTTTGCCTAGGCTGAGGTGAAGTCATCAGGACAGTGCATTTCATAAGTCTCCCTCTTTCTCAGATTGCAACATTGCAACAAGTCACAAGATGTTGTTTTCTTCAAATTTGCTATCTCCATCAGGTTCTATGTCACCATTTGCTTTGCTGTTTGTTCCAGCCCCCTTATGACGCAGCACGATTGCCTATCCTGTCCAAGTGTGCCGGCATGCATGAGTGGTAGCTAGAATAGGCCGCAAAGCAGATGGTGGCATGGGACCTGAACAGAGACTCATTATAGGGGTCATAGCACAGAAATGACACCATGCAATATATGCATCATTTGCTTTTGTGGAACTCGCGGTGGAGGTTAGCACTCTGGCCTTTGCAGCGCTGGGTCCCAGGTTAAAATCTCAGCCAGAACACTATCTGCATGGAGTTTACAGGTTCTCACCGTGTTTGAGTGTGGGTTTCCTCCGGGTACTTCGGTTTTTCTCCCACATTCCAAAGACATGCAGTTAGGTTAATTAGTTTCCCCCAAAATTGACTTTAGACTGTGATAATGACATATGACTGTGGTAGGGACATTAAATAAATACACATACATACATACACATGTAATAAATACTGTGTATGTGGTGCATGCGCAGACCAAGATCGAGCTCCGGCACGTGATTGCATGGAACATGGACCCCTCAGTCCTGCAGGGAAGTTGTAGTGTATCTTTCATACACATTGCAAACTTGCCCACAGTGTATGCATGGTGCTTTGCAAGACGACAGTCTGGGCCTTGCAGGATCTCTTTCCCAAGACCCTGACACATCGGCTGTGGTGCCTGTGCATGGATATAAAGGACAAGATTATCACCACGTCAATGCTGGAGATGCCCCATATACCCACCTCACATTTCTCAGGAGGCTTCAGGATGTGCCAACCAAACCCCTCTAGGCAAGAGGGGAGGACAGAAGAAAAGATTTATTATAACAAGGTAATTCTTATAATTAAGAAAGAAATAGAGGGGTTTGAATAAGATAATACAATTTAGTGATAGGTCCACTTTACCCCCAGGTGTTCAAATTAAAATCTCCCCCCACCGTAACCTCGATCTCTGCAACATAAGCCGTAGCGGTTTCTCTCCAGTATAGGTATTCATTAATTGGCCTGATTTATCGTTGATGGCACCTCATAAAGCTGCAGATGTGTTGTACATAAGGTCACAGTTTTTCTTGGAACACAATGTGAGAAAATCTGTGACTAGCGGGAGTTGTATCGGCTCATATCTGAAGCTCATTATAGGAGAATAAAGTCCGTTTAGCCCCGAGCACATAAATATTACATCCATGATGTTTATTTAAAGTAAGCTGGTGCTCAATGTTCCCTTACCTAATGTGGCAATTAAAGGCAAAATGTTCACCTGCTGGATTCTGATCTTCTATGAATGTGAAAGTTACAATGTATGTGCTGTGAATCTGTACAGATCACATGGTTAGCCCGGCATTTATGTTTCTACATTGGACAGCTCATGTTGGGGGTGATAATAGCGGACGTTGGGTCTGATTTTTTGGTTAGGGAGGTTGGAGTACAGAAATTTTCCTCATCGGACATAAGATTATCGGGTGAATGTCATCTCATGTCTATCTGCAGTTCATAATACAAACATCCTGCAGACTCATTTATAACAGATTTGTATTTAATCTTTTTGAGGTTTGTGTCTGATTTTCCAGCTTGAGACTGGTTGGAAGACACCCAAAGTTTGGTAGTTGTTGGCATGCCAGCTGCCTAAAATCACACATTGGAGGTGATTCACCAAAGGGACATCAGCTGTTCACATAGTAAAGTGAATTATTTCCTTACAAGGGATATTTAATTTAGCAAAGCAAATGAGACAAAGCTCTGCTGATTTCAGCCATCCAATCACCTGCAGGAAAAAATAATGTTTTTTTTTAAACAGGTGATTGGGTATTCTTTGCAAAAAGAACTATCACTGCATTTACTAAGCTAAGTGAATTATCCTTTGCAGGGTGGTAAATTTCATCTGGGTGGGTGAACAGCTTAAATTCCTTTAGTAATTCACCTTCATATTTCTCAGCTCCTGAATGTGCATAGCGGTATTAAATAACACAGACACATATTTGTCTACAGTCCCTTAAGACACAGGGCTATGTTATCTGATGCAGTTATGCTAACTCAGGAGCCAGAGGTTGGTGTTTGAGCTCAGGCCATGGAAAAAGGAGTAACTGTCACATATTTGGTATCTCTCAAGCTAAAGTAACAGAAGAAAAAGCAAACCAATGGTCCAATGTAGATTTTACATGTATGCCACTTATTTATTGGTGACAACCATGGCTTCCTCCATAGACACAGTACAGGAATGAGCGTGGCCACTCTAGAACAGGAATTGTGTTAATGGCAGGACCTGCAGGTAAAATAAAGGGAAACAAGTCTTCACAATATAAAACTAATTCTGCCACCACATCCAAGGCCCGGTAAGCTGCAATATGACATTTCTGATAAACTTTACCAGGCTGTTTAGTATTCATTAGCCTCGGTGTAAGAAAAGCTGCAGCTGAATGTCATTAACACAATACTAAACTGTCAGCTCAGACCCATAATGCTTCAGTCAATGCGTCCCACCCTCTGCCTTGCTCTCAGCGGATGCGCTAGGATACAGATTTGTGCTGCCTGACATGCAGAGGCCTGTGGTGAGGGAGCACAGACATTTCTTCTTTCAGGCACTCACTAACGATGTTCAGAAATAATGAGAACACTTCTGGAATACATTGTATATCTTCTTTTTGATACAAAGCCTCTTATTGTTCCCAGTCTATTATAATCACATAGTGCGCCATTTGAATATTTCACATTTGTCAGTCGTGCGTCTTTGAAGGATTTAATCTAATGAGTAATAATCCGCCAGAAGATATTACAAAGATTTAGATTTCACATCGGAGGAGAACGGAGGTGTTGAGTTCCAGGCTGAGGCTTCTCTTTTGCCTCCCACACACAATGCTTTTTTTGGCTTTTTGACAAGGGGACCTCGGCGGGGTGCTGTGTTTTGTGCCGGGGATCTTATAACTCTCCGCTGACCCGTGCGATAATGACTGTAGTTAGAGACCCGCTAACAATGATGGAATGTAAATATAGGTAAAAGCATCTGTGTTCCTGATTGAATATTCTCTGACGCCGATCAGCCGGCCTGGCGCAGCCATTATGTCCGGGCGACTGAAACGCGTCGCTAAGTGGCATCTCTCTTCCCACCTGCGATGAGGTTTGATTATAGCGCTTTTCAAATGACCTTTAATGACAAGGATGCTCTCATCGCCTGTCATGTTGGTGTGATTAAAGGCGATTGCACAACAGATGACTTGCATTGATAGTCGCATCTCGCTGCAGCTGTGTCACATTTCGTTGGACCGATCTCAAATCGCGGCAGCACACAACGCGTTGGAGCGTTTAATGCTCGTCACAGGAAGGCTTAAAGGGAAACCATACTGGGTGTAAATGTTGGAGCTGCCACTGCTGACTTATTTTAGAAGTGCAAATTCCAGAGCTTTTTCCCCCTACGGTGTCATGGACCCTGATGAAGCGCACAAGTCAGGTGTTCTGTGATGGCTCCAAACTATTGGATTGCTTCCACAGTGCCCAAGCATAGAGGACAATGATAGGGCCACACCTTGCACCTGGAAAATTAAATAGTAGAGGCAGTCACGTATTTCACATTGACATGTATGTTGTATTCTGGTAATAGTATGAAAGCTGAAACAATTCTATATATAAGCACCATGTGTATTCTTTCTTGCTATGTGTATTTCTTGCAGATATGTAAAGTAATCTAATGGTTCTGCTGCTGTGTCTGGCCATTGCTGCTCCCTGTCCCTGTGCAGGATGACCGGTCTTGAATCTGCCCTTCCCAAACAGTTTTCTGCAAATTGCTGTGGTTGGGCCTTCCAGGTCCCTTCCATAGCTCCGCTCCATGCACCTTAATGTGCACCAAATACATTGTCAAACCCAGTTACTACCCGGTAACTGGGTTTGACAATGTATTTGGTGCACATTAAGTAGTTTCAATCCCCTGCAACCACCAATGAATATATAAAAGAAGGTTTATGTGTCTGGAATTCAGCTTGAAAGCTGCAGCATTTTACACCCCCTAACAATTTTATAACTAAACTTGATTTTATTTATTTTTAAATGAAGATCCCCCCCCCCCCCCAAAAAAAAAAAGTTTGAAAGTTTTAATGACAGTAAGTTGCATATTTTGCAATAATGCAACACACAACGCACTGAACTAAGATGTTGATTTTAAACATCACTCAAACACATTGTGCCAGTGCAACACAATGCAAGTGCAATTCAGCTCACCACAGTTGTGATCCATCTGCCATTGTGGTGTGCTGTATTACAACAGAGGGGTATATATGTTCCCGTGTAGAGGTGCACTGCCAACCCAAATAATGGGAATGGGATGCCTTAATGCATGGTGCCTCAATGAAGTAATGCAACATGTGAATTGGGTCTTTAATGTTTTCCCAGAGTTACACTTTTCCAATAGCTTGCATCATCCATAATCCTTGATACATGAACAAGCTTTATGTCAGCGTTCGCTCTCATTGAATGTAATACAGCAATATTGTAATTGTCAACTGAAGCAGATGAGCCTCCTTCAAACAGTCCTCCAACAATTCCTTCATATAACCCTCAGCATCTCCACTGAAGTATGGCGGTATAAGTGCTTTCCGCAGCTTCTAATACCAATTAATAGAATGTTTATCAGAGGCTTCTGAAGAGGCCGCCGCTATACTCTAATAGCACTGGCGGCCATTCACAACCTATCCCCCTTTTTACCGTTGTATTGTTTGGAATGATACAAAATTGCTGCTTGCCTGTTTGTCTTGCAAACTACTGATGGAATTATTAATGACCAGCCAAGGACTTCGGCATAATTCTGCTCATGTCTAATGGATAAAATAGCGAGCTTTAAAGCGGAAAATTGAACGTCTGTGTTTGGCCGGATGGATAAAAGGCGGTGATTGCAATGGCTCATCCATGGCAGTGTGAAGATGCAGAGATTCTGTGAGCAGTGCCATCAAAATAGGCTTCAGATGAGACTACAAGCCGCTGCTTCATATCATATCACACAGACATAGTCATGGTCAGGGGAAACCCACCTGAGAAATGACATTAATAGAATGTGGGCAGGGAGTGGCTGCAGGAGACTGGCACAACTGAGATGCAAACAAGGCATTTTTTATCCAAAAAATGGCAACTCTTAATATTGCACATTGCATAGAGGAAACTAAAAAGTGTTCAGTTAAGGTGTAGAATCATAAATATCCTTAATATCTTTGGCTATATGTCATTTTAAAATAATGAGCAGATTGTTTATTAAAAATGTACTAAATAAAACCTTAAAAGTTTTTATGTCGATGACCTTGTCATAGAGGTAACTCTGGGAACTGGTCTGGGATTTTGGGTGCTGGGTGATTAAGATTCATCCTTCTCTTTTTTTAAACAAAGAAAAGACAAATGCTTTTTTTAGGCAAAAATAAGTATTGTATTGAATGATAATTCTCACAGAATACTTTTACACAATTTTTCAGAGTACTAAGTTATAAAGTACAAACTTTCTTAACAAAGATCCAATGATCAACCAATAAGGTTTAAACTATACAAAGGTTAAGCTACTGTGACTTCAGCAATAATATCATGTAGCAGGGCCATATCTATTAGAGCAGCCAGAAGACATGATGAGTTTCGCCCGAGGAGGGCTTCTTCAGGGGTAGCTGTGCGCTACAAAAACCCATGTGTGTTTGCATTGTTTGTTTATATGTTGTTCTGGGGTTGGCAATATCCCATTTGAGGAAACCTTTATCCCTTTTATATTACCATTCCACTATTACATTATATACCCTTTTGTTGCTTCTCTTTTTTTAACCATGTTCTTGGTTTGGTAGAACACTAAACAATGTTCAAGTGATGAATATTTAGATCTGGGTAGTCTTTTAGCAAGGAGGCCAGTTGCATTAGGGGGCACACAGATGGTCACCAAAGATAGATTCTGCTTTGAACATGAAACATAACCGAGAATGTTTGCATCAGTGACCATGCCCAGTAAGGAAATCTGCAAGATTGTCTCAGGTAAACCTTCTAATTAGAGGACATCTAAATAAAAAATTATTTTACTTTTCGGTCAGAATCAAACTTGTGTTATTGAAATATTGCCTCAGCCTGTGATCATGACTCGCTAGTTTTGCAGATCCCCAGCGAAGAGACATTTTAATAAGTCCTCTTCATCGACGCACAATACAGCCTAACCCAATACAACGAGAAGATTCAGCAAATTTGATAACTTGCAATGCTTTTGTTGCCTTTTTCTTGAACTCTTAGCAACCTGTAGCTTTCCAGCTGCCAATAAACTTCACATTTTTAGTACCATGCTGGTATTTGTAGTTCCCCAGCAGCTGCGGAGCTGCAGGCTCTGCCATGACGCATGAAGAGTTTAGAGGGGAGCCCACACTGATATATGAACATCAATACCGTAATGCCAGAAATGTGCTTATCAAGTCGCTTAAATCCATTCCCCTCCTGTTTTCAGTTTAATAACAATATTTTCACACATCTGACAGGCTGGAAATGAAGGCACAAAGCATACGGTGCATTGCCAGCAGTATAATAAGTCTTTGTGGGAGCCAGTGGAATTTCTGCACTAACTTATTTTAATAAGCCATCTGAAAGCTTTACAAGCGTGGCCTCCCGCTTCCGCCATAAGATGCGGGCCTTCTGCATCCTGTATGTTGCCTTATCTCCAGGATTATCTGTGTCTCACTCAGGCTGCTCATATTTAGTGATATTATAAATCTAAACTGATACAATGTATATAATCATTGCACATACAACATGCAATCTTATCTAACAATACCTAATATGAATACTGAGCGCCCAGGCTGGAATGATGACACAACTCCAGCAGTGCCAACCCTGGTTTGCAGGAAATGGGATAAATGATATTGGGCATCATTAAAGCCAAAAGAAGAATGGGCTGGACCTTGGAGCAATGGGCATGCAAAATGCAGAGCTGAGCAACAATGAAAAAAAAGGATGTAGGACAGGAAGTAAGGGGAAATCTCTCGGATAGATAATTCTTCCCCATACTATACAAAAATAGTTAAAGTTTTGGCTGATTGTCCACTTTATGAAAAATGCCTTGACGTGCTAAAAATGACATGATATTGTATGCGAGGACACTTTATCAATCTTAAAGCAGAACTAAACCCACATATCCAGATTCCATCCCAAGATTCCGCCATGTTCCTTCTTCATGATATTTGGTCATCTTAACTGGCCAGGTTGGGATGACATACGGTATTTTTTGCAGTATAAGACGTGCTTTTTCTTCCCCAAAACTGGGGGGGGAAAGTTAGTGTGTCCTAGACAACAAAGGTGTGATAAAATAACTAAAATAATATACTCACCCGATACCCGATCCTGCGTGTGTCTCTGGCTGCAGCAGCGTCTGTCTCCTCTTCTTTCTGGCAGCAGCACGTGTCTTCTCCTGTCTGTAAAGCAGAGCGAAAGAAGCCGGCACAGCGCCACCTGCTGTTCCCTGTCCTAACTGCCGTACAGTGGAAAAAAAGCACAGAGTGATCAGAAGGGGAGTTTGAATGACAGAGTGATCAGAAAGGGAATTTGAAAGGCACAGAGTGATCAGAAAGGGAATTTGAATGGCACATGAGTGATCAGAAGGGGAATACCGGTATGAATGGCACATGAGTGATCAGAAGGGGAATAATCTTTCAGAATCTTTTTTTTCTAGATTTTCCTCCTTTAAAATTGGGTGCGTCTTATATTCCGGAGCGTCTTATAGGGCGAAAAATACGGTAATTCATTTCTCTTTAGGTGAATTTGCGTGTAGTGAAGGCAAATTTCATCACTAAGTGCATTGGGAGTACCTACCTCCATATGTCATCCTATAGCATATATAGTATGACCATTGCCTTTTAAGCATCCTGGCCAAAGATCCAGAACCATAAATTAATTTACTATTTTGTATTTCCTAATAGCTGTTTCTTGCTGGGAATGGGGGGTTCAGACATGCACAGGCTCCTACTATTGAGGGGTCTTGCACCAATATAGGTAGGTACATGGATTCAGCATTCAAGAAACAATAATCCCAAACATAATTCTGTCAGCTCTGCATGAGTGTAAATAAAGCTGTGATGTCCAAAAGGCGTCAGAATTCATCTCATGCAGTTGTTTGTCTCAGGTTATATTGAGTTGGATGATCAGATGAGGTACTGAGCAGCCTGTTGTCTTCTATGTAGAGGGGTGTGGGGAGGACAAGCATGAGTCTCCCCGCTGCATCCTCTCTATTAGTTAAAACATAAATGATGTTAGTAGTTGGTCATTTATTCATCTGGTGTGGCAGAACATTAAACAATGCTGTAGGATACTAGGACACAAGATTTCTCTACAGAATTATCACATTTTCCATTTCAGTGTCAGAAATTGAGCATTAGTATAAAGCTTTAGACCTTGTTTAGCTTTAGACAATTGAGCTGGAAGGTGTGACTGCTACGCAGCTAAAAACTGATTTCTGATGGGAGAAAAATATTTTTATGTTTAATATGTTTTTATGTTTAATATGTTTTCTATCAAAATGTTACAAATCATGGCGTACAGAACTATAAAAAGATAACTTTCAGGTTTTTAGTCCTAGTTTGCCTTCCCCTCGACCCCAAGGCCCCTTTCTGATTGGCCACAGGAGTTTTCAGGTTGTTACTTTGTATAAAAAAAAGCAAGTTTCCTTTTTCCATCTCAGTGAAAAGAAAGTAAATCTTTTATGGAATTCTCTAATAAACCGTCTTGGAAAAAAGACTTGGCTAATGTGGAAGGGCCATATTTTAAAACTCTCATCCAAATATCTCTTTGCGGGGAGGGGACTCCTGCCACGAGCGGTTTTACCATGATGAATGCTGCAAGAATGAAGTGTAAAAAGCAGCAAGGTAATTTCAAAAAAAGGATTTATTATTTTTCTTCTTGTAGACGAAAGAGGATTGATGCTTTAAGAGGAACTTCCTCCGCTGGGAATTCAGCCATGTTGTACTTGGATCTGTTGCCAACCACACATCATTTTTATCACAAATCAACCAGGTTTAGGGTCTGAGAGGTGAAATATTAACAATTAACAGACTCCGCCTAAAGAGACAGCTCGGGCGCAGCCAGGATTAGTTAAAGTGAACTCAACATCAGATTGATTTTTATATAAAGAGACATTTATGCTGAGTAATGTGTCAGGGTAACATTTCTAGATATTTATTACCTCTCACAGAGATCACGGAAACCCCCCCCCCCCCCAACAAGGCTGCTATCTACTTCCTTCTGCAGAAGAGCAGAGCCATTTTTGCTTAAGTTTTCAATGCTGCCCCCTTCAGGTCAGGGCTATACCACACCCCAGCAATAACTCCTAGCAATGTCAGGGTGAACAATAACCCCCAGCACAAAATCACCAACACCATAATGCCCCTTTGCCAGCATCCCTATCTACCAACCTTCATTCACACCTTAACCCTTAGGTAACCCTAAGCTGGGCTTAGATTTTGCTACATTGTCGATATTTAGCATTTGTTGCAGCGTGATTGCCAAGCCTGGTATTGGTCTGTCGACCCATCTGCGCCAACAGCCGGCCTTTTACAGTAAATTACAGAATTATGGGTGTCAGACAAGCCATCTTCTGGAAAAGTTTGTGCATGAATCACATTATTTCTGTATGATTCACTTTGATACAGATTTGTCAGATTATACAGAAGCCAGGTATCATCCGAGGACTTCCTGGGCTAAGATGCCAGCTCAGATGACCTATTCATGTTGTCAGTGACATTTTGTGTTTCCAAATGTCTGATACAGACAGCTGCAACCTCTCACCTTATAACTAGATACAATGTTACAATATGATGACTGGGATAGGGGACTGGGGAAATGCTGCCTCCTGCCTGCAGATGACTGATGACATCATCCCTGCCTGGGCAAAGTCACTGCCAGCTGCTTAAGAATAGCTTTTTACAGATAAAATGTGAACTTTTCTGAAAACTGATACTGTTGCTATTTATTGTTACCTGTCAGGAATTTCATCATAAAGATATAAAAAAAAGTTACTGACAGGTCCCGGTTGCATGAAAAAAAAATGGATTTATAGTATTGACTTGAATAAGTTTCATATTGTGAGCTACACTGTGCATTAGACTTAGTTCAGGGTCCAGAGGTCATTGACTTCCACAACTGTTTTGTTCACAAATCATTTTTGGCTATTTCACATTTTTTAGGTTGGTGGTACAGCAGAGCGTGACCTTCACATGGCTCAGGAAAGAGGACCTGTCAGAATGATCTGAATCAATACCAAGTGGTTTCTGGTGCTTTCCAGCTGGGAAAGGGTTTGTGTTTTCTGAACACTTGCTTGTTGAGTAATATTATATGCAGCCTAACAAGCGCAGAGCTTAGCATCACCGGCACCTAACAAGAGAATTAAATATTAACTCAATGAGCATGCTTCCTTGTTACAAACTCTCACATTCTGTTTAAGTAAATGTATTAATATTGATGAGCACAAGACGACATTGTAAATGAAGAATCGTCTCACTTCTCCACGGGTGTACAAGCACTGTTCCCTACAACGTAGAGAGGGGCCGCTAAGCACCGTTTGTAGTCAAATGACCATGTGATGAAACTCCATTATCATTAAAGAGAAATTACAGGACGTTCGGTGAGGAAAAAAAAAATAATACATTGAGTTCTCTGCATCACTTCCAGGATTTCTATCTGCTTATAAAGCTGCATCTGGCAATTCCTCTGCACAACCCTATCAAACCTAAGGAGGGTGGAGGAAGAGCTTTTTTGTATTTAATAGTTTAAAACTTGAACTGAACTGTCGAAGTTGTGCCTAAAAAAGTCAAAGAGAGGGGTACAGATTGGTTACAATATTGCCTGGGGTCCCCCTGCAGTTGATAATTTTCAAATTACTGAATACAATGTTTTGTTTTTATTATTATACAGGATTTAAAAAACACCAACATATTATGCAGCGCTTTACACTAAAAAGGGGTTGCAAATGAAAAATGAGGATGCAACCAATCTCCAACAAACAGCACCTCCATCAGGCGCCCTTGTTCCAAGGATTTACTCCACATCATTTCAAAGGCTTTTCAAGCATCTGATTTGATGTCTTCTCATCATTTAATCACGGCAAATGATACCTTTTGAATCTCCCTACTTCTAATCTTGCACTCCGATGTCCACAAGTCCCCTGAGGAAGCCAAAATAGACGAAACATGTTGGGACACATCTACCTCTCCTTAGACCTTATTTATGCTCGCTATAAGCAGAAAGTAATCATTGTCTAGTTTTCTCACCCCCCACTTTGTCCAGTGGGAAAGGAAATTTAAGAATTATTCACACATGTATACAATTGTGAAGTATAACATTGTATGTGTTTGTTCCACCATTGGGTTTTCAATATATTCCTGCACCTTAAATACCCTGTCTTTTTTCGTTTATTTACCATATACTTATCAGGGTATGCAGTACAGTATATATATTAGCGGAGGTGAATTGGTGTATTACACTATATTTACACTTGAATCTGGGTTGCAAATGACATACAAATACGGACACAATAGTGAAAAAATAGTGACATAGGAGGAGAAGACCCTGCCCCGAAGAGCCTAGTTCTGAACTTTGTTTTTGTGTGAAGGAACCCATTTTAGTAGGGAAGAAGGACTGCCCTCCCAGTAACTGCTGCGGTAATGATTATGAAATAGCACAGATCCACAGAATATATGAGGCAGAGATCCTTGCATTGTAGGTCCTCAGGTACAGCTTCCCTTCCAGCAAGGAGAGCAGTAAGCAGCATATAAGTGAGAGCATCAAATATAATTTCAAGTCTGGTGGGTCTATAAATAAGGGGCAAAGTGTCTTAGATTAGGGTTGTGAAATGATGACCCTGGGAGGCACATTTGGCCTATGGGAGCTTCTTTTGCAAGCAGCATGCTCATCTTACCATATGGTATACCTGTTAGCTTTAGTCCAAGGTAGCAGCTGTTCTGCATTGAATGCCACTTCCTGGGATGCCTTGCAAAACCACGTCTATGGGAATGCATTGCGAGATACGGTGAGAGGGGATTGTAGGGATCCCTGAGGATGAATCATTTATTTTCTTACTTTTTTATAAACATATGGCTGACATCTTGTTAAGCACAGATCTTGAGAATTTGATTTATTTTATTTGGAAATTGTAAAAAGTGGTTGATTTACATGCAGGATTTGTGGATACAAATGTTGTATTTGGGCTTCTATAAGTTGGATACCATTAGGTGATCTCACATTGCTGGTATATGAATAGTCATTGCTGTTTTTCAGACAAAATGTAGATTTTCCCGGGTATTGATTAGACAATTCACCATTCACTAACATTCCCTCTCTATTTGAGTCCATGGTCACTTTAATGTTGATCTTTAACAACAGGCTCCAAAGAGTCTTAAAAATGCAACCGGCCCATTGTGCAGTTCATAATAAGAATACATTAGTATCATAATTAATCATTTTGCTGGGAGAAACTGCTTACTCTGTTACTTAGTTGCAAAATACTGCAGAGCTCTGATAGAATCTCTTTATGAAAGTTTTCATCACCCAAAAATTGTCAGCGTGCGTTTTTTTTTTTCCTCCTCCTGTTCTCTGCTCTGCGTCACTAATTGCACCTCTAATGTAATGAGAGTTTATATTTTGCAGGATGTGATGTGGGAAAGGTTGACAGTCCCACCCTTCCCCCAATCATTTCTTCAGTGGCGCTTTCTGATGGCCAATCTCCTGCGTTAGTGTGGGAGTCACAAATATTCCTTCGCCCTCATCAGACCATCTAATAAGGGTCCCAGTCCTCCAGTGCTGCGGCTGGCTTGGGCCCTGCCAATGCTAATTACACTAATTGCCGTGCGCATTATTATTTTTCACTGGGCTCAAGTGCAGCTGTTTTGAAGATTGGCAGCGGATGTTACATGGCTGCTAATTTTCTCTCCATTTTGCAAGCATCCAGTAGGAATTCTTCTAAGTGCTTTTCTGGTTGCAAGGGAAATAAGAGGGAATGAACTAATCATAATAAAAATGCTTACAAGGGGTGAGAGGAGGCAAAAGACGGCTAGAAAACATTCTGGGCTGGATGGAGATTAACTCTTACTAGGTATTCTAAGAAATAAGAGTGGCCAGTTGTACTCTTATGTTATACGATAGTCCGAAACTACCATTAATGGCTTTTAAATATTTTTTTACACTAAACCTCAAGTAAATAATTAGATCTCTGCTGGCATTTGGTCAATTTCTTGCTCCTAGCCATTACCTTCTCAATTACATGGACAGCCGTGCAACCAAAATTGTAGTTCTTTTAAATTTGTTTCCATGCTGCACTGCAAATTTAATCATCGTAGTCGCTTTCTTCCTACAGCTTTCTCTAGCATGCCATCATGCTGCGCTGTGATTGGCTGCCTGCTTGAGACCAGGTTTCCTGATCCTGGGATCTTCTGATGTGCAGCCAATCACGGAGCTACTTGGGTGGTCCCAGATGGTCATCAGAAACAGAGGATGGCATGTGTTGGCGTGACCCCAATAAGTAAGGCTATCAAACAACAAAAAGGAAAAGATATTGGCAGGGCCTGGGAGATAGGAAAAACATTACCAGTTGCTCAAGAAAGCCAGTTTTTGGAAATCTTTATCTTTAAAACCTGAAATTATTGTTGGTTTAATAGATGCCTTTCTTTTTTTTTTTACAGCCACCCTCATGAATAAAATATATATTAGAAGCAAAAAAGGAAAGAGAAGTAAGAGGGGCTTTAAAGGCACATCTAGCATAAATTTTACTTGCGTACGTAGAGGTAAAGGTATTTGCAAAGGGCTAGAATGGCATTAGACATAATAATGCTGATGCGTCAAAATATAGAGTTTACAGTAAATATCTGAATAAAGATCCCAGTCGCCTCAATTCCTGTCGCGTTTCGCCGTTTTAGCTTCTTCAGGGCAGATGGAGACAAATGACAGAAAATGTATATCCCTAATAAAGAGCTCCAATATTAGGATATCCAAGGAGGTGGTATTTAACATATATATATATATATATATATATATATATGTGTGTGTGTTTTAAGGATATTCCGTTATTGAGGGGTCATCCAAAGGCGTTTAGGGAGTATATTTGTATTGTAAAATATGGGAACATTAAGTGGCCCAAAAGAGGTTCAGTGAAGTTCTAAAACTAGGATAGATGCTGTTACTGGAGGCAGAGAGTAACAGTGAAACGTGTCGGGAGGTGAGACAACTGGTCTTCATTCAGATATTTATTTTAAACTATATGTATTAATGCATTAGCATTATTATGTCTACTGCCATATTGGTCCTTTGTGCATACTTTAATCAATAGTTTCTGTATGTATTCATATGCATATAAATTTTTGCTCCTCTTGCTTTTTCCTTTTTGCCTCGAACATTTATTTTGCCAATTTCAGGGCTGGCATTCACACCTCTGTAGGAATATATTGAGGGAAGTCTATAGCACAACCTCATAAATACCCCATTTCTAAAGAAGCCCTCCTTCCTTATACTGCACTGATGATTGACAACAAACCTGGAATGGTTGTATTGTTTCCAGAGTTTCCAGCAGACGCTTGAATGCCATTAAATATTATTGCCCAGGTCTTTTTTTTGAAGATTCCAAACAAATGGACTTATGTTTAATACTCATGAATCCTGCTGCTATTTATTCACGGCCCATTCTCGTCTCAGCTCCAATATTTCCCTTTGTTTGCCTGGCCAAGCTTTAAGTGACAGAAATGCTAATGAGGTTTAGCAACGCAATCTGCCTCCCGTAACTCCGGCGCACCGGCACTCTAACATCTGGTTGCGCAGCACATTTTGCTTTTCTCCTTTTAAGTAAGGGCTTAACCCCTCTCGGTGTTGGCAAGGTGCGCGCTGGCAGCCAAACATGTAGGAACGACACACAAAGGGAGCCGAGTCATCTATAAAAACAGCTTGGCAGTAATCTCGTAATAAGGAAGGTGGCGGGAAGCTGCGACGTAAAATCCATCACTGGACGTGAGCTTTGTGCTGGCAAAAATCATTTTTAAAAAGAAGCAGATGAAGTCCAATGACGTGCCTATCCCAAAATACAATATGGCACCCTTTTTAGGGCAAGAAATATTTGGGGCCTTCCTTTGGAATGAAACTGGATAGGAAAACTTGAAGTAAATTATTGTTGGTTTTTAATTTTGCCAGTTTTTGTATATGTATTCTGTTTACCATTGTAGCTTCTTATTTCAAACTGTTTAATGTTTTGGATAGTTGTTGGTGAACACATATACATCTAATACCAGGTTCACACCAATTGTGGGAACACACATGCAGCTCCTGGTGGGTGGCACCATGCTAGCTGCTTTGCCACATGATTTGATAGTGATCGGCAATGAGCGATACTGAACTGCTCATTGTTGCCCCCATACTTTCTCTATTGAGCTGTCACGGGTAGATGATACATGTAGCATTTTCCCCAAGACATTGGTTCACTGGCATGAAGAAGTGCCAACCACACCCCAACCTCACTACCAGTCTGAACCTACCGTTAATCTTCATGTCAAAATATAAGCAAATTATTCTCCACTTTATTAATTATACTTTGGAGTCCAATGCTCACAATTTTATGAGAAAGTTGCTTCTGAAGCATTTATCCGCAGCTCTGATACTGACCAGTCTAAATTTTTTTTGTTCTTTTTAGGTATAAAATGCAGAATTCAGCAACAATTCCCATCCTCTGCCCTTTGAGTGCTCCCCCTGCTATCTACTGCCAGCAAAAGAAATTAATTGAAAAGTGTGATCCATTCAATCAATACGTACGTATCAATCTGTTGCATTGCAAGTTTAAAGTGAGCCTTTTATGAAAGTTGGAGATCTGCTTTATTGTATGCGATCACTTACAAAATTGCTTTAAACACAAAGTTGTGACAAAAAATACCTGTCCAACTATTGCGATGCACCCCTATGGACAGGTGTGCATTCTCACTAGATTTTAGGAGGTGGGGTACAATGACCCCACCTGAGCCTCCCAGGAACAAAAAAAAAACAAAACACCTTTGTTAATTTGATTTTGGGGAGTTGGGGGTCAGTACATGATTGTTGAAGGTTCACTTTACTGTAAGCTCACCGTATTTACCTGACTTGGTTTCCGTATGTGTGTGAATACCCCACAGAGAATCTTGTGTAAAAGTAAATTCATCACTCATGATTCTCATTGCCAGAACGGTCTCATTTCTTTTGCATTACTGCACTCAAACAAAAAAAAATGAGGTGAAGAATTGGCTGGAGTTGTATGGAGAAAACTCAGCCTGACAGAGCGAAGCCTCTATAAAAGCACTAATAGTATCCTGTAACACAATTTCTCCTTGGCGATAGCGAGCCCACATCCGGACGCAGAACATTTGATTTGAATTAATAAGTAAGCGCAGGAATTCAGAGGATTATGGAGCAATAAAACTGTAAAAGGATTGATAAAAACATCTTGATGAACAGAAAAGCTTCTAATACGGCTTTTATTAACAGTATAGACATTTAAATAATTGCAGGCGAGCCAATAGACAGGAGATCAGCAAGGCCTCAGCAGCCATGGACGAGAAAGTAATCACTGAATATTATTTAATCACCGTGTAGCGTAATATGTACAGCTGTGTGCAAAAGTTTGTGCACCCTGCTGCAATGAGATGTTCTGCTTGGAACAAACTCAAAGCAATACTAAACTTTCAGCATCAAAATCATTATAAAAATAAAGAAAAAACTACAGAAATGCTGAAAGATATTTGTTTTTTAGCACATTGTCATAGTACCCATGCATGGCATACCTAGTGATACCATGGTGGATGGAGGCTGTCCAGTGATGTGACATGCTCCACCAGTCATTCTCTTCTGCAGAAGCACAGAAAGGTAGCACCACTGCCACTCCATACAATGCTTGGTGAGGTGGTGGTACAGTTGTGCATTCTCCTATTACATCCCCCCCTATTAAAATTATATTCACACCAGGGATTGTGGGAACCCATAATACCAGTGGGAACCCAGTGCAAGTATTAGGGATGGTGGAAACCAGTCATATTGGGCACAGTGGGTATACAGACCCTGGAACTCAGTGCAAGAATGATAGGTGGCCCTCATAATGGGTACACCAGGTGTACAGACCCAGGACCTTAGTGCAGGGATGGTAGGAATCCTTCATAATGGGCACAGTTGGTGTGCTGAGCTAGGAATTCAGCATAGAGATGGTGGAAACCATAATGGACACAACAGGTTTGCAAACCTGGGAAATCATTGCAGGGATTGTAGGAACCCCTCATTATGGGCACAGCAGGAGTATAGACCTGAAAACCCAGAGACAGATCTCACCAAAAAAGTTCATGTGAAACAGAAGAAACTATCTGAAGGTTAAATACTCCAGCATTTACCCAAAAGTGAAGATTCAGAAATTATGTTGCATTTTGTACTATAAATCATCAACTCATCTCCTGAGTGTAGTTGTATTTTGCTGTATAGTGTTGTGTTAGGGAATGTCCTTGTGTAAAGTGCGGAGATCTAATGAACGCCAATATACAGTGCAGAAAAAATGCTACTATTAAAGGGAAGACTTGAACAGTGCCATGCAGTGAATATATGCTTAATAAAGACCTAATGTCAATGCTATCAGCTTTAACTGAAAAAAAAATGAGGCCTCGGTGGTGTATGGGTGCATAGCAAAACCTGGACACCCTTTTCCTGCCAACATTATCTGAATCACAATCTGCTTAATGGAAAATGTCCATTGCCTTGAATGGTTTACCCCTCATGACTGGAGACCAAATTCAGCAGTATCAGCTTAACAATAACTTATTTGCTTATATGACTTATATTGACCTGATGGATTTGCGTCCTCTCCCATGCACCATGACTGCATCCTGTGGGTGGCAATGGGCAGGAGGAACCACCAAGTGCTGCAGAAGACCCAGGAAATCTACACTCCTGGAAGTGACTTTTCTGGTGATTTCACCCACCTTGGAATGTTTTCTTCTTCCCCTGCATTAAATAACATCAAATCAAAGATAAAAAGATAGCAGAGTGAGTGGGACCTGCCATGAAGACCATGTAATCCCTAAGAGATATACAAAACTGCCTAAAATTTAAAAATGTAACAGTCTTGGGTGGACTAACCCTTTAAAACGTGACCTGGCCCTTCTGAAACTATCCTAGGTCCCTCGGGTAACACCCCCCGACGTCTCGGCACTGCCTATGCTGGAATCACTGTGTAAAAATAAGACAATGAATAAATAATAGAGTCTTTCTAAGATGAAACCACAGACCTCAAATTGATTAAAATGATCTTTAGCAAGGGAAGGAAGCTTCTAAAAGCCTGCCATTTGTCAGAGGATGGACAGAACAGGCCATTTGCAGCTACCAAGATCCATCTTTATAGAAAAAGAAAGGGGTTTAATAGGAACGAGGGCATGATCCGGTTTACAATTATACCTCTGCAGGTCCAAAGTCTCCCCCCCTCCTCCTGACCTCCCATCACAACACTCCAGAGGCAGATACAGTAATTGTGGACAGTTACATGTGCCGTACAGATCTTTACGCTAGGGAGATGTACATTAACCATGAGGTAAGGGCTTTCAACTCAGTATTACTGGATAAATTATTCCATTAAACATTCTGCACTAAAGACATCTGTACAGAGTGTAAGAAGCAAAATGTAAAGATGTACGTCTGACGCATTTCATAGTCCTTGCTAATGGCGCCAAAGGTAGCCTGAACACTGCCCTATCTCCCTGATCATAGGGACATGTCCAAGACCCATTATTTAAGAGCCCCTGTCTCCTTGTGGTTGTCTGTTTCTTTTTCTTGTCCAAGTCTAGAATGATTTGAGGCCCAAGCTTTTCATCTGTCTGAATCTTTAACGTGAACCTGACCCGAACTATTAAAGTATCAATAGTTGTGAAGTGCTTTCATAGACCTGTGCTGGGCTTTATATAGACCTCTGTAAATCCCCTGGGATCCAAAGTCTAGGCAGCACTCAGGATCTCTGTTCAAGTTTAGAGTAAACTCCTTTTCTTCTTGGACAAAATGCCCCTTGACCTTTCAAATTTCAAATGCCAGGGCTTTCACTGCCCACTGCTGTTACATTAGAAATGCTCCATCCCAGGCAAGGTTTACCATGAAACACAACCAACACCAGAAAAAAATTACCATCGTTGGGGGCCTGATAAATGTAAATAAAGAATAATCTCAGGTATGATGAAAATACTTTTAGGTTTGATGAAATAATCATTCTATCTTAGTCTAAAATCCAAGAGGCACCTCAGGACTTGTCTGTGTGGGTCATCCAACCCACACAGATACCTTCCCAATAAAAGGTAAATGGGCAAGCAGTACAATGCAGTATGAAATGAAGCACACACACTTCACTAGGCCGTTCAGTTCAATATGACATTTAACCCTCCAAGTTTGGTATTTTCACCAACGATAAAGCAAAATATGTTCCTAAATCCCGAAGAACAAGGCCTTTAAATCAACCCATGACATGGTTTGCAGTACAACTCCTTCTGCAAGATGCCTTCCATTGCCTTCATGGGCCAGAGTAGACTCTTCATCCAATGAGATTGCACTTACTCGTTACGGTGGTAGACAGAGGGGTGAGGGAAGGGGCTTAGTTCCAATGTTTGGAAACTGAACAGTTAATAGGAATATGAACACACAGGAACTACTTTTCTGACTTAAGGTGACATCAAGTATCTTGTACTGTCTCTTGTTAGGTGAGACTTCTAATCATCTAATACAACTTTTAGCTTTTGCTCTTAACTTAAGATTTAAAAGGTTTAGAAAAGTTGGGTACCAACTTTATTTTTAGGGTTACTGGTGAATTGGCTCCTGGGACAAGTTTGGAGTTACTGGCGAGTTAGCTCCAGGGACTGAATTGGGGTTTCTGGTGAGTTGTCTCCTTGGAATGGGTTGGGGTTATTAATGTCCTGGATATTGTGAATGAATTGGGGTTACTGGTGTGCTGTCTCCTGGGACGGGATTTGGGTTACAGGTGAGCTGTCTCCGGGGACTGGATTGGGGTTACAGGTGAGCTGTCTCCTGGGACTGGATTGGGGTTACGGGTGAGCTGTCTCCGGGGACTGGATTGGGGTTACAGGTGAGCTGTCTCCTGGGACTGGATTGGGGTTACAGGTGAGCTGTCTCCTTGGAATGGGTTGGGGTTATTGATGTCCTGGATATTGTGAATGAATTGGGGTTATGGATGAGCTGTCTCCTGGGACTGGATTGGGGTTACTGGTGAGCTGTCTCCTGGGATGGGGATTGGGGCTACAGGTGAGCTGTCTCCTGGGACTGGATTGGGGTTACGGTGAGCTGTCTCCTGGGACTGGATTGGGGTTACGGGTGAGCTGTCTCCTGGGACTGGATTGGGGTTACAGGTGAGCTGGCTTCTGGGATTGGATTGGGGTTACGGGTGAGCTGGCTTCTGGGATTGGATTGGGGTTACTAGAGAGCTGGTGCCTAGGACTGGTTAGGGATTAGGAAAGTGGAAATTTACACAGCCCTTAGCACTCTGCCTAAACTGAATGAACCAAGGACTATAAATAGTGCATTGTACTGGCAATATTGTAAAGATTTCACAACATTTACCAGGCTGTAGCGTGACAATACGAGCAGCATTGTGTGTCTTTCTATCAGTGAACTATAATAAATTGGCTAGACTTTCTAATAATTGCTGAGCGCGGTGCTCTTACAGTGCAATCAGATACTGGTCCATCTCCCTCATCTGCCTTCCTTAGTCATTATTTTATCCCTCATTGCCTGAATTGTTGATGCATTATTATAAATTCCATTTTAGCTTTGCCGTCCTGTTTACCATAAAACGATTTAATAAAATGGCTGGTCATTTCTATATTAATTCTGGTGAACATTAGGTCTAGAATATTCTATAGACTATATTCTGAAAGCTCAATTATTTTATTCGTTTTCATTCATGAGGTCACTATGGGTTTTACCCTGAAGTTGGTGATGTCATCACTAAGCACGTCGCAGTGACATCATCATTGTAGAGTAATTCATGGCTTGCATGTTTTTTATTAAGGTAATGTAAAGCTTTTTGTATTTAGCGGAGTGTGTTATGTCTCCAGCCTAATAAAATCTTACAAAATCCTAAATATATGTTTTAATTAATTTATAGTCTCACCAGATAAAAACGGACAAATACGTTTACCATATGCAGGCTCTTCTTCCTATTAATATCGGAGCTCAGTATTTGTGCTTTACCTTTCCTTTTTCATCAGCCTAAATAAGCCTAGCATGCATCTGCCGCACCAGTTTTGAGCAGTGCCAGCACATTTTTTTCCCCATATCCTGCACTATGCCTTTTGAAGGAGCTGAAGTTATCTGATTCTAACATACCCTTATCATATGACCCATATCCTTATCATTCTGTAAGTCTGTGCTAATATTGTTCATGGGTGATGGAGGATAACCACACAGTGCAAGAGAATCTGTTATAAGGTGTGAATTGGCCCTTAAAAGTGAAAAGTCCAGATTTCAATTCATGATACAGAACAAGTATGCAAAGCAAAGATTTCATACTTCTTTGGCTGTTCTTGTTCCAGGTCATAGATTTATCCAGGAGGGCAGCCCTGGGACAGACAGTTGCAGAAACATCTCAGTAGGGCAGCTCCTAGATATCTGTTGTGACAAGTTCAATTTAATAGACAGTGGGTCCCCAGTCTGTATGGGCCCAAGAACAGTTGTACCTCTTGTACTTCCAGAGGTTATCTCCCAGCAAACCCGTTGATAAAGTACATGTACCACCCCACCCTGTTGTGTAAATTTCACTTTGTCTTCAGAATCCCCACATGCAGATCTCCTTGCAGCACTAATGACCTGTAATGTATTCCTCCTTGTAATCCATACGGATAATGATCGCCGGGTATCACACGTACAGTCGCTTTCTAGAGCAGCACGTTCTAATTGGGAATGTTGAAGTCATCGCTCATGCTGTCTCTTTTAATCCCGTTATCCCATTATTTCACATCGCACTTTGTTTTCATTATGTGACTGCTCCTTGCATGTTGCATGTTATAAGCCGATTTGTGATTTCTTGCGTGTGGAGTGATGTATGGCTCAGCCTCAGTTTCTACACGTGTTCCTGAGATGTCGTTTATAATTGTGATGAGCCGTGTTGATGTGTCATGAGGATCTATAAATTACTGTGGCGCTTTTCCCTTGCCTCTATACATGATCATGTAACTGATCGACTAATGAGCACCCGGTTACATGGTGAGATCTCTAAAGGTGTTTCCAATATCTATATACAGCGCCAATGGTTTCCATGAAAGAGGGGCTCAAATTATTCAGTGCCCAAGGGAGTGTGGTATACATTTCAGTTAAAGATAACATAAATTGCATTTTCCTGTTTTCTACATCCGTTATCTGTTCATAAAGACAGCTTTATAAATGTCCTGAACAGGTCTGTATACAATACATAACCAATACCAATGACAATGTCCAATATGACCATGATATCTGTATGAGATTTCATACAAAACCATTCCAAAACCATGGGCATTTATCACCTCCCTTATTGGCCATTGATATGTATTTGTCATCCCCATTGCCAATAATATGGGGAAAATCCATATTCGCCCTTTATAGCCATTATTATAGAGTTGTCTATTCCTCCCATAGCCATTAATAAAGAATTGCCCTCCCCATTGCCTCCCCGTTGCCCTCCCCAGGTCAGGTACTGTTAGATGAGAAGACCTGACTCACAACTCCAATTCATTGCAAAGATTTTCAGTAGGGATGAGGTCAGGGCTTTGTGCAGGTCGTCCGAGTTCCTCCACACCAAGCTGGTGACCCCATGTCTTTATGGAGCTTGCTTTGTACCCCGGGGCACAGTCATTGGGGGATAGCAAAGGGTCTTTACCAAACTGTGACCACATGGCTGGAGGAGCACAATTGTCTATGATGCCATTTTATGTTGTGGTAAACCTTCACTGGAGACACCACAACCCCGTCAATCAAAGCTGGGCTGGTTCTTTTAGCTATATAGTGTATATTATTATATATTATCTATGCTTTTATTTTTGATACCAGCAGTGTACAATACATTTCTATAAATATGATAAAATAAACAATTTTAGGAACACTCTGGTAACAAAAGGAGTGCAACCACGTAACCACAATGCTGTCCTCGGTACTATGATACACTGCTCCTTTTTCCAGACTCTGTTTAGCTGACATCAAATAAAGACCCAGCACCAGGACATATAAGTAGTTGGTGCAATTTGTTCAGCAACCTGCAGGAACATGTGACCGGTGAAGTAACGTCCTCACGGTGGTCAGCGGTCACCAAATTCACATGTTCAAATCCTAAACTAAATAATTACGCACGTTTCTGATGAGCCATTCAGAGCGCATTTATTTTCACCATTGAAGAAAATCTCTTCTGATCCCCAGACATGAATACCGCCTGATTAAATAGTGGCTGTTTTTAGATATTTGCTCAGATACATGTTGATTATACTGTATGCAAAATAATTCATTATCACTGATTAATGAATTTAAATAGCTATTAGCAGCTTTGTATTTCTTCACAATAGCAGACCTTAATGTAATTATCATTTTACTTATACCTGGATTTTCATCAAGTGTGGAAACTGTTCACATCTAGGTAAGCCGACTTATGCTCAGTAAAAGGAGAGAGCTGATAGAGTTCTCAAAAAGAATTCCTTTTTTTTTATTTTTTAAAGAATATTTTCATTATGCCCCTACTAATCAAAACAAATCCTGATGCCCATGCAGTTATTAGTTTTCACAATCATCTTACACAGATCAACCACTCACCTTGTGGATGGATACAAAGTTATTACAATGTTGCAATTTGATGACTGGAGGGAGAGATGACTATGGAAATGCTTCCTCCTACCTGTAGCAGATTGATGACATCTCAACCTAGGCAAAGTCACTGACTGCAGCTAAAGAATGGCTTTGTAATAACTGAAATCTAAAAGATATTCTTGCTGTATATTGTGATAAATCAGGAATTTACAATGCAAGTATAGGAGTCAAATAAAACAAGGTTTTGCTTGTTCCTCTGCAGTCTCCACTCATGAATACATCTTTACGAAACCTTGGAATTGATCTATGGCACCCTGAGGGGTCATTATTGCCTTGTTTCTTGGGCCTAATTACTATTAGGGTACATGGAGGTAACTTCCCACCTAAATCTGGCGTTTCTTGGGACTTTCTCCACTGTTGTCTTCAAACAGCTGATGGTAGGCTAGTTTAACTGCATTAATCCTCCGAGAGGAAGACAAGCCGGTCTAATGCGGAAACCTCGGTTATCCTTTGTGTTGTATTATTGAAAACAGCAAAGACAACAGGCTTACTGACGGCTTACCGCGGGAACAGCGTACACTCAGAAGATCATACGTGGCGTAATCTTCTTATTCAATAAGTCAGCGTCATTACATGGAAATCGGCAAGAATTAGCCAGTCGGAGAGCACCGCAGGGAACTGCCAATTGCAAAATAATGCGCAAACTCGGTCCTTGCCTTGTGGATCCTAAATTTGCTGACATTGATAGTGATTTAAAAAAAGTTCTCCAAGGCTGGAGAAGATAGACTGTCATGGGAGAGCCTGGGTGATCCAACAAACCTGGATTGGATTTCTTAAAAATCATTTGCTAGTGTATGAAAACTGTTTCTATCCTGGACCAGATTCATAACCAGATTCTTCCATAATAGTCTGTCTTCTCCAATCTGGGAGAGCTTTAATAAATCAGACCCAATGTGTTTTTCAAGAGAACCTTCATGGAGAAAAATATGGGGGCTGCCATTGCAGACTAATTTCTTGGACAAAATAATAAAATTTCATATATGATGAAGTCAGTCATTAGCAAAGAAATAGCCACCCAACTTTTTATAAGTATTGGATACAATTTTCCCTAATCCCTAATCAACAATTATTCAAATCGTTCAAAATTTATCCAACCACTAATAATGTACACACACTAGATGCGATCATTTGAACGATGCAGGAAGTGAAGTGCACAGAAGAAATTGAACCGCAGAACCATACCCAATCACTGAACAAACAATAGATAGTGAAAGATCGTCACCCAAACGGATCCGCCAGGATGTTCGTTCGTTTCCAGCGACATTCCTCGTCGTTAGCCTGTCGTTAAGTTATTTTTCGTTAACGATTTTTGAACGATCGGTGGTAATTCGTTCATTTCCAATATTAATTATCGCACGTGTGTACTTAGCCATAGCAAAGAAAAGTTTTAGAGCATTCTTTCTTCCCTTGCTTTACATGCCTGCCAGTAACATGTCTCAATATATTAAGCTGCACATTTGCGGGAATTCATCCAACTGCAGTTAAGCAATATGGCTTCCAAACCCAAAGAGTGGAGGAGCATTGGGTGCTGGCAAGGTTGCTCACTAATCTTGCTTCATGGAAGTAAGTTCACCAAAGTTTTATTTCATGCCTATGTAAGACTTCCCTGCCCATAGGGTGACATTGCTGCTGCTTGTTATAAACTCCATTACAGAGGCACAAAAATAATCGATTTAATGGCAGTATCAACAGATTAAGAAACAATGTTACCTACAGGGTGTGCTCCACCCTACATGAATGTATGGAGTCAGCCCTTGCAATCTAACAAATTCCCTGAAAACACTGATATCTGCCATTCCCAATACGGCCAATCAGGCTTTTTCTTTTGCAAATATAAACTTCTGCCGTTTCCTAATCGCCTCCTTCTCTGCTCTCCATGATTATTCGCTGTGAAAATGGCTCTCAGCGTAGAAGTCTCAGAAATCGGCAATAAATGGATCAGGAAGACTGTAGCTTTCTGAAACCCGTCTTCGGCAGCGGCCAGGCACTGCACGCTACATTAAGCAGAAATTAATGCCCACTTATAACAGAGTGTCACTTACAAGCTCATCAGAGCGACTTACAAGCAACACTTCCGCCGCAGCTCGTCCACATAAACGCACCGTGCCCTTTTTAGATTAGCCTTTACTCCCTGCGATGGCAAGCCACCCTTCCGACCCGGCCTAACTATCCATCCGCAGAAACGCAATTTTTCACCGTGCGGTTTATCCTATGGTTTCCCATATCTGGAAAAATGGTGAGAAATGTGATTAGGATTCTAGCTAATTAGGAATATAAATCTGCAGGTAATTGAATCTGTTTTCCTAGCAGCTAATTCAGAGGCCGGGCACTTTTTTCAGCCATTGTTTCAGCATCTCTCGCTACTTCGCTCCTCTCTTTTTTCCAGCCATCTTGCTATTGCTGTCTCCTCTGTAACAGGTGTCTACCCAGGTGGCGCTATCAGAGGCGGCTCACTCTCATCTCATTTCAGCCACGGGTCACAAAGGCCTTCTTTAGAAACTGACCAAATCTTAAATAACAGCTTGGAAAAAATGAGCGCCAACCCCCTCCTCTCCAAACCAAGGCCCTTTGTGTTTATGTTTCTTTTTTCCCCGCATTCCCTGCGCCTCGATTCAGGCTGCTAATAGGTTTCACGCTGCACAGTTTTTTCCCCGTCTCTCTTTTTCCCTTCTAACAATGTAGGAAAAATAATGGTGTGGTTATTGAGAGCAGAAGTTTTGAGTCGAGCTTTTCTGTAGATAGAGCGGCTGTGTGTTGTGTTTAATTAGAGATTACACCGAGGAGTTGAATAATGGAGATGCTAATGAATTAAATGTGGTCAGGAAAAAAATTGAAAAAAAAAATCTCTTTCCGGCGGATCCCTCTCTGCTTCTGTCTCTCTGCCTTGAATACATTTGAATCGCATTGTATTCTTGTTTTGGATCAAAGGGGTCTCTATAAATGCATGTTATTATCATTACTTGTGTTATTATCTGCCCGGCTTCTCGCTGTCATCTTCATACTTGTCAGCTGCACCCTCCCGGCTCCTTTTGTTTGGCTGAATCCTTGGCGTATTCGCCAACCTCTCTCCCTCTCATTGTTGTTTGGTTTACTTTCTCTCTTCTAGGATTTGCAAACAAAGACGTGCCGTTTGCTAAAAAACGAACTCAAGGTGGGCCTTCATAAGCAATCGTCAGGAGGAAAATAAAAAGAATAGCAATTCGTTCGAGATTATGAAAATGAAAAGGTGATGCATGCGTTGACTGCTGTCACTGGAGCTGTGCGGTGGACATGCGTAGTTGCATTATAAAAAAAAACTCTCTGAGCTCCGCGTACCTCCATACAGAAAAGTAAAATAAGCATGAGAGTTATTTTTAAAAATGATGGCACATTAGGGCAGCAGCCATTTTTCCCATAGCTGTAAGGGGCTTCTAGAACTTACAAGACACATCTATCGGTAAACTTGAGTTTTAGGAAACCTGTTGCAGTCAGATTCAGCATGCTTGACATTGTGCATTTGGGCATGCTGTCTCCTTGTCACATGTGTAGAGGACAGAAAGACAGTTAGTCAGCTGTGTCCTCTGAAGCAGCACAAAGTCAGAATTGTCATATATGAATGGAATGCACCCCAATAGTTTTGATTACTACTTTGGTGCTCCCATAGTAGTAAACCTTAACCTAAACCTTTGATAAAACTTAGCATTCTGTCACTCCAACCCTTAAGGCGCACTGAATTTGTGATGTTCTCCCAA
The DNA here is from genome assembly GCF_032062135.1 of Pyxicephalus adspersus. Classification (NCBI taxonomy): domain Eukaryota; kingdom Metazoa; phylum Chordata; class Amphibia; order Anura; family Pyxicephalidae; genus Pyxicephalus; species Pyxicephalus adspersus. Next base: position 59,327,270 of record NC_092868.1, read on the forward strand.
AATGCACCCAACAGTTCTCCCAACTGTTGTTCCATCAACAGGAACCAGGATTCCGGATTCCACCACAGCCGATTGTCAAAAATGATTAAGAGCTTACCTAACATAAGAGTAAAGGATTATTGGTATGTGTGTCATTCATTTCAAAGCATCATTTTGTATTCGTTTTTCATAATATTAATTATTGTTGTTTTTATGATCACATCCATACACGTGTGGCTACCTTTAAATGTAACCCAATCCTTAAAATAAATTTTCAACACCTAATCTGCTGAAATCTAGATTTCAGTTCCAACAGATGAGTGTTATAACCTCTATATTCCAACCTTTCATTTCTCCATATTTCCCATTTTATTGACACCAGAAACATAGGTGAGAGGAAATGCCCTATTCTATTTCACCTTAATTTCTATGGAAAATTAAGGGAGAAACATGGGCATTAATGAAGAATTCATAGGGAAATAAAAAGAGAATCAATGAAAAAGTAACAGTTTTTGGTGTTGCAAAATATGCAATATAATATATTACAGGGCCCTAATTGGCATAATGGCTGGGGGGCTGCATGAAGCTGGAATGCTGTTCATTTGGAGCCCCTATTACATTTTTCCCAGGGCCTTGAATGGCAAATGGCTGGGGGTGCAGGAAACTGGAGTGATGTGCATTTTGGGCCTCCACTTCATATGTCCGGGGGCCCAGAACAGCAAATGGCTGGGGAGGCATGGAGCTGGAATATGTACATTTGGGGCCTCAACTTCCTATTTTACTGGGCTCCAAATGGCATATTGCCTGGGGGTGCATGGAACTGAACTGCTGTGCATTTGGGCCTCCACTTAATATTTCCTCAGGCCCTGAATGGCAGAATGGATGGGGGTACAGGGAGTTGGAATGCTGTGGACTTAGGCCTCCACTTAATATTTGGGGCCTCCACTTCATATTTCTCTGGGCCCCAATTTGCAGAATGGCTGGGGGTGCAGGGAGCTGGAATGCTGTGGATTTAGGCCTCCACTTATTATTTTTCCGGGCCCCAATTGGCAGAATGGCTGGGGGTTCGGGGAGCAGGAATGCTGTGCATTTGGGGCCTCCACTTCATATTTCTCCGGGCCCCAATTGGCAGAATGGCTGGGGGTGCGGGGAGCAGGAATGCTGTGCATTTGGGGCGTCCACTTCATATTTCTCCGGGCCCTAATTGGCAGAATGGCTGCAGGTGCAGGGAGCTGGAATGCTGTGCATTTGGAGCCTCCACTTTCCCACCCTCAGATATTATATACAAGTATATATTAGGGGTGGGAGTTGGGTCCATTCTGGATTCCCATCACTCTCCTGTTGTACTGGGGTGATTTCAGTGTCTCCCTCCCCGTGCCCGGTGGATGTACAGTGTGAGCATTGAATGAAGCTGTTGCTTTACGATGGTCATAAGCTAGAGAGGAACGGAATGAGAGCTTTAATAATCTGTTCTGCTCGGCAGCCTCTACCCCCGCCGCTCTTTGGGACGGGCTGTCAGTGGGGATTTATAAGGCGCTTATGATTTTAAGATCGTTGGCAGCTGTTAACGCCAGGAATCTGATCCCTCTGCAGGTACCGGTCTAAATGGAAGGTTTAAAAAGTGGTTATCTCAGGCTAAACTCCAACTGGTAAAAAAAAGGCCTGCGCATGGGGCCGGCTGTGCAGATTATCAAAGAGGTCACAGCATTCCGCAAACCGCGGATTACCATGTCCAAAGCATTAATATTGTACACATTACAGGAGATGTAAATATTTCTGGCGAATTATTGGAAGTGAATGCTACAAACAGCAAACAGAAATACTGAGTTACAGGGAAACATTGGAGCAAACACAGAACAATTTACTGCAATGATAGGTGAGGGTCCCCTTAGGTCCCCTTCCATTCTAGCTGAACAGAGAGAGAATCATTCTGTAAATGAAGAACATGTGTGCCCAGAGATAGCTGAGGAGGAAGCCATGCTGGACCTAAAAGCAGTATATAAGGTGACAATGTGTGTCTTGTTAGCCATTGGAGGAGGAAGCAGTGCTGGATCAGTATAATTCATATTTTATGATATTGTGTGTCCTGTCTCAGCGTGGAGAGAGTAGAAGTAATCAGTGCTGGATTAGTAGCTTGTATGTAATATGACTGTGTGAGTTGTCAGATATTGGGGAAGGAAGGAATGCTGGGTCAGTAAGATATATACATAAGGTATGAAGGTGAGCCTGTTATACAGAGAATAGGAAGCAGTACTGAATCAGTAATCTGTATATAAGATGACAGAATGTGTTGTCAGATATTGGAGGAGGAAGCAATGCTGGGTCAGTAATCTGTATATAGGATGACAGAATGTGTTGTCAGATATTGGAGGAGGAAGCAATGCTGGGTCAGTAA
>NC_092868.1:59330654-59366775 GCF_032062135.1 Pyxicephalus adspersus
TGACAGGGTATGTGTTGGAGGAGGAAGCCGTGCTCTTTCCTCATTGCTGGGCCAGGACATTATCAGGAATGCAGAATTATTTTGTTTGTATGCTCCATAAAGAAGTGTCTGGAATATGGAATTAAAGCAGAAATGAAGGAACGGATGTGAGGATCAGAATTCATCACGTTGGAAGATTTTCCGGCTGGTCTTTGTGTAGATGAATAATGTGCGGCGTCTGTGGGAGCATTAAGCCTCCTTTAATGAATAAAGACCAATCTGTAAAGTGTTCGGTGGTTGGCGTTTGCTGAGCTGCGTTTCCCGCATTGTTCCCGAGCGACATTTTGGCACCCCGTCCTCCATGCAGGCTCTGTAATTATCTTGCCTGTTTCTTTAGTGTATTTATGATCACAAAACAATGGAAATTACCAGCGAACAAGAGCCCAGCGTGCCAAGACGCGGGGCCCCAACCTGCAGCCGTGGATGTACGTGTCACTGTCCTATTCATGTTGTAATTTGGGGTTCCGCGAGTCAGCTTCTAATCATCGCTAACCAACGCACCCCATACTGCGCACACTGACTGAGCCGTGTTGTTCGGAAAGATTTGCAGCCACTTCAGAAATTGGGATAATTGGTGCACTGTACCATGATTAACTGAAGGTGCTTAATTAACATTTTCTTCTTTAATCGTACATGAAAAAGTGCCAACATATACCGCGCGAGCTGTACGTTCCAGCAGTATGCACCTTGCATGCTCGTTAGATTTCCCTTCTAATAGAAAGACTGACAGTCACTTATCGCACAGTGTGAGCGGCAATCTATTGTATGCTAGTGTGTATGAAGTGTGGTGGGATGGCATTGTGTGCTAGGGCTGCGAAAGATTGACAACCTAAAAACACAATGAAGATACCACGAACAATTCATATCAATATAAAGTAGCGGATTTGCCTTCACCTGGCTTATAATCAAATTAGTTTTTGAGCCACCTCCAGTACATTGCACATACTCTTTTGTTTATATATTACTTTTACATTTAGAAAACAACCGCCACAATCGTACCCCTGAAGAAGCCTATTAAGCGAAACGCGTCTGGTTATATGCAACCTATTTGGTCAAACGCTTTGATTTCTAATCACTGTATGGCGGCAGGACATCTATGTATAGTATAGCTATCCAACTCCAGTGAATGCTAACAAGATCTGGGATTATACACTAATATTGATTGTATACTGTAATTATGTATCTTTGATGTACAAATACATAATTAACGATTTGCAATGAAAATCTGAGTCTCAAAAACTCTTTCTTTCTACTTCACAATGTTTGCAATGCATATAAATATATTGATATCTCTCTATATACATATATATATTTTATGGAGGGATTGATTTATCTGTGATGCTGGAAGAGCTAGCAACCCTTCAACATCTATCTATCTATCTATCTATCTATCTATCTATCTATCTATCTATCCCATATCTATCTATCTATCTATCTATCTATCTATCTATCTATCTATCTATCTCATATCTATCGATCCTATATCTATCTATCTATGTATCTATCTATCTATCTATCTATCTATCTATCTATCTATCCCATATCTATCTATATTTCATTATATTACTATTGGAAAAAAAGAAAATTTTTTATTTTTTCTATATCATCCTTTACACATATCAGTGTTCTCCCCGGCTTCTTTTAGCTGGGCGCACCACCCAACACTTTGCAGTAACCACCCATCTGTTTTTTGGTGGTTACTGAAAAGTTGGGTGACAATACAGGGCCACCACCCACCTACAGCTCCTTCCCACCCAGCTTATAAGCAGTTCTGGGTAGAATACTGCAGACAACAATGTAACAAGGGATACTAGGATTCCTCCTTGTCAAGAATTAAGTACATCACCTATTAATTTGTCTTGCTACTTAAACATTTGATGCATTTGTTAACCCAAAATACCGGTCAGGTGAGTATTTGTTAGTCACTATTTAGAGTAATAAAACTTTGGTTACATTTTATGTGTATACTATGTGATTTATATGTGTACAAAGATGATATACAGAAAAACCTTACTCTCCACTTCCAATAAATAGGATAGATAGATAGATAGATAGATAGATAGATAGATAGATAGATAGATAGATAGATAGATAGACTTGCTTAATTATTGCTTAAATAATTATGATAAAAAAAAACTTTTGTTACATTTTTATCTGCATACTATGTCATATATCTGTTTATCCCATGACCTCTAGAATATTTGTCATACCTATCCGTCTTTGTCTGCATTGTTGCTGCATTCTCAGTGTTTGCTATTATTATGGGGTTCAGTTTCATCTCCTAAATGAATTTGACTACTTTGTACTGTGAGCTTATGGGTGTATTAGTAGTAGATATAAGTAAATAAAACAATTAGGAAATCTTCATAATTCAGGTTTTATGATCACATGATATTCATTTTATATAGGAGTCACAGAATTATTTTTGTATAGTTTATAATCCAACGCTAAATGATATTGAGCCTCCATGCACTGTACAGTTAATTGTAACAATATTACAAATGATAGTACAAAAGATTTTAATTGATACTGACCATTCAGAAGTATTCATTCCTTAGTTTAGTAATTGATCCTAATTATAATCTCTTTGATCATGCTATCTAATCAACATATTGATGGTGACACAAATCTGGCTTTCATTTTATTAATTTGGTTAACCCATCAACAAAACGAGACATCTCCTCTGATTTATTTCCAATCAATTCTGCCCAGATATCAAACGCAAATTAATTTTGAAATGTCATTGATTGATTTGTAATCAGTTCAATGTTTGCATCTTATTAATCAAAAATGTTGCATGGCGTGTAGCTAACCAGGCTTCACTGCCAAGGTGGGACACATAAACTATAATATAAAGAGTTCCATAAAATAATTAGATTTATTGTGTAAAGATTGATTTTTGCAATGTATATTTCAGATATTTCATAATACAGACATTCAGTTTATCATCATTGCCATTAATTCTCCCCTAGTCTCTCCTTCTATAACGGAATGGGAGGATGGCTGCCCTTATTATTTCATATATTACATTCAGCGGGGTAATGGCACCATCGGATGTGACACCTGAATCTCCTCTGAGGTTTCTGCCTCATTTATCCCTGAACTGGTTAAAGTTTAAGTCAGTATTGTGAATAAAGAGTGACAGCCGAATCAGTGCAGCTTGAGATCTGTTCCACGGGTGACCCACTGCTACCAATAAGGCCGATTAGAGTCTGTCGGGGAAGCTTTACACTGAAAACGCTGCCGGGCATAAGTAAGGGGGCACATGGAGACTGCAGTCAAGGGTCCCTACAGCTCACACTGATAGAGAATATTACCCTTCCTGTTATATCTATGAAATTAAATGAAACATGGTGCGGGGCCCCTCATAATGGGCACACTGACCCAGGAACTGGGCACAGGGATGCTAGAAGCTCCTTATAATGGGCACACAGACCCAGGAGCTCAGCAAAGGGATGCCAGGGGCCCCTCATAATGGGCACACAGACCCAGGAACGCAGCAAAGGGATGCTAGGGGCCCCTCATAATGGCCACACAGACCCAGGAGCTCAGTACAGGGATAGTAGTAGGTTTCTCATACTGGGCACACAAACCCAGGAACTTAGCACAGGGATGCTAGGAGCCCCTAATAATGGGCACACGGACCCAGGAGCTCAGCACAGAGATGGTAGGAGCCCCTTACAATGGGCACACAGACCCAGGAGCTCAGGACAGGAATAGTGGGAACCCATCATAAATTGCCCGCAGGGTACATACCTTGGAAATGATGGTAGGAGCCCCACACAGACATGTAAATTTAGCACAGGGATGAACTCTGCCAGCCCTTTTCTTCCCTCCACTTGTGATAGCATCAGGGCCACTGACATCACCTTCACCAGTCTTCACAGTTGGTGCGTGGTTTGTGTACACAGGATTCTGGAATTTCTGAAGTCATTGGGATTCTTCCTACCCTGGTCACTCCCCCTATCCCCCATTATTGAGCTGACTTGGCCCCGCTCACAGCAGTGTACACCATACAGGAAATATTTCCGCTATGTTGGATCCTGTACGTTTTATGTAAAACAATGTATCACCTTGTGGCACAGATCCATCCTGAGATTTAGAATTATATGACTAGAGTGTAAATGAAATTTCCTGATTAATGAGTGTGTTTTCACTATATTCCCAACAATCTAAATTTAATTACTGTTTTCGTTGTGTCGCGTTTCTTGCCGAGCAAGCTTTTCTTCTCCTCATTAAATGTGTGTTGTTTATATAATGACTAAGCTTTTATTATAGAAGTATTCATTAACACACTTTTAGTAGATAAACATTCTGTCGGGCAAATTTTAAACTTTAAAGTGGCCCTGTCAGTGGGGCGGGCACTGCAAACCTGCTTCAGAGAGGTGATGATAGGTGTCAATGGAGGCCTCTGCCATACTAAAATGTGGACGGATTCACATCTTGCGTTGTGTTAATGCGTGTCCGAGTGTGCTGTGATAAAGAAGCCCAGATAGGTTAAAGCACTTGGTACCGGACCAAAAAATATGGATCTGATTTGTTTGTTTTTTCCCAAAGCATTGCATTGGTTTACATCTGTGCATTCTGAAATGCACTTCTACTCTGGTGCTCTGGCAAAATGCATTGCTGTGCTTTTGAAGATGAATGATTGGGTTTTGAGGACACACAGACCTCATTGTGACCTCCTTACTTTCCTCAAAATATCAGTTCATAAATCCAAAGCAATAGGCAGCTGAAGTTACAGTGGACCTTGGCTCTGCTAACTCTCATTTGTTTCTTATGATCATTGAGGTCATCAATCATGCTAAAGGAACCTATTGGATGGAGCTTATTGTTCAATACTAACCAGTCAGATGGCAGCTTTAAAAAGTTCTGAGTATAAATAAAAGTTGATTTTTTATTAGTTACTGCAAGTTTGCATGCTGTCCCATTAACAATACACATCTAATTGGCTGTAGATTGCACCATGCACATTAATACAGTGATCACAGCTCTGTGCTGCAGAATATAAAAAACATTTTATACAATACAAAGAGATGCAACTTAAATCACAGAAGGCCAACTTAAACCAAAGCTTTATTTCAGAGCACTGTATTAAAATGACGTGGCTCAAAAGGGGTATTTTAGGGATACAGGTCCACTTTAAAACTTAGTGCATTTGCAATACAGAACCATCTACCTGCCAACCCAGCTTCACAGCACATAGGGTGTCTGTATACCGCCAGGCATCAGTGATAGTGTGCATACAATGTCAGAAATCTCAGAGGAGAGAAGACTATTGATTTATCCTTGCCAAGCTCAGGTTGGCCACACAAGAGTCATTAGAAGGGACCACCTGCGGCACCTCAGCCCAGCAGGGTAGCCTTGCTGTTTATATACCGCCCAGCTAGCGTCCTAGTGGACTTATGGTGAATCACAGCCGGATCATAAATGCAGTTTATTCCAGGAGGAGAAGCCGACGGAAGTTCCTCTTATAAAATTCTACATTGACAGCTGCTGGAACAGATTTTCAGCCAGAGGTGTAACTATAAGGCTGAGCTGCACAGCAGCATCACCATAAGCCCCATCCAGGAGTAAAAATGTTCATTTTAAGGGCAATCCCAAAAATCAGGACTTGTTATGAAAGCCAGCATCATGCTGTAGGATACAGGACCTATTCTTGTGAAACGGATCGTGGAATCAGAACTCTCAAAGTACCTGTAGTATGTCAGGTTTTGTACAGAATTGGCAAAGAAAAAATATTAACAGAAAACCCCCTGTGTCTTTTTATTGGCCTGTATGGCTGTACAGCGCTTAGGGCAGGTGTCCTGTTATAAGGGTTACCTATGATCTCGATATTCCCCCTAAAGAATTGGGTTTATGCTGCGAAATGCGTTGGGTTTTTATTTATTACTGTACCTCAACTTGGACAATTGAAACCCCTTACTTTGTGATTGTTCGGATTGGGCTGAGGATATTTACATATTGTTCAAATATTTTATGTGATTCTAAGAAAAACTTATTTTAGTAGTGTAACCTTTTTTGCCACACAACTCCTTCCTTTGGGTTGTATCTTTGGGTGTTAAGCCAATGGGCTTTTTTAGCATATACTTGATTTTGTCAGAATTGAGGTGGCACCTTCATTAATTTAATAGGATATAAGGGGATTCTCTATATCTTCATGTGTTATTTCAGTCCTGCCCATCTGCCAGGACACAGGAGCAACATGAAATGATCTTTTTAAAATCAGAAATATTTATCCAAATTCTTCTCCTGGTTCAGTGACTGCAAACCCCGAAATCAGAGGTTTGACATGACTTCCTCTTCATCAGCAGATTCATAAGGAGATCAAAGCACCCATTATATATTTCATGACGGGTATCTGTAAGGGAATTTTATCATTCCTTGGTCATTCAGAAATGGTGAAGTCAATTGTTTATTGGGTATTTCTTACCAATAAACAATGTTACCTATGTGCAATAATGTGATATTTGTTGGTTTAGGTCAACACTATGTAATAATTAAACAATACATTTTATAGAGGGATGAAAATCCATCCAAAAAAAGGAACAAAAGAGGGACAGTTCGTCAAATGAGGGACAATTGGGTGATATGAGGAGGGGCAGTCACTTAAGTCTGGGACAGTTGGGCGGTATGAAGAGGGGGAGTCCCATAAATCAGTGACAGTTGGGTGGTATAAGGAGGGACAGTTCCTCAAATCTCGAACAATTGGGTGGTATAAGGAGGGGCAGTCCTTCAAGTCTGGGACAGTTGGGCGGTATGAAGAGGGGCAGTCCCTCAAAATTAGGGTCAACTAAATTTATATATTTATTGGTACCCCCAGGACCAGGCAGAGGGTAAGGCAGAGAGACAGGGGTATTTAAAAGTGGGGTCACCCTTTCTAGACTTGGAATCTCCTAAGACCAAAGTTCCTGACCTTTCAGTCTTCCTAGATTTTCGAGTTTCCTCCATCCTGTGTGTAGTCTGATTGTGTTAATGTAAGTGTGTGATGTGTTTTGTCCGACCCTTCATCTGATGCAATGTGTCAGGAGCGGTGTGTTCGGTAGCATCGAGCTTGGAGTGTTATTTGCCGATCAGACTCGGCGGTTTTCTTCTCCCGGTGAGCAGAGAAATGTCAGTGAGCAGAAAAGATAAGGCGGCCTGACAGATGGAAACATCCTGTTGTGTTGTTTCTCTGTGAAGTTGTCAGTCTGGGTCCAGGGGTCACAATCTTTCATTTTTTTTCCTGTATGTTTTTTTTATCAGTAAAACCATATGCCTGAGAGAACAATGGCGGCCCAGCAGGCTGCGAGTATTTTCATGCGGTCATTGAAAAGCAGCATAAACTCCTACACATCTCCTTCCTAAACCCTCCTGAACCCAACCACTTCAAAGAGGAACCGTACCGCTGCCAGCTCCCTCGTCCATTATCCTGCTAACTCTCCTTTTATTGGCAACCTGGCGAATAATGCAAGAGCAACGACATTCTATGTAAACAATCACTTTTATTGTGTCATTTTATGTGTGCATGGATATGATCTGAGCAATCGCAACACAATGAAAAGCCTTATCGTCAGGTGGATTTAAAATAGAACCCTGCCATTTGGTCCTGGAAAGAATACATAACATCACCATGGTGCAATTACAGAAAAAAAGTGCTTTGGAATGCCCTTGTTTAATGCAAGCATATGTTCACATATTTACCTGCTGGAATTCACGGTCCATGTGTCAGCGAACGCTCTGTAAATTTGCCTTGATAACAATATAGAGGGGACCCAGGCCTGGATACTGTGCACCACATATACTACATATTCCTCTGCTATGCTAGTGACAGCAAGCAAACCCCAAAAAATAGCCCCAACCTAACACTTCATAAACTGATATACTCTTCTTCATTTTTACTTCACACCCATAAGTTGTGGTAGTGTAATGCACAATAATGTATGGCACTTTATGCTGTGCTTTTGGGGAATCATTTCCATAGAATGAATGGAATTCTTTTTGTAGACAATTTATTTTTATTGGCACCATCATGCACCATCATGCACAATTAAGTTCCTAGTAATACACACATCACACTACACGAGCCATATTTTGTGTTGCACATTGTTAAAATGTGGCGCAGGGAAGATCCAGTGTAATGTTACAAGGAGACATAACACTGCAATGGCCAGAAGAGTATCAATGCCCTCAAGGGGGGCTGCAACCTGAATATTTGTTCTAGAAATGGAGCAAAGTCTCCCCTCTCTCTATCCTTTCTCACCCATTACTTCTCTTTCTGTCTTTCTATTTTGTACTTTCTCCAGTTCTCTCTTTATCCTTCTTTCTCTCTTATGCATTCTCTCTGTATCCCCTTCCCTCCTCTCTGCTTTCTCTCCATTTTCATTTTCTCCCTTTTCCACCTTAATGTCTCCTCTTTCTCGCACTCGCACTCTCTGTCCTCCCTCTCTCCCCCCATCTCTCACTCCTTCTATCTCTTTCCTCCTTTCCATCTTGCTCTCTTCTATCCCTCATCTTCTTTCTCTTTCTGCTCTGTTTCTCTTTCTTTCCATGACTCTCTCTTCATTTCTTGCTTTTTCTAGCTCTCTCCCTCTCTTCCCTCCTATCTTTCCTTAAGCCCCTCTCTTTCTCCTTTTTTCCTCCATATCTCTCTCAGTTTATTTCTCTTTCTCTCTCTCTCTCGCTTCTCTCCATCATTTCTTCCACCTTAATGTCTCCCCCTCTATTCTCCTCCTATCCCTCTTGTCCCCTCTCTTCTCCATTCACACCCTCTCTCCTCCTTCTCTCTCTCTCTCCATCTCTCATTATTTGTATCTCTTTTCCTCTCTATCTTTCTCTCTTTCCTTCTATCTCTCCTCTTCTTGCTTTTGTCACTCTCTTTTTGCTCTGTTTCTCTTTCTCTTCATGTTTCTCTCTTTCCTCTGTAGCTCTCTTTACTTCCCACCTTCCCTCTCCTTCTATCTCTTTTCCCTTCTCTATCTTTATCTCCTCCCTTCTATCTCTTCTCTTGCTTCCCTTTCTTCTCCTCTTTTTGTCATTCTCTCTATTTCTTGCTCTCTCCATCATTTTCTCTACCTTAATGTCCCTCCCTCTATTCTTCTGCTATCCCTCTTGTCTCCTCTCTTCTCCATTCACACCCTCTCTCCTCCTTCTCTCTCCATCTCTCACTCTTTGTATCTCTTTTCCTCTATCTTTCCTTCTTTCTCTCCTCTTTTTCCTCTCTCTTTCTCTCAATGTCTCTCTCTCCATTTCTTGCTCTTTCTATCTCTCTTTCCTGCTCTTCCTCCCTCTCTGTCTCTCTCCCTCCTTTGGACTCATTGCGTAAAGAATAAAGTTTTGCACTGGGGAATTTGAAGTTGTGATTTGGCAGCGGGGAAGTGCGTTGCGAATATCTATATCTAGACAAGGTCGGCGGGGTGTGTGGATGATGGGTTCTGTAGGGGGGAGCAGGAGGGATAAAAGTGAAAAATAAATGGATTGGAAAGGAAGAAATTGAAAAGTGCCATGGATGCAAGCCATCTGATGTGCCCTTGGCAGCGGAGAGGAACATCTGGAATATTAATCTTGAAGCTCACAGTAAGCAGCAGAAATACCTGGGGCCAAGGCTCCTTCTGTCTTCGTCTCTCGAGGCCACGCTGCTGGAAACCCCTTCATATCTCACCAACAGCAGTCCTCCTTCTGCATCCCGCTGCACAAAGCTGTGCTAATTCTATCCAGCATCTGTATGCAAAGAGTCTATGCCAAGCTGCTAAATAAAGGCCATGCCGGATGGGCCATTCTCCTTCTCTCTCTCTATGTCTCAGTGCCTCCGCTCAGTGATTTAACTGCTTGCTGACGACCACCTCAATGATTGCCCAATGACACCACCCATGGAGTTGAACGCTGGCACCCCAGAGAAATCCTTTCTGGGCTTGATTATGAAAAATGTATATTTGCAACTATTTAGCTTCATTTACTTTGTCACTTCAGCTCAGAGATCAAAGATCATTTGCAGTCTGTCAGTTGCTGTCCAAATAACTGCGGCCTTACACATTCTTAAAGAAAAAAAAAGTTTAATAGAGTTTAATGTAAAACAATAATTTTTATTGTTAGGTCAAAACCAACATGTTTCAGAGCCCTGATATGTGTTAGATGTTGACCCGACGATAAATACAAAAAAATATGGCATATTATTAACCTATGTCAAAGGTTTTAAATATTTGCCTACCAAATTAAAGCATATTTAAACCAAAAAAGGAATTATATTGCGGATTACTAGGTTCTACAGTGACAACATTCATCGCACTGTACCAGGACAACAAAAGCAGAACAGAACTATAGAAACACCCAATCTCCTCTTCTCCATAATGCAGTGATTAGGGTGTGGATATGGCGTTGGACTACAGTTGAAGACTAACAAAGTTACGACCGCTCTCGGTTTGCTGGGACCACCAGAGGTCACCATAAAATTTATATAAAAGAAATGATTAAAAGGAGAGAGTGCCACATCTATTTGAAAAGTCTGGTTCATATTTAAGGTTGACATTGCTGGCATAGGGACTCAACCTGTTATTCTGCAAATACTCCAACCAGTCCAGTCTAACATCAATACTTTCCTCTTTATTTCATCAAGAATAACCTGTGATGAAGGGGGGCGCTGGTGAGCCCCGGAAATGTGTTGTACACTTCCTCGAACCAACAGTAGAGGTCAAGTTGATTTTCCTATACAGTTTTATTGTCTCTTTTTGACCTTTTTTGTGCACCAGAGGAGAGGGTTATATAGATCTCTAGAAGAACAATGTGGCTGATAAGAATGCAGGAAGCTTTCAGCTCACAAGATTTCTGGTAGGTTCAATACATTTTTTTGCAGAAGGTAAACTTCCAATGGTATTTTTGAACTAAGAGGGCTAAATAGAAGTATACTGTTGGGTTTTACTTAATAATTACATTAAAAAGACATAAATTCATCAAGTTCAACCATTAGGGAAATAAACATATCCCAGATAAAACCCTAAAGACATAGCTGATCCAGAAGAAGGCAAAAAAAACCCCGGGTACACTTTGCTCCAACAGGGGAAAATAATTCCTGTTCCCTGGATCAGCAGTCTCTGTTGTCATTACTTTAAAACTTTATTAATAATTTAAAAGAAAAGAGAGATGTTGCTCCTCACGGGCTGGAGTTGAGGATTCTTGCTTTACATTCACCCATATGGTACAACCGGAGGAACGGATGAGTGAATATTCATTGCAATAATACGAATACCAAAAAATAATAAATGATTAAAAAAAATTTATTGCAATAATTTTGCAATAAAAATAATTATAATCTTTGCAATATAAAAATACTAGCAGTGATTTTCTGGATTTCAAGGAAGAATTGTTGTATCACTAAAGATTAATATTTCGCTTTGATTCTTTCCTTCCAGACGCACCCTGCCAATTATTCTATACGTTCCTTTTCATGTACACAGGCATCATAAATCATGTGTGGGCTAAAGAGGGGTTATACGCCGGCTGGTGATTGTGCTTTTTTTTTTCCTAAAGCCTATTTCTGTCTTATTTACAACTTACTCTTAATATAAGAACAAATTATTGCTGCTTTAATCCTTTGAGTGCTTTTATTGGTAAACCATTAGAAAGCTTTTTAATTTCAGACGCCTACAGAGATTAAAAAAAAAATAATATTTGCTTGATTCATGTTTGCTTGATGGTGGGCCAATAAAGCTGCAGAATTTAGCTTTCAACATGAAATTGCTCTTTTCACAACAATAAAAGAGAAGCGGAGAACAGTTACCGTAGATCTATGAAGGGGGGGCTAAATTTTGTTGTTTTTTTTATGGACGGATCACAAGCTTTGTTGCACAGTATGATTTGTATATTATAGGAGTATTTTTAGAGCAGAACCATCTAATGGATGAGAAGTCTAAAGTGAGATATTGACATTCCCTTGGTTTCCAGCAAGGTGGAGTTTACATATAATACAATGTTACAGATGAACAATGCAAAGATTCCATCAATGCAAGAACACATGTAGACACAGATAGCAGTTAGTGACAAGAATATCACAGTTACAGCGTTACAAAGTTAGTCAGGTTGAAAAAAGATATAAGTCCATCAAGTTTAATCACTAGGGAATTAAACATTTTCCAGATATAAAACCCCATAGACATATCTGATCCAGAGGAGACACGGACGGTAGTAAACCCATAATGATGTCCAGCCCTTCCTCCATCTCTCCAGAACTTGTTTGGTGTTGGACTTTATTCATTTATGATGTGATTTGGGGAATGTATTGTGTACACAGCACACTGTTCATGCACTAGTTAATTGGCATGCTCCTATGTTTTATCCGCACCGCAGTTTTAGGGAAATGTTATGCCTCCATTCCCAAAATACAGAAGAAAAGAGCTGTCTGAGTCAATAAACTTAATTCACAAAGTGATTATTTATATTTGTCATAAAACATGGCTTAAAATAATCATTATGACAAATAACAAACTAGGAATGGATGGATTTTGACGAAATTTATTTTGCATCAAAATGTGTTTTGCAGGGGAGTATTGTAAAGAAAATGCGTGCAAGTCGAATGAAGTCAGCAATATAGCAATGAGGGCTCCAGGGCAAGGGTTGCACTCTTCCTCATGCATCATAAGGAGAGTTATATCATTATATAATATATTATATCCTCGTCTCTACAGTGGTGCCATGTTCATAGCTAAGAATAGGTCCAGCATAGGTGAAAGGAGTCTCAGTAGCCTCATTAAGCTTTTAAAGCTCATTTTCCTACCAAAACCATAATATAACCTTTCACTTCCACTCCAATGTCATTCATCCCTACAAACACATTCAAACCTGACCTGAAAAAGAACAAAGATTCAATGAAGGCTGTGATTGGTCCGTATGAATAGGATAGACAGTTCTTGTTTGTTTATGACAAATAAGTTTTATAGAACCTTACAGAGTGAAATGCTGCACAATGAGAGCTCCTTCTAGTAAATTTAGGCCATTTCCTGTTATTAAATGAAGAAGTCTAATCCATGGAGATGAAGTCCTTCAGCGCTGTATCACATGGCTGCCTGTATTGATTGACATTGATCCTGCTTCTAGATTTATATGCCCATTAGGTTTTCACTGTTTATCATGAAAGTAAATCTAGGTCATAAAATTTGCATTATGCAAACTAAAAACATCAGCTCCCCACCGCGTCCACCCGCCGGTCCTGAAGGTATTTTAAAGGAGAAATTCCAAATATCTTTTATCTGAAATACATTTTTCAGGCTGGGTAATAAAGATCATGACCCCAAAGCAGCATTTCCTTCACCTACCCTTATCCCTTACATTGGCATCAATGATTTCACGGAGCCTTGAAATGTTATCAAGCTGCCGGCTGCTTTCTTCATGTCAATCAGGGTTACTGGTTTTGTTTATTTAGGAAATCCTTTTCTATCTTATGCAGATTTTCGGCTGCTTAAATGTTTTAATTTCCGACGAATGAGTAATGAAATGGTGATTTCGGTCATTTGCATGAAGCCAACACAGAGAAAATTCTGATAAGTCTCCCTGACCCATTCACGCATGATTTGCTAAATGTTGTTGCATAATCACAGTGCATTAATTAGAATATTTTGTGTTTTGCTTAGAAAATATTGTCTGCATTAAAAATCATTTGATTAGGGTGATGTGAAAAAAAGGAAAGACTGTTTCACACACTGCTGATTCACCGATGCTCTGTGGTGGTGAGCTCCATTCGGAAATATTTATTTTCATTTCTAGTGGAGAATAATGAAGTCTCCTTTCTTGTAAAATCTTACAGAACTTTATGATCATTTTGCCCATTGGTGCTCCTTCTGTTTCTGTTGTATATGATAATGTGGTCCTGGGGATCTTACACATGGATGGAGCAGTGAAGACATATGCCATGTTTGGGTTTAAAAAGTGCAGAACATTTTTACAAAACTTTTCTATAGCAATCAATGCTTCTTTTACCCACTTCCCTAGAGCAGGGGCCATTCACTAGGACATCCATACTGCTTGGAGAAATGGGAATCAAACATTGGAGGGTTGGACTGGCAACTTGGGACCCACACAAAACAAAGGGAGAACAAACCCATAGAACTCATAGCTTTCCTGGCACAGGGGCATCATTGGTAATCCAAAGAGAATATGACCCACCAGAGCCATTAATCTTCCTCCTGTGGGGCAGTCTGACCCTGGTGGCGATATAAAACTGGAGCTGGATTGATAAAAAATTACCTATTATTAACTACAATTAATCAGTGTCATGGACAAGACCGTTCAACGTGAGTGTCTTCCTAATTTCCAGCATGGTCAGTTGATGACATGGTTGGCATCTTGGTGGCCTTTCTTTTTATCATACGTGAATCAAAATTGGAGAAATGGGCTTGATATGTCAGATTACATTACTTGCATGTTTGTAAATGTGATACAATCCTTAAAATTTCCTTCTATCTGTGCTGTTCCAAGCCATTTATATGTAAAGTAAAACCAAACTCTTGATTATTATACAGTATTTATATAGCGCCATCATATTACGCAGCGCTGTACATAGTCCATAGTCGTGTCACTAACTGTCCCTCAAAGGAGCTCACAATCTAATGTCCCACCATAGTCATATGTCATTAATGTAGTCTAAGGTCAATTGTTAGGGAGAAGCCAATTAACCTAACTGCATGTTTTTGGGATGTGGGAGGAAACCGGAGTACCCGGAGGAAACCCACGCAGACACGGGGAGAACCTGCAAACTCCATGCAGATAATGTCCTGGCTGGGGATCGAACCTGGGACCTAGTGCTGCAAAGGCCGGAGTGCTAACCCCTGAGCCACCGTGCTGCCCTGATATTACTGCTAAAGATGATGGTGGTTTTAAAGATATTTATATATATTAAGAATTTATATTTTTCAGCAGTTTTCATAAATAGTCCCAAAATTGTTTGGGTTTATTTTCCAGGTGCCAATAAAATGTTGTGCCGACTTCCATATAGGACACTATGGTGCCAAAGAAAAACCAAGGGATCAATCCTGTTTTAAAGAAAAGTCTTGGTTTTACTCTACATACAAAAAGCCTGGGACAGCACAGATAGAAGGAAATTTGTATCACATTTACAAGTTTAATGCTAAGGAGTTTCTGCAAAACTTTGAAGGTGGCCATTTAGCAAAATACCCCTCCTTCAGAAATAGCAATATAATCTAAAATCAAATGGGTGCATGGCAGTCATGTTAGGAATTCCTGATATGAGGCATTTGTATAAAACTAGATTGGGGTAAATGGTGCCTATAAACATTGTATTATTGCTTTTACATTTTTAAAGTTTGTGTTCCTTCCCATATCATACAGATAAGTGTATAGTACACTAAAAATGTGCAGAAAATGGTGGCAGATATATCGAAATTATAAAGTTTTAAATCTGAATTCTTTCATTATTAACTAACTGGATTCATCACTCACTCCCTAAACTGTAACATGTAAATCTCAGGACTGTTCTGTGTTAGGATTTGATATTACCTCTCAATTCAGATTTGCAGCAACTGGGCCATTCAGTGGGGAGATGATGTAAAAAATATTCCTTTGTGAATAGGTAAAGTTGCCTTTTGGACTGGTTACTGGTTTACTCCCTATGTCAGGAACAGAACAAAAGGCCCCTGTTTCATCTGGATCGCAGGTCACTGAGTTGGTAGGTACCTGCATCTTGTATGGGCGATTGGTCTTATCAGTGTGCCAACTCATCCCAATGCAATGACCCTTCCATGGACTGTAATAAAAAAGTAACAGGTAGCAATTTTTGGGTTTTTGAGTGAATGTCATGGAGGATGGGCTGGAGGAGGAGCCAAAACTCCAAAAAGGGAACACAAGATATGGAAACGATCTAATATGGGGTCCAAAGGGGCTCCCTTACCATTCCCACAATGGAATCTGACCTATACATAAAGGTTTGAATTTTCCTCATTGCTGCTGTAATAAATCTACACTATTGACCTGATTTATTAAAGCTCTCCAAGCTGGAAAGGATACACTTTCATCAGTGAAGCTGGGTGATCCAGCAAACCTGTAATGCATCTGACTTTGAAGAAATCCATTCCAGGTTTGCTGGATCACCCAGCTTCACTGATGAAAGTGTATCCTTTCCAGCTTGGAGAGCTTTAATAAATCAGGCCCAATGTATCACAATATAAAAGGATTGTGCCGACCCACCCACTAAATGTTGTCACCTACCACCGACCCTCTCATAACTCGAGCACTTTGCAATCAGCCTGAGATGGAGGTCAAGTGTTACAATGGATTCCCAGGAGGCAATTGACTCCTGTAGACCCGGAGTTAAGGCCATTCTTTTTTTTTCCTTTTACCTCAGCAGTTTCTTTAAGAACATATTGCAGAACACTCCTCTGTAAATGAGTGAAGTGGCTTCTCCCCTGTAAATAATGCAGAGAATGAATAGGCAACGACTGGAAGATTATGTGCCTTTATTGCATTAATAAGTATCACAAGTCCCCACTGGCTGTGCTTTCTGAGCTGCTGTGACAGAAGCAGATAAAAGAAGCAGAGAAAAAAAAAAAGCTAATAATTACTTTGTTACATCCATTGTGTCAATTCTACCATGAGTCAAAGTCTACTCTGAAAGACACAACTACTAGACTCAGGGCAATTTCTTTAATGCATGATCCGCTCTAAACACGCAGCTCGCGGGATTTGTCTTTGGACGGCCGTGATATTGACAGTGCGGACTGCTAATGTGTGAAGAAATGGCACAATCATGAAAATACTGGTGCCTATGCATTTCTTGGTTGTGTTCACCAATTTCTGACTCAGATCAGCCCTGACTGTTACAGCTCACCTTGATACAATGTTGCAGTTTGGTCAATGGGAAAGTGGAAACAAAGGCAAGTCTTCTTCTGCCTGCAGCTGACTAATGACATCATCTCAGCCCAGGCAAAGTCATGGACTGGAGCTTTGGGATGGCTTTATATTGATAAAAGGTGAAGCTTTTCTAGAAAATGATCCTATTGCAGAATATGGTGATATGTTAGGAACAGAGCAAAATTTCTGACAGCTCCACTTTAAAGTCAAGCAAATTCAATGGAAGTTTGTAGGCCCTAAAAATCGGAATCATTCCAGGAGAAAATAGGAAGTGCAAAGGTGTATTTGCTTTTTAATTCAGTATTTTGCAAATATTATTTGTAAGAGAGAACATCTCTCTGTCATTATATTAGTATTATTATTAATAATAATAATAATATTATTATTAATAATAATAATAAAAAACAGGATTTATATAGCACCAACATATTAGGCAGCGCTGTACATTAAATAGGGGTTGTAAATGACAGACAGATACAGACAGTGACACAGGAGGAGGAGAGGACCCTGCCCCGAAGAGCTTACAATCTAGGAGGTTATCTCTACATATGTTCCTGGTTGTTTCACATGCTACGCCTCAAACTCCCCTGAAGAAGCCAGAATGCTGTAACGTGTCGGGATAACAAACCATTTCTAACTCCAATTACACAAGTTTTGTAACTTAACTTTGTCTACTCTAACCAAAGGACAAAAGTAGGAATACTCTGCCTAGCCTATACTACACTGCCCATACCATTGGGGGATGAAACTAATACATCATGGTGCGGGTATAATTAAGGTATTGTATAACCTGAAAGCTACCCAAATAGCTTTTCTAGGGGATACCACTGCTGACTTGTTCCAGTTTCATGGCATTGATTTCTCTGCATTCTGATTGGTTAGTGCTTGGGGACCTTGGCTCAATGTATTAGTTATATTCAGCCTATATTTAAACTTTGCAAGGAAATCTGATGAGAAAAGCTTTAGGCAGCATCATGCAGCCCCCCCCCTCCCATCCTCATCCCCCCATTAGTTATCTCCATCCAGGCATTGTAAGCAGCAGCATTTGGCTGCGGTTCAGTCTCCCCTCCATTGTCCGCTGTTTATGGATTTATTAGTCCTGTCTGCTTGTAAAAGAGGGAATTGTGCAGAATAAGAGCGGTGCAGCACTAATCCCCCGCGCAGCTGTCTCTGATTTCTAAGCCACGATTATTATTATTATTTTTAGCTGCAGTTATTTACAGCATTCCACAAGCCGCATTACTGCTGTATAATTTAACAATTGTGATGTCACATTCTTCCGCTGATAGAATTTCCTCTCTTTATAAAATTAGAGGGGAATTATGCTTCAAATTCTGCCAATAAAAAGATACTTCAGTCACAAAGGGAAGCTTTTTTCACAAGTGATGTAGATTTTCCCATCCTGGTATTTGTCACTCTCTGCCGTGTCTGCTTCATGCTGAGACTCTCATAGGAACCACCTGAATTCTTCCTGGACTCTGACACCACCTGAACACTCACATTGCATGGAAGATATCATTGTTTCTGCAGATATTGAAGTCAGCAGTTTGTGTCATTCATTCTCCCTTCTACAGGGATGATATTTGACAAATGGGGTAAAATGTGTGGGGGGGGGAGGGCGACATTTTAGCTTCTTGTACCCCCTGCTATTCTATCAGCTTGGGCCCTGGAAAAGGTTTCCTTTTCAAAAGTGGGAGCCTTGTGCAATTAATTTAAAAAAATTGCAATGCTCCCCAATGATGATCAAAAGATAAAACATGATTGCATGGCTTTAGCTACCTATTGATCTGTTATTATGGGCCTGATTAATTTAAGGTCTCCAAAGCAAAAGATAATTCATTTTCATCAGTGAACCTGAGTGATTCACCAAACCCGGCATGGAGTTCTTAAAAGTCATTTGCTATTTGTTAGCAAATGTTTTCAATTCTGGCCCAGATCCATTCCATGTTTGCTGGATCACCAAGCTTCACTGATGAAAGTGTATCCTCTCCAGCCTTGTATCTATTTATCCATTATTAATGTATCAGTCCATCTTTCTATTTATCATCTATCTGTCTTTCCATGGCAGTGGGGTCGAGCACACGTGGCCAGGTTGGATCGCAATAGTCAGGGATGCGGGCGCAGTACGAGGCATTCTCCACCCTCCGCTACCTGCAATTATCTCTGTGTATGCGGATGAGGTCACCGGGAGGTTTGCAACAATTAACACTTTATTATGCTGCAGATGCAGATTTCCTCCTTCATAGTGGCAGATAATTGGTTCGCAGACTATTATGATGATGATCGGGCAGAGCGCGGCATTCAATCATACACTAAGGCGCTGTCAGGCTGCGTGTTGATGTCAGCTACTAATTAGGTAAAGGCCTCTAATTTGTGTGTCCACCTGACTCCGGGACATAAAGCGAGGACAGGCCGGCTCAGCTGGGCGCTCGTACCTGCCAGGCCGGGGGGCCGCCATAGACATTAGCAGCTTTGTTTATTTGTTTGCATAAATTACTTTCAGTTTATGTCATTCCTAATTGAAGCGTAAATTACTGCTTGGTGTATATGTCCAAACAACATCCATGGATAAATATGTTAGGGGAGAAGATGGTATAATAGATGGGTAAGTGGGGGATTTTCAGATAGTAACCCCTGCTGGCTATATTCCAGTGACGGGTTTATACCTGGGGTGATAGCATTCAGCATATCAATTCTTTCTTTTAATTTTCCATTTATAGTTTACAAGCTGCCCAGCAAAAATAACAACTGTCTGGTTAGAAAAACGCAAATAAGAATGTTGCGGGGAGCTTACAGCTTAGTCATATGGCTTCAAGCCTTATTCTAAAATTAACCAAAACTTCTTAAAAAGTGTGAAAGTTTCATTTGTACCTCTCTTAGAGGTGTATTTAAAAGGAGGAAATCTGAAACATTACACTGTTCTTCTACAGTGAAATCACACTGCAATGTTGCAAAAAGAATTATGTTTAATGGACTTTAGGGATTTATTTTTAAAGCAATGACATTGCGTTCACTTAAATATTCCCAGGTGGAGAATCTTCCAGGTGCAAGGTTTCAACGGCAGTAATTCATTCTCCATCAAGAATCAATCACTGCCATTGAAGCAGATGCACCTGGACGATTCTCCACTAGGGAATGTTTCATTGATGTGGCCAGATTCACCACTTTATAAATAGACCCCTAACATCTATTAAATATTATTCTGTCCACAGGGTGACAACACTACAGTGTGGTTTTACTGTATAATAAACAGTGTGTCACCCTTTACTTTTAAAATTAATAGGTAACAAAAAGTGTTAGAGAGCTCGGAAAAGCAAAAAGTACTAATGCCATATAAATGCAATGTGTTATGCTAAAGTATGCAATACCACAATCCAAAGATCTAAATGAATAGCTAATACTTTGTGCAGCTATGTGATATGATAGAACCATGGACCACTGATATGTTATATTGTGCATCGTATCTTATGGTAGACACAGGAATATTCTGGTTTAAGATATGATGCCTATGTAAGTTTTCTTTTTCTTTGTCTTCAAACCACCTCACTACATCCAATGCAGGAATCTTGTGTTACATTGTTTTAAACCAATACAGATATGTAAACATGATGACAGAAAGAGACCAAATGCAGTGTTCTGCTTCTTTTAGCTGGGCGGACCACCCGGCACTTTTTAATAACCACCCGGCTGTTTTTGGGTGGTTAATGATAAGTAAGGTCACAATCCAGGGGTTGGCATCAGCCTACAATTTCCTCCCACCCATTTTAAAAAAAAATCTGGGTTGAACACTGAAATGGCCTAATTGATGGGTGTATGGGGAAACTTTAGGTATAGCGAAATATTGCTCAGCTGACAATCAGATTTTTGCATTCACGCCATTGTACGCTTGGGCCATTAGGCTGATTGTTGCAGTGTAAGTAGAACATTATCAAACCATATACACCAAACTTTTTAGGTTTATAATGTTGCTTTCACCTACGCAACATCTCCAAAATCCGCCCCTACCTGTCCCCAGAGACCACCAAACTCCTTGTACACGCTCCTATCATCTCTCATCTGGACTACTGTAACCTCCTCCTCTCTGGTATTCCACTAACCCGACTCTCTCCTCTACAATCTATTATGAATGCTGCAGCCAGACTCATCCATCCTTCCCTCCGCTCCTCTTCCGCTGCATCTCTTTGTAGTTCTCTCCATTGGCTTCCATTTCACCTTAGAATCAAATTCAAGCTCCTGTGCTTTGCCTTCAAATCCCTCCACAGTTATTGTCCCACTTACATTTCTGACATGGTTAAAAAATACTCCCCCTGCCGCTCCCTCCGCTCCTCCAATGATCTACTAATGACTTCCTCACTCATAACCTCATCACACGCACGGATACAAGACTTCTCTAGAGCTGCCCCAACTCTCTGGAATGGTCTTCCTCATCCTATTCGGCTTGCTCCTACTTTCTGCTCATTTAAAAGAGCACTCAAAACATATTTTTTCACACTTGCCAACCACTACACATCGCCTATCCTATTGTGTGTAAATTCCCCCACCTACTAGATTGTAAGCTCTTCGGGGCAGGGTCCTCTCCTCCTGTATTACTGTCTGTATTAGTCTGTCATTTGCAATCCCTATTTAATGTACAGTGCTGCGTAATATGTTGGCACTATATAAATCCTGTTTATTAATAATAATAATAATAATAATAATAATATTAATGATCAATATATTAGCCAGCATTGATGTCAATGGATCTTTGATCAGTACATAACATCATATCATACCAGGAACCCCAAAGTGGACCAATTTGGTTAGGCAACGACTGGCCAGGAATTGATTGCCCACTTATACTATTTACTGGTTCTTGGAGCCCTATAGCAGTTTTGGGAAGTGTCTAGATGGTCCCCGGCATAATAAAATCATAGCCGGAAGGATTTTGGCACCAGTCTGCCAGGAGAAGCAAATACAGAATATTAAGTCTCACATCTAGTGGAAGAATAAACTTCAGAAGAATGGAATAGTCACTCAGAACAACAGAAGTGGCGAGGCGCTGTCTCCCGGCTGTGCGCTCTGTGTTTGTGCCTTACACTTGTAGGCCCCAGGCAGTTTCTGGGCTTTTTATGTATACAAAGGAGATATGTATGTTTTACTCCCAAATTAACTGTACGTCCTAATTACCTGCGACGGAGGTGTTGTGACAGCTGTGCAGCTCAGCACACATGCATCTCGCTGGTAACCCCTTCCTGTAAAGTCATCCTTCCTGCAGCTTTCAGATTTGTGTTTAAGGCTGAAGGTGATATGTCCAACAATTCAGTGCTAAACTCATAATATTTTGCCATCCTGCATGACCAAATCCACTGCCTTGGCAATCAGGACTCCAGAAAAGCTAGAACTGTATTTACAACCTACCTTCCATATGCTGGGACAACGCTTTACATTTCTAAAGCAGGGCATTTTCATGAAGGTCAATTCACCATAAAAATGTTATTTTTATTTAAATTTATAATCTTTACCAGTTTATTGTAGAGCCCTGAACATAAAATTGTCATTAAAGCTAAAGAAGGGCCCTGTACTGGTGGGAGCTGTCTGTGGTCCTGAAATTCCCAGAGATGAAGGTTATACTTTGTTTGATTTCTCTGCACAAACATCATTGATGTATCTCAGGCGAGGATAACCTTTTGCTAATTTATTTTGGCAAAATAAGCCCAATAGGAACATGCCACTGCTGAAAAAGATTTTATAGACAAAAACATTTCTGTTGTTATTATCAGGAAAACAAAATTAACAACTTTTCAAATTGGATGCAAACAAAAATCCCCTAAACAAACAACCCCCCTTCCCCAAAACTTTGGTGACAATGAATTTGAAAAAAAAATCAGCAAAGAGCTAATAAAAATGTATTTTTGTGCTGCAAGGCTCTCAAATAACAAAAGTCGGAATTAAAAGTAAGCGATACACGTAGCGATAATTAGGAACAGTCACACATTCTCTTAGACAGAAATAGATTTTTCCGTGGTGGGGTAAAAGGTTCATTATTCTTCTTCTTCATTGTAATAGTGAAGCGTGTGATGTCTCCTCACCGCCGCACATTTCCAAATGTCATGAAAATAGTTCTGTGAATGTTGTGTAATTAAGAAGAGTCATGTGATCTTCTCACAAAAAGTTTAGGAAGAGTTGTGTGAAGTCATTGTGTGCAATAATATTTTATGGTTTGCACTCTGTTATATTAAAATAAATCTAAGCACAAAATTGTGACATAAAGATGCATTGCAATACTTGGATGTGCCGGCTGCATCCATAACACATTCCCTGTCTTAGGGTGGCAACAAACACTCCTTCACACTATCTATTGATAGAGATATTGTTGTCCACATTACACTGATCCCTGTACCATAGGGACTTGGTTACCTTGAACTCAGTGACTGATAATGGGGAAGGTCTTGCTGCTACTTTCTGCTTGTTTAAGAGAGCACTCAAAACCCATAATTTCAACCTCTCACCTACCCGTCTTCTTCTGTCTTATAAACCCTCACTCCTTCCAACTATTCCATATCCCCTCCTATTGGGTGATACTTCCCCCACCTCTATGATTGTAAGCTCTTCGGGGCAGGGTCCTCCGCTCCTCCAGTGTCACTGTCTGTCATTTGCAACCCCTATTGCGCTGCGTAATATGTTGGTGCCATATATTTAACAAAATTGATTTAGATATATGATCTTGTGAGTATAAACTGGGATCTGTTTTTGTTTTATTATGAACACTTATGAATTATCTATATATATGGTGATTTGGATATGTCACATTCAAATACATTTTGGGCACTATAAAGGATGATATGTCACGTGGTTGGGTCAGGGAAATTGGATCCTCTATAGTGATTTATATATTATTCACTTGGTCACATTGGGAGGATGTTATGAAGAAATTAACAATAGTGAGGAGAGCACAATAAAAGTTAGGTAACAAGAATAGGAATCAGACTAATTATCTGACATGTGCTGTTATGTTACTTATTTACCTTTATATACAAAAGAGCCCTCATTCCCTCTGCTGTGGTCTGCATTTTTTAATATTGTAAGAAAGAATCTTCCTGTTGGTCTGGGTGCTAAAATTAGGAAACCACTAAAGAGACAGATGAAAGTAATCCAAATATATAAAAAAAATATATTAGTTTTTGAAACTGAAATCATGTGATGCTGAAAATTATTCGGTGATTGTAGGCTGTTTGGTTCCTGAGGAAGCAGACTTTGCTCCGTGAAACGCGTTGAACGTTTAGTACCTACCAATATAGACCAAACATGTGAATGTAACGATTAATTTGATTTAATTTTAATTTGATGGTTTTATGTATTGTTATAAAGCTTTTTATTAAATAATATTTAATCATTTTTAAAAGTGCTGAGGTTATCTATCCGTACTTAAATCCATATATGTTTTATCTTGAATGGGGATATGGCATACAGCAATATTAGATAAGAGGAATTGTCCTTAATAGCTAAGAAAATTAAATAAATAACTAATAAAAATAAATTGTGGCTGCACTTTATGATCAGATTTGATAAAATTTGAGCCTACATTTTTTTTATAGGACATGCAGCAAACTTGCAAACAAAGCAGCCGATTTGTAGCGTCCATTTGTTTGGACAGACGCCTGGTCAGTATCTCCAATAAAACCTGGATGCGGATTGGGAAAGAAAAACCTCTCTGTATGAAAGTGAATGCCGAATCACAAGTAGGAAGATGAAAAAATTCAGACATCTGTTGTTAATCCAGCAGCTCTCCCTCCTCTATCCCTTACCAGCCCTGTATACAGTAGACATCTGCTGTGCTCAGATCCCTTCTCTGCCCACCATTGCCGAGCCCGCCGCCCAGCCAATCGGCCTTTGTAAACCTCACCGACTCAGCTCTGCCAGCATGGGAGAAAAGACAAGAAGATACAAAATAATTACACTTTGTTGTTTATCCCGTAAACATCTGCACTGGAGTTACGGCCGGGGGCATTTGCATGTCCGCGAGATGCAGATTATCTTCCCGGGTGTTGTGTTTACCAAACCTAGAATTTCTCAGGATAAGAACGGCATAAAAAAGTGTTAACAAAAAGAAAGCAGCTGTTCTGATCTCCATCCTGCATAGTATTATAGAGCAAGTGCTAGGCTGGGGCATGCAACTGATCTTACAGGTAGCCCTAAAGTTTTATTCACATTGGCGATTTACCTCTGGCGTTTATTCACACGAAAAATCAACTTTTATTAATCTGTCAAGGACAGCTGTATATTGGTGCCACATCCAATTTTAATCTACACAATTCCTTCATAAAACCCCATGGACTTTTAAGGCAGCTTTCACATCTTCTAAATATTCATAAAATATAATTTATGTAACATTAAAAACAGATATATGTTTCATATTCAATATGTAAACAGGCAATATACATATCCAGTCTCAATTTTCGCAGAATCTGCTTCTTCAGGAATTGTGAGACTGGTATCAAGGTTGCAATAATAATCCTTTTTGCCAATCGCAGCTGTAAACGATCCGCCAACAACCCCAGCTACCAAACATCAAATAGAGAACACTGCAAGACGTGTGGCGATGCCAAACAGCAAATAGGAAGAAACAGAAAGGAAACATTATGAATTTGGGTGACGTGCCAGGGGGACTGTGTTCCATGGGCACCCAGGGCTGGGCAGAGTTGTTCCTCTCTATGACCGTTTTCTCAGAAGATCATTACGTCTCTCAGTTTTGCATTCCTGATCCTGGAAGTTTAATAACCCCCCCTAGGAGTTCAATCAAAGATCTCCTTTGTAGGGAGAATCCTCCTTAGAAATTGTAATGAAGAGGTTACAAGTAACTGCTGCTCAAAGAAAAGAAGGGAAAAAAAATGGACTATTAACTCCGCATTTTGCTTTGCCGGCGACCCGAGTGCCTGGAACCAATTTATTTTTTATTGCCACTTATGTTAAAAAGATTCAGGTAATGTACACTCTGTGTTGAAGTAATTTGGTTACAGCCGATCATCTGGCTGAGAGAAGAACTTTCTCCCCCGCCAATAAAATACTTTAAAATATGCGGTCATTATGCTTCCATATTAGCCGTGTAATACTAAAGAGCCGCATTAACCGTCACCGGCCTCCTCCCCGCTCACACCTGCAATTACGTCTCTTCTTTCTTATAACATTCATCCCAAACCGGAGACGCCGATTTAAAATTTCATTTGTGCCATCGTTCTGTACTGACAGCCGTCATCCCTCATACACAGGTGACTGCTACTCTTTAAAGTCTCATTAAAATGAAATATTGGATGGAGGTAATTTATTTCCAAGTAGTTATGATGTCTGCTGACCGCCATAGAGATTAACTTTAAATCGGGTTTACCGTAAGTCTCCCATGTCTGAAATATTTTATCTTGCAGTCCTGATTCTGCAAACTGAAACATGTTTTCCTGCCTCTGACCCAATAAGTAATCAAGATAATTATTTACAATTATTTTTTATTCATCAATTTCATCTTACACCCAACAGAGCAAACTACCTGGGTCAATGGTGCTGGTCCACCTGGCAAACTAGTGACTGACGAAGCTTTTCTGTATCATTCTAACCATTTGCTCCATTTAAGCCTCTGGGCTGCTCTTCTGTACTTTTTGAGCCCTAATGAAGTGTGATCCTTACAACCCTCTGAAAAGTGTTGGATTTTTTTCTAAAAAAAAACTTTGAAAAAAGTTTTAGATAATTTACAACTGACTTGGGGCTTTTATTCCCAAATATGGATCCACTTTATGGTTTTGTCATTGCTCACCAATACTACAGCAGCCTCAGCTCTAGATTATCAGAAAGGAACTACTGAAATGTAAGGAATGGAGCCACTTCTGGCCCACGTCTACTAAATGGTGATTTTTGAGCAGTCAGATGATACAGCTGTGCTTTTTAATAATGGAATAGTTTTTTCCCATTAATATCACTTTTTTTATTGAAAAATGTAGACGGCTGATTATGTAAAGCCTGCTTTAATAATGACAGCCAGACTCCTAGCATTCTCTAAAGTAGCCTAATACTGAAAACCTTCACATCTTTCCTGACAAGACCATTGCTATCGCTGCCTGGCTGCCAGGACATTTGGGGACACTGCAGACTTAAACAACCCTCATTTTCTATCTCCCGCCTTGAGCGCAAACACACATAAATGTCTGTGGCGCCCAATCCCTGCCATGTAAATTATATTAAAGCATAATTTGATGACACCAGCATTAAAAGGATGTTTTTCTATCAAATCTTCAGCCTTGTGCCTGTTCTCCGTTCTGTATTTCCATCTACTCGGGGCAGCACAGACAATTTGCACAGCAGCACAGACAATTTGCTTAGATTATGGCTATTCTGGGTCTCTTAAACTGGAATCAATGCGGCCGCTCAGCTCTTCAATAGTGCAAGTGTTCCTTTCTGTTCTGCCTTTAATGCCGGGACGTAAAAACGCCATTGATTTCATTTCTATACAAAATGACAGCGCTGCATTCCCAGGCCTTTGAAAATTCAGGAAACTTTTTGGATGCAGCTTTTAGCACATATGTTTTCTGTCTGCTCTTTAGATGAAGTGACTGTGTGATTTAATACAATTACCTCGGCTGCGGCTTCCTTTATGAAGAGGGGGCCTGTATTTTACAATCGCTGAATTGGAAGTGTATTATCAGCTGCCACGCAGGTGTTTAGAAATGGATTCTACATTGCACATTCCTGAGCTTTAAAAGAAGTAATTGCTTCAAAGAGGGATACACATATATCTATATGTGAACCTACCTGGGGTTGCTTTAGTGAAGGATTCTAAAGTATTATTAAACAACCTGTACAGCGGAGGTGTGCTTTATTATATGCTGCTTTCCTGCTGGAATGGCAGAACTGTTTTAATGTGCACTCTTAACAGCTATATACATTTTTACTGGCAGGGAAGAGACTGGGGGTTCACCATTCTTCCTGTGCAGGGTAATATTGCTACTTACATTGTTCACATCATTGTTATTGGGGATGAAGGTGGGTGAGGAGGGTGGAAGGAGGCCTCGCTGGAAGACCAAGGAATAGGGAGCTGCAGCAGGGCCATTCTTTATAATAAACCACTGATATGGAAATCCACCAACCGCAGGCTCATTGTGTAAATTAATGTTTCTTACATAATAAATATCCCAAAATAAAAGCCCAACAGGTAAAACACTTGTGCCATCTCTGAGGCAGCATTGCATGGTGACCATGAGTGGTGGCTGAACAAAGATAGAGCTTTACTTCTGGAGAGAATGACAGCAAAAGGCATTTACAGGGAAGTACTGAGATATCTGTCGGAGGTATTAAATACCTGGAAATGTTACGTTGATAAAATACAAAACAATCTGTATCTGATGCTGGGTCCACATTAGTCCTTTATAGTCCAAAAATAAAAGCATGCTGGTTAGAATGTGGTCAGTGCTGTGCAATGCCAGCTGGGTTTAAGAAACAGGTGATGTAGTGTTCAATTTGTTGTTTAAAAAGAATGCTTCCTATGGTCTCATTTCATAGGAGAATGTTTGCCCATGCTGCTTAGGAAACTTGAGTTGTGGAGCCTCCAACTTCCTGTAAATGTCTGATGGTTTGCTTTCAGCACTTGTAGCCTGACTGCCCTTTTCTCATATGAAGCTGAATGTGTACAGCAGGTGTTCCTTCCAAAGTTTACCAGCTATACTTGCTAAGCAGGGAATGTTCTAGATCAGGTCCTCACTCTTAGGGATTCTATAGTCCCTTTGGATTGGGTGATCCAGTTTGGTATCTGACGGCCATGGCGATCAGACACCATATTTTAGGGCCCATTCGCTAAGGTGACCCTCTCAACACACATTGTATTTTCCCTGCATGGATCATGTGGCTGTTATCTGACTGTAACCAGACTTGTGATAAATTGTTTTGTTCAAGCAAACTGATAAACAACCAAAGGCCTAGGAGGTGGTTAACACATTAGCATTATACCGAGATGATTGTTGCTAGAAACAATGATCATTTCCAGTTACAGATGAATGAATGAGCACTGTACACCTGTTCTATGGAGGGAGGAGGACAAACAAGCGGCACCCCACTCTGCTCTCCTCCATAGACATATACACCAATCTTCCTAATCAGTCATGCATCAATCCACCACAAGGATAGGTGAATGATGTTGGGTGACTGCTGTACAAATTTCTTCCCAAGATAAGCATGTTAAGTGTTCGGATAACAATTTGCCATGTGTACGAAACTTTAGGGTCTGCATAATCAGGTTATTTTTCTTATCAGAACTGCTCTTCTTTCCATACAGGGTCAGTGGGAAAAAGGAATTAGAAGAAGGTCAAATACAAGACAAAAGAAAATTAAATTGTAAGGTAAATATCCCCAGCATTGAACTGTGAATGATCTCGGATTCATCTCAAACTTTTGTCAAATGTGAGCAAAATTGCCCATTGTATTTGCCCTTTGACCCATAATAATTCCTAAATGTGGTCACCAAGGCTGTGGGGGACTTTGACACTCTGCAGTAGTAAATAGAGACCTCAGCACAATTTTGGCCATCACAAAAGCATTGCATAGTCCCTAACGAGACGCTGAGATCAAAGCCCTTCTCAATGAATGTAGAGCGAGATTCATGGGTGCAGGCCGGCTGGGAAAGGTATGGATTTGGGCCATCGGGTCATCTATACAGAACCCCCCTGATTATGTTGTGTGTTACATGACATGAAATACCCAGCGCTCTCCACCCATTTATAGGTGAGAACTTTCCTCTCTTGGTGTCCACCTTGGTCGTACTCCTCATCAGGATCTCAGCTGGATTTCAATCTTCCTTTTATGTCCTAGTAAAAGCTAAACCGAGTTTCTGCTTCTAATGAAGCTTGTGAATCTCCCATTATTAATTGAAAATAGGCACCGGGAGAGAATAAAGCCGATAAAGAAACTGAGGAGCTTGATTATCATGGCCTCAGTGTCTTATCTTTCCATAGCAGAGGATACAAAACTCTGCGCCTTGTACCAAGTGCAAAAATCAATACCTGGTGGAGCTCATAAATGGTGAGGAGGGGGGTAGACAGGTAGAATGGATGAGGACATAATGGACAGTGATAGAAAATACCAAGAATTGTAAGGACAAGAGGAATGGGGAATGGAATGGAAACCCTTTGAAGCAACATCCTGTCTAGATGCCGAGACCACCACAGGGTACCTACAGTTACAAAAGGAGATTTCTGAAATCTGATATAAATAGGACAATACAACTTTATTTTTTAACATTTCTATATGTTCATGTAATGTGTCCTCTTCCAGCACATATTGGGGTGGGAGGGGTGTAATTGTTTTTTAGGTAGATTGTAATAATAACACAATAAAATGTAATTATAATAGTAATGGTGTTGTATCTTGAAAATCTTGCTGCTTTGGCTACCTGTATACAAAATGAGATTTTAAGGAAGGTGAATACTTGAAGCAGTAAAAATAATTACCAGTGCATTAAAGGAAAAAAAAATGGCTTCTGCTACAATACTGTCCAGTGCAGTACCTAATTTATGCCAATAGATGTCCTCATCCTTCTAGAATGAATGACATTCAACATCATACAGCCCATTTTCTTTGAGCCCAGGCTGTCATAGTCCTGGCCCTAGCCTTAGAGAGAACAGTAAAGAAATTTAGTGATGTAATAATGATTTTCACATTTTTTTATTTTTATTTTCCGGACTTTAAGTTTCATATCAGGTGCAGCCAGGTTATGGATTACTATTTGCTACCAACAGTGTTTTGTACGGCAGAATCTTACATTATTCCAATAACATACTGGTGCAGGAATCCCTTATATAAAATATATGTCCCAGAAATGGTACAGAAGATTGGGCGGTAAAGTTTTAATTTGAGGTTTGCAAACCTTGAAATAAAGGTCTGCAGACTGAAACGTCACCAGGTGCAATAAAAATCACCTGAAACGCATTAGCTGGGTTTTTTCCATTTCTTCAGTGTATAATCAGACTGTAAGGCTGGTGGTGCCGGCTAGTTTTAGTGGTGCGGAAACTGTATACAGAAAGCTTCTATAAAATGTATCTCCTCCAGCCATAAAACTGACAGCTTCTTCCTATACTTCCCTACACTTCCATTTTATGTGAGCTTTCACAAGACACTCGGCACCTTCCCGGATCCAGAATGTTTATCGGCGCTGCTTGTAAAGCTGACTCAAAGCGTCCTTATTCCTCCATTTCCCAAACAATTAGAAAGAGAATAGCAGCGATTAATAGCAATCGGCACAACAGAATTGGCATATAACTGTCTGCAGATGTGTATCACAAACACGGATCATTTCGCCGAGTTCAAATGCTAATCTTGATTGCTTTTTATTTCATTACATCTTATAAAGGCGGTTTATTACGCGCAGCAAATGAACGCCAGCACTGAGGGTATACCCATAACAGATTGGGCCGATTCTTCATCATGGCGCCGTTGACTTAAACGAGGAATTGGGACGCGAGCGGATGGAGAAAAGGAGTGATCGGTGGCAAGGTGGACCAAGTGACCTAAATAATGCGGGATTGGCGCATTCTTTTTAAAGACAATTTAAGCTCCAACCCTGGAACGCTTTAAAAAGCCACAAAATAGCCATAATTTCTGGAATTATCTACCAGTCAAAGCTGTTGCATGGCAAGGCGGCAATGTTCCACCTTTAAATGGAAAACCACAGGCCCCTTCGCGCCTTCCTCCCGCTCGCCTGATTCCGAATAGACCGACAGGAGAAAATTGAAGTTATGGCATTAGCACGAAATCCCCTCATGCGTTTACAAGCGCTTCATTAGCTCACAGGTTTAATTATTTTTAAGCTCTTCAGTCTTCAGCATTTCTTTTCCTTCATTAAAGAGGCCCTGTTTTCTATTCCTTAATGCCGGTTCATTTCCAATATAAATTGCAGAATATCCGGATGATAGAGGAAAACAACATTATTTAGCTTTTGTCTTTATTTATCCTTTTACTGTTACATCTCATAAATGTTTAAAATATTTATGTTCTAGGGTAGAATTATTATATACCAATTCCACATCTCAATTTTCAATACAGAAGAAAAAACAAAGTGACTTTTAAGACATTACATTACAAATAATTTCACCACTCATAACAATAAGATACTCATATACATATTTTATCACAACAAAGAAAACCATTCATATAATTAAAAACAGGCTGTAGATGAAACAATCTCAAATACTGTTCTCAGTTGTTGTTCAACACGTTTCGTAGACAAAGTCCACTTCATCAGGAACTCAAATGAGATCGACAAATTACATATTCAACCATATATGTTTGTATATGGTGAAAAGG
The DNA here is from genome assembly GCF_032062135.1 of Pyxicephalus adspersus. NCBI lineage: Eukaryota > Metazoa > Chordata > Amphibia > Anura > Pyxicephalidae > Pyxicephalus > Pyxicephalus adspersus. The sequence goes on from NC_092868.1 coordinate 59,362,836, forward strand.
TCCCCAGCAAACTGGGAGCAGCAAACCACACTGCAGGTAACCCACCTTTGCTTTAGTTGTGTGCAATTAATTGTTCCCAACCTCTCCCATCCACCTGGGTCCGGTCCACTGAGTGTGCAGCAGAATTCTGCAGCTCACCACAGGTCCGGAATGGCCCTTTCTATTCTGAATGCAGCAATTAATAAAAGGTTGTATGACTTTTTTAGTATTATGTGCTCAATGGAACTTCAGATATCATTACTATGAAGTTGAACCATTCAATTAAACAAATTCTTGATACATCTTTCCCATCAAAAGTCATTCGCATTGCTACCATTCCCAGCAAAACATTTCAGAAGCCAAAGAGTTGCGAGCCAGCCGAACACATTCCTTATATCTAATTAGGGATGAAAATATACACTCGGTAACTAAATAGCTTTTTATTTCCTGTTGCAGAAAAGATACTAAACGGGCTGGTAAGGAGCTGCAAAAAGAAATATTTAATATAATGATAGCCGTCCCGGATCTTTAGGAGTCTGACATGATCAAACAATTGCACTTTGTTCCTAGGAGGAAGTGAGCAGAATCTTGGAGAGATGGAACGCCGGAGTTTTCATAAAGCATTGGACACGGATCCTCACAGACGGCTAATGTGTAAATTAAGGTCTATTGGTTTAGAAAATTCAATTTGTAAATGGATAGAAAACTGGCCTAAAGACCACATCCAGTGAGGCGAGATCAATGATTCGTACTCTGAATGGTTGTAAATGGTATACAAGGTTCAGTTTTGGGGCCGTTACCTAACCTGTTTATAAATGAATTGGAGATTGGGATTTAAGGTTCACAAATAACATGATGATCTACAGTAAGTAGTGGATGAAAAATCCCTACAAAATGAATCTGAAGTTGGGAGAACCAGTTTATGGGCAACTACATATGAAGCTGGGTTCATCATCATGGTTATATGTAAAGTTATAACTTGGGCTAAAAACATGAATACAGCATACAATTGAGGGGGAAGAAAAGGAATAAAAGATGATGAATGGTGAAGGATCTGCATGTCCTGGTGATTGTAGACTTTATATTAACATTTAAATCTTTGGCTTCGGAGCAAGTACTCCAGGGAGTGACAAACGAAACGGTGTAAACCAGATTCTCTACTTAAACTAGAACAAAATACTTCATGCCAGACCCAAAAAAAACTTGTTATATAGATAAAGAAAAGATAGATGGGAAGAGGCTTTAGTGACAAAAGATAATGATTTTTGTTTTTATTGGCAAGTAACTTGAGACAACATCCCTGTCCCTACTCCTAGGGGTCATCCTGAAAATATTACCCATCTATGAAATATAAATCCATATTACCTAAGAAGCTATCCCATAATGTAATTCCTCCTATTGGGTGTTCATAATACACACCTGCTTTTGTAGTACAAACCATTCATTTTGGACCATTTATATTATATATTATTATTCAATATCCAAATTTACGTCTCTACCTCCCCTGAAGAAGCCACAGAGAGAAATACAGTGGGAACAGACAACCTCACTTAGCTTGACAATTTAATAATGACATGTTTATTTGTTGGGCCAAACTTTATCTACAGCTGGTCTTTAAATTGTTACTTTGCCTAACACAAAAGTTTCATCTTCCTGTCTATCTTTTCTTTTACTATACTCCAGGAGTGACATTTATTTTACCCCTTAGATCGCATGATTAGTAAGCAATTCAGCTTTGGGTGCCAGTTTACAAAATTATGTGGGATTAGTTCACAAGGGAAACTAAACGGAAACATGGAAGAGTTATCTATAAGGTAAGATTAAAATGTAATAGATTTATTCCCAAAGGGCAGTGAAAATCTGGAAAGGTGCTCTGTATGAACTGGTCTTTAGTGATGTAGTAGATTGCTGGATTTGTTTCTAAAATGTTGTATGATAAATGGATACAAATATGTGTAACATTATAGCATGTTGTTCCAGGAAGTTACAGGAATTCTTCCTTGTTAGACCTCACCTTGTAAAGGTTTTCTGATTTCCTCTGGATCAGTGGTAGTTTTATAGATTAAGCTACGTACACACTTCCAATTTTTATCGTTGGTAAACGAACGACGAACGATCCTGCACGATATCTGCGAACCATCGTATGGCACCGATCCTGTACCTACAGATAACGACACGATCGTTCAAAGATATTAGATATTGTACACACGATAGATGCGATCGTTTGAACGATACAGGAAGTGACGTGCACCACAGGAAGTGAGCAAACGTTCGTTCACCGCGCATGCTAATCCAATCCGCCGGTCCGGTCGTTCATTTCCAACGACTATCCTCGTTCGTCGGCGTCGTTGGTTACTTTTTTTACGAACGATTTTTGGCCAATCGGTCGTTCGTCGTTCATTTCCAACGATAAAAATTGGAAGTGTGTACGCAGCTTTAGAAAATGAAAGTTTTCTTTTTTATGATTAAACTATATGGCTGTGTTTTTATAATCCTCATCGCTATGTGTTACATTGTTATATTACTTTGTTATTTATTATCGATTATTTTTTGTACAGAGTGTGTGAGGCCTCACATGAAAACCAAAGTATTTATAATATTGGATCATATTCAAGCACATATTTTGGGTGGTTCAGTTAATACACTGCAGGGGAAATGTTTCTGGTTTTCAGATGCATTCTTAGTGCATTTAGAAATCTCAAGTTGTAAACACCAGTTGGTAAGAGAGCTAGGACAGACAGTCAAAATTAGGAGCCATCAGCAGGCCTACTATCCACCCCCAGATCCCGGAAAACTTGCAAGAAAAGGAAGTCTACAAAGGCGTCTTGATTGCATGTTTTTGAGAGAATGAGAATCTTTGTCCGTTTTTGGCATCAAGATTGTGTTTTCTTTTTTATCTCTTGATTGTCACAGGGGAGAGGAAAAAAAAAAACCTTGGGACTCTATCCAAACAGATGGTTCAAAAAGAACATTTATTCTCAGTCTGTCAGTGCTTCAGTTCTGCAAATGCAGCCGACAAGCTTTTACCATATAATAGGCAGGATATCACATGTGCGTCTATTAGATTCAGCCAGGGAACAGATTTTAACGCCTGAAATGAACAGTTTACGCTAACTCAGGGCGGCCGTCCAAGAGGCGGCCCATAAAACACTTTTATCCCCAGATATAAAAACCCGCATTTATCCCAGGCGCTTTGTGCGGTTATAAGATTTTAAATAACCTAAATTACCAATCACACCCATTCTTGAAGAACATCCATACTTTGATTTACACTGATTAAAGAACCAGCAAACCACAAGTGTGGTTTATTCTTCAGAGCCATGCAGGTGATTTCCCCATTGTGCTGCTGTAGTTTTATCATTAATGGCCAATAATAAAGTCACACGAGGCAATATTGGTAAATAACTAAAACTAAACCTAAAAACAAACTATAAAACTTTGTGTTCTTGAAATTAAACTCCATTGACCTTTATTTGACCTTAACATATTATTCTGTTCTGATTGGCAATCTGGCATGAACAGCAACTTGAAATTCAAATTCAAGCTGTCACTATTGGTAGAGTCAGTGTCGATTTATTATATAACTATAATGGCAGTGATCTCTAACAGTCTCTTGTTCCGAGTCAGTGTTCATGCACAGCCTGCAGTCTCTTTCACCTGTACAATGTGTGCAGTCTCTGACCGTCTCCTGTACAATGTCTGCAGTCTCTGACCGTCTCCTGTACTATGTCTGCAATCTCTGACCGTCTCCTGTACTATGTCTGCAGTCTCTGACCGTCTCCTGTACTATGTCTGCAATCTCTGACCATCTCCTGTACAATGTGTACAGTCTCTGACCGCCTCCTGTACTATGTCTGCAGTCTCTGACCGTCTCCTGTACTATGTCTGCAGTCTCTGACGTCTCCTGTACTATGTCTGCAGTCTCTGACCGCCTCCTGTACTATGTCTGCAGTCTCTGACC
>NC_092868.1:59366974-59404985 GCF_032062135.1 Pyxicephalus adspersus
CTCCTGTACTATGTCTGCAGTCTCTGACCATCTCCTGTACTATGTCTGCAGTCTCTGACCGCCTCCTGTACTATGTCTGCAGTCTCTGACCATCTTCTGTATAATGTTTGCAATCTACGTGTGGCCCCTTAGTGAAATTTGGAGACAAAGTTGATACGGGTTCATGATAGATGTTTAGGATACAGTAAATATTTTTTTGTATCAACACTCGAAACAGAATTGAACAGTAGAAGAGATCAGAATAAACACACAGCAGAATGGCATATTAAAGGGGAACAACCCTTTCCGCCATTAAAAAAAGGGGGGGGTCTCTTCTCCAATCACATACAAGATGTGGAAGAATAAATCACAGCATTGTTGCATGCAACTGGTATAAAAAGCTTGATAGTAACATAAAAATACAAAAGTATCACATAATATTAATCCATTTTTTTATCAAGCCCTTGAAGTCTTCTAGAAATCCATACTGTAAAGTCCACTAATGTGTGAGAATGTGAGGGCTGTTATTTATTGTCCCTGAAAATCCTGCGGATTCATTTCACACTTTGTGTTTTTTCCGTTGTTTGAAAAATAACAATAAGATATTGGCAAATCAGGTCAGCTGTTCTCCAGCAATCTGCACATTCCCGTCTTTCCGAAGAGAAGCTGGCGAGTCACCAGGAGATGGGGGATACAAGCGGCTGCCATCGTTATATTTATCTTATCGCATGAAAAGGAAATTAGCTTTTTAAAAAGCCATTAGTTTTGTAATGGGGACACCCACGCGGGTTATACGTCACACGGTGCATCCGATCCAAAATATCCCATCCATAGCTACTGCCCAGTTGGCTGGTGCTGTGTATTGGAATGGCATTTAACGTTCACCTTCCAATTCAGATAAAGTTTTTACAATGGGCAATTTTAGGGTTGGACAAATTGGCCAATTGCCCTTCTTCCTTGGCCCTAAATATTCTAATGGGCAGGGAGTTGGAATGCTGTGCATTGGAGGACTGTACTCCATGTATGCCTGGATATCTATTCAGAAATTATAAAAAGGTGAGGGATCTTCTGTTATTTCACGATTGGGAAAAACCAGTTCAGTGCTCTCATAAAACAGGGTACCTAGCAGGGGAGACAAAAATAGAAGTCTAGAGCTGAAAAGATGGCTAACACAATTTGTCAATGAGTCCCTAACACGTTTCGGGTCTCTAACACTAATTCAGGGCTTGGACGTGTACTACAATCAGCCATTGGATTCTGCATTATACTGTTTAATGACCAGCTGGGTCATCACATTCAATAATTTTCTTTTTAGTCCTCTCCAAGTTTAAGCATTCAAGGCATGATGAATAGGGAGTGCCAAAGCCCCGAAACGCGTTGGTTGTTTACTGTCAGTCATTTAAAGAGGGAAGTATCACAAAAAAATGTGTCATGATTTTACTTTACTTTTTCTAATGCTCAAGAAGAAGTTTTATTATGCTTGACTTTTAAGTCTTCATTCCTAACTTGGGGGGGTCAGAGGTCATGTGACATCTGACAGCTGCCCCTTGGGCAACTGCCTGAGCTCACACGCTGTCTCTGGGCTTCTAAATGTGCTGAGGAGCTTCAAGTAAAGGAACCCTGTAGAGGTTTACATTTTACTATATTATTAGATATAACCAGGGGTCAGTATGCAAAGTCAGGTCCAGGTGATCTCTGCACCTCAAATATTCAATTAAAATTGAATATATGGAGTGGAGTTTTCCTTTAAACCAAAAAGAAATATAAGTGCATACATGCTGAGTAACGTTTCAGAGTAATGTGTCAGAGTAACACTTCCATCCAATGATGAATCTGGCAATGTTCAATTCTGATTTTTGCTCAATGTCATATTTGTTCAGGCGTCATCTGGGGGTCACCATGCCAGATTAATGATGACACATTTATGGAAGTCCTGGTGTTTGTGCAGTTCCTGACTTAACTTCCCTCTTACTGGAAGGAAGACTAGGGAAATGCTTCTTCTCCCTGCAGCTAGGCAAAATTACTAACTGAATAAAAATGGTGGAGCTTACTTGAAAAATGATAGAATTGCTGTGTATTTGGATATGATTAACTCATTGGGACAGTTATTGAGATCCCCTGCTAAGCATTATACTATGGTACAGCTAGCATGCCGTGACTGCAGAAATGAATAGGAAGGAGGCATCTTGGCATCATGCATGCAAATTTTTCCTGCCCTTTCCCCTATTAGTCACCCTTTTTGGGTGGTTCTGACCACCCTTGTGTTAATACCGGAGAAATGGGTGGATGTGTCACCTCTAAATATTACCGCAGGGGTCCCGTCCCTTAAAAAGGATTAATAATATAGCCAGAAATCTCATTTGCAAGGCTGCTCGGGATTATGAAAAAAGTGTAATTATACGCAATTATAAAACGAATGCTATTTCTTACCCGAACGAGGATTTGAAAGTCATTATGAATCCATTAAGTCATCAGACCTTAAAAACGGCCTTCTATTCCTGTCCCTTTTGTTAATTTACCGTACACATTTCATTCACCCTCCATTTCCTCCTTTCTTTCCAGGATTCCTCGCTGATCGCTACAAAGCACAACTGTTTCCTCAACTTACACTGATTATTTTAAATCACCCTGTTAATTTTAACACGCAGCAATAGGGATGGAATATAATAACAGGGCGGCTGCTGGGATGGAAGTAGAGCGCCCATTATGTGCAGCTCATTCTTCTGTGCCAGGGTCTGTGGGCAAAAGTTTGTTGGGCCACCACACCTATATGAGATTGTTGGATGTTTTATTCCAAAATCTTGGCCGTTAATATGGAGTCTCTCTTCCTTTCTGCTATAGAAGCCTCCATTATTTTTTTTTGGGTTGGCGTTAAAGGGCTATCCCCAATTCTAACCCCCTAACTATAACGTCAACCCTAATTCTTTAAATCTAAAGCTATCAAGCACCCTAACCTCTAATGCTGGATTTTGGGGGGTGTCCGTTGGAATTTGTACCCATTTGTGAGATCAAGTACTGCTGCTGAAGACCTGACTCACAATAGGCATGCCAATTTATCCAATTTGCCAAATACATGTTTAAAATATGTTGAGATGTGAACATTCAATATATATTACAGCATGTGCAAGGATGCAATATTGCTGTGTACATACAGTGTCTATGTTGGCATGCATCCATGATGATATTGCATTTAGAATAAAGCAAACAGACCTACAACATGATAAAACATATTTCATTTTTTGTCTGCTTGAATCGCAGCATGGTGGCTCAGTGGTTAGCACTTTAGCCTTTGCAGCGCTAGGTCCGAATCTCGGCCAGGACACTATCTGCATGGAGTTTGCAGGTTCTTCCCGTGTTTGTGTGGGTTTCCTCCGGGTACTCCGGTTTCCTCCCACATTACAAAAACATGCAGTTAATAGGCTTTCCTCCAAAATTGACCTTAGACTGTAATAAAGACATATGACTGAGGTAGGGACATTAGATTGTGAGCCCCTTTGAGAGACAGCTAGTGACATGACTATGGACTTTGTACAGCGCTATGTAATATGTTGGCGCTATATAAATACTTTATAATAAAAATCCAATCTATGCAACCAAATCCATAACTACCCCCCTGCAGAATCTTTTCCTCCACTACATCGCTATGTTCAGGCTCGTCTTATATTATCAGACTGGCTCCCTTCCGTGTCACCGTGCATACATCTAAACCATATCAATGCATCAATTATGTTTCACAGTGGCGAGCAACAGAAGAGTGACACAAGGAAAAGCACGGCGTGCAAGGAGATAACGTAAAGGTGAGAAGCTAATTAACCACCAAACCAAAGAGTTGCATTATCACAAACAACATGGGCTAATAAAGGAAGGTTAATTGCCAGTAATGTGTAGCTATTAACTTGAACTAATAAAAAAAATGCATTTAGTCACAATAAAGTACATTTCCTCATTCCATATTACAGAGATGTTGCCTTAAGTGGTTGGTAACAGGCAGTATTAAAAATAGACAATGCTTGCTGGTAGTCACTCTTCCTAACACAATGCACATCTTATAAAATGTCACTATTGTGTGAGCCAACAAGGACATTCCTCGCCGACATAAGAAGTCACATTGTAGATACAACACCGCGACCGGCTATAGCACACATCAACAACCATTGATGGTCCCATCAATCCACTGAATTATTTAACTTTTGTAAATTTAGATTTGTATTGTTTCCAGTGTTTTGTTGTTGTCTTTGGTGAGAATTCCCCTCATTTGATCGGTCGCTTGGATTTACCAAAATTTACTGTTTTATTTTAGGAAAAAGTTTGTTAAAAATCAGGAGAGTTTGGCAAAATATCACCAGTGCGCCCAAATGGATTCCCAAAGGGGAAGATGAAATTAAATTCACTTCATTTTATTATCTTCGTAAGGATTCAATGTGATTTAAATGTTATGAATATTAATAATTAAAAGGTTATATACAGAAAACTCTTGTATCTTCTGGTTATGGAGACTTTTCCTGTTCCCAAAATTGGCCCCTCAATATCCACTTTATTTTACTTTTTTCATAAAAAAGATCATTTGAAGCAACAGATGTATAGATGCACACAATAAATACACAATTACAAGTATGTCATTGCCATTACCGCCCTTCCCCTTCAAATAATTGTAAGCCCTCATGCAATTTTTGTCTAAGCAGCTTAACAATGGTCATATTACCAAAGTCTCTTCATTCATCATTATTCCTCACCTTTAATGAAAACCTCAAACTGGTCAGTAGTCCGACAATATAGAAAGATGAAGTCACATGCAAATTTTGACTTTTCCTTCTGAATCAACTTTGGATAAAGCCTTTTCCATCCCATCAGACTCCCTAGGTTGTTGATACAACCAATCACATTAAAGGACCAATAGGGAATTGATGTTTGAAAGAAAAGTCAAGCTGTGCATATAACTTTAGCTTCTCCCATCTCTTGATATATAATTTGTTTTAACATGTTGCAAATTACTTCTTGTTGTATTTTGCATCACAAGCTTACTCTGATTGCCCCGACCTTTAACAAGTTCATTTTAAGAGGTCCCTTCAAGTCATTGGCAACTATTGGACATAGAACCTTACAAAAAAGGATTCACAATCTTCTTAGAATACTGTTTGATTGGAAGGCGTATTACCGTCGCGATTCAGGGCCTGCACTGCGCATGAATTAATGATTAGGATGATTAACACTTCCTATTATCTACAATATCTTTTCCAAATGTTCGGAGGAAGAGCCTTCCTTACGTTCTAAGAGTATTCCAAATAAGAAAATCCCCAGAAGATTAAGCCGTATTTCTTCAGTTTGCCTATTAACTAAACAGTGATTTAGTGCGGCATTAATGTGCCTGTTGGGGCGGGGTTGGCGAGAGCCGCTTAATTGAAAACTGATAAACTGCTGTTGGGTCACTTGGAAGGGTCATATGTAGCCCCCACGTCAGTAGAATGAGGAGTGTGATAACCCTAAGTTAATAATTCAGAACCCTTTATCTTGGCCATTGGAAGTTAATGCATTATTAAGTGAGCAATATCCCGAGTTTGGACTGTGCGGCATAGAACGGGCCTGCAGCCTGGCTTTGGGATATGAGAGTCATATTAAACTGTATACCTCCGGAGTAATTCCAGGTCCAGAGTGGGCGATCCGTTATTGGAATCAAATGTAAAAGTTTCAATAGCTTCAGCTCTATCTGTATTAGCCAAAGAACTACAGGACCCAGCATACCATATACTGGCATGAAGGCTGGCCATACATGAAATATAGAATTTCACTTATTGTCATGCACTGGAAATCGCACAGATGATCGCAGAAATGAAACAATTTGCCCCCCACAAGATTGATTGACCTCCAGAATTGAGTGAATTGTAAAGTCAAATCTGACAATACAATTTCTGTTCACTGAAGTCTTACTATTGAATAAAAATAGAAAAAGAAACAGTGATTCCACAGGTTACACTCCAATTTTGTTCCCATAAAAAACACAACTTTGTGCAATTGGCTACTTTGCAATTTGGAAAATCAAAAGAAATATTTGCTTTTTGAGAAAAGCGTTGTAACTGTAACATGATGAAAAGTATCAATCGCTACTCTTTGCAGCAAAACACTTAGGTTATTGGAACTTTTGTTAGCACCTTCCCCTGAAGAAGCAGGCTATTATCCGCGAAACACGCTGGGCACAGTTTTTGACATTTTGTCCTATTTTGGAATGCTGAACACTGTTACAACCCTTTGAAGTTTTGATTACATTTTGAATAGAAATTTACTTACTGTAATATAACTTTCTTTGTTTTATGTACTGAATGAACTATTGATGCTTCGAACCCACCTTGATTCGATTTGATTGTTTGATGCTTCAAACCTGCCACAGATTTTTCTGTCTTTGCTCTACCATCTAGTGATAAAGCAATGGACTTTATTGGCCTCTTGCCTTCAACGTTTTTTGAGAAAACCCTTTTCTTTAAAATAGTGGAATTTTTGTAAACTGATAAAAAATTAAGGTGCTGATAGGGACTGGTAAACGTTTCCTGATCTTGGGAAAGTAACTTTACAGATTCCTGTGCTCTTATTATCAGACCAATGTCCATCATCACATGACTGGGTACTATACTTATAATCAAAGACATTTGGCCTTGGTGATAAGGTATTTTATTAGGACACCTCCTCTCTAAAATATTGAGTTCAATTTTTTATAGGGAAGGAGGAAGAGGTAGGTTAGGTAGGGGGCAGGTAGTGTACTTCCTTTTCCCTGCATCCCTTATACAGCCCTTAAGTAGGGGTAAGGTCATGCTCTGGACATATTTTCAGAAATGTTGAGAAGTCTATATATTGCACTGTGATGTGACATCTGCTCCTTTAGGCTACTCAGCATTCCTTTGGGATCTTGTTGGTGGGAATAAGAAGCCCCACACACACTATGAAAGACTGGTAAAGGTAACCATATTTCCAACATTTGTCCCCAATACAATGCATTTAGAACATTAAACCTAAATTGTAAGATCTGAGTCTGATTTTTTGCTATAGATGAATATATTTGAATTGTGTTTGTCACAGCATATAACATATCCAGTCACCATCATGTCTAGGCTTTAATGATGTCATCAGTCTGCAGAAAGCAGGAGGAAGCATTTCCTCAGTCTCTTCTCCCTCCTAGAGATCAGACTGCAACATTGTAACTTTGTATCCAGTCACATATTAGGAGCGGCTGGGTCAAGACCTGCACAGTCCTTGGGATTTACTTGTTTGTGTAATCTCTAATTTGAAATATCAGTGCAGGAGTGGGATGGTGGCCCTGATAGAAGATTTCATAGACACAAGGAGAACGGCGGGAGGCCTTGGGGTTACTGAGTTGGCTTTTATCATGCAGCACCAACTCTTTGGGAATACCTTGTGCAGGTGGCAGCAACGCCTCCTTTGCTTCTCCATCCCAGAAAGTTGTGTATTATAAACTGATACGCCTTTGAGTTGTGTGAAATTGTATCAAAGCTTCTAAACAACCCCAATGTGTCAGGGACATTTCCACTAAAAACAGCGGGAAAAGGTCTACGCTGAAGAAAAAAATAATAGTCGTTAAGTGCTGCCAAATTACCGGCTGACAGCTGTGGGGCACGAGAAGAGGAATTACGCTTTTTAGCGAGACGCCCATCTACACTGACCCCGGGAACATCCATCTTCCCACTGACAGCCTTCCAGCCCCTCCACTTCTGTACATTGCATTCCGTCTGCTATTCAGATGAGATGAACAAAAACATGCAGTAGAAGACACGAATGTGGACCCAACTTCCAAGGGAAGGTTAAACGGGCGGAGGGGTGCAGAGACGCCCATCACCAATGCTAATTCAACTTTCTATTGTGCAGATGACCTACAGATCCCGTCTGCAGGACACAAGGCCTCGTGTGTGAAATCCCGAGGATGAAAAATGTCTGAAGTCCATACCAAAGCCACCAGAGGTGCCATTTCATTCTTCAGGGGTAGTGGGGGTCTGTAGAAACAAAAACCCCTCCAGTCCTGCCTTCCTCCAGTGTCAACTAAAACTAAAAAAAGCAAAAACTTTATCGTGACTTAGCATTTTATATATATATATATTCTTGTCACAGTATATTAGTAACATTTTCTAGGAAAACAAACTCGTTATCAGTGACTTTGCCTAGACTGAAATGTTATCATCAGTCTGCTGCAGGCAGAAGGATGCATTTCCTCAGTCTTTTCCCCTTACTAGTAATCAGAGTGAGTGCAGGATGATCTGTGTCAGAAATGTGTGAATATGGCCAGGGAACTGCTCAGACAACAGGATTCACATGATTGTGCCATCTCTGAGCCGGCATCCCAGTCTAGGAATTGGATGTTGAATTGAATATTGCCTGAACATAGATGGCACCATCCTTCTGGAATGGAAATAAGATGTCAGAGGATGTCACGTGGAGTAATAAATACCTGGAAGTGTTACAAGGACATATTTCTTATCATGATACAATATATCTAATGACAAGTCCACTTAAAGATTTTTTGGGTCTCATATGTATACCTGCCAGCTTTCTGAAATGGAAGTGTGGGGCAGTTTTCCGTGCAAAGTTTGCCCCACTTTTCACTGTGAAGTCTTGAAAGTTACAAAGAACACCTAAAAGAATGTACAAAGGATATGCATGTATATCAGCCTTTCGATCACGTTTTACAGGTGAACATTTAAAATGGAATGGGATTTGGTTACAAAGGTGACAGACAATTGCCTTGTATACATACTAATCCCTCAGCTCCTCCATATTATACATTTGTTATATCATGGGCTTGTATCATCATGGGGTTATATCATGTGCAGTAACATTGAATTACTTTTTGTGAAAAATATTCCAGAGCTCTGTGAATGATGGGCACCGTGACATGCCCTTGCACCAGGTGTTGCTACCCCCTGAAAGGAGATCACCAGTACCCATTATGACACCCAATAAATTATGAAAGTCGCAGCTGCTGCTTTCTCTGGCCTCGTCTCCTGTCCGTCATTCTGGAAAGCTGCCGGTGAAATAAAGCAAGAAAAATCAATATTAGCATAATTCATTCTTTTTTTACCCGACTGGCGAAGGGACCACAGGGAGCTGGAAGTGGCCCCAGGCTGGAACTGGATGTCACTGCTCTATACGGAATGGTCACATACATGATGTGTGGATATTATGAGCCTTGGTTGGAGAGGGGTGAGGGTTTTTTTTACTGAAATATAAGACTGGCCTGATCACAGATGAAAATGATTCATATCACCGTATTCCATCATAATATCTGTTTATCAGTTTTCAATGTTTCAGTTTTTTTACTCAGAAATTCATTATCATTCGCCATGTAGCCAAAACCCGAAGTCTGGGCATTCTGTAACTCCTCATGATCTGTGTAACCTGGCACTCTGTACCATGGAGGTCTTGGTGCTCTTTCAGTAATTGGGTACAATTACAGATAAATAATAGGCACTCTCTTTGTAGCCTGCAACTGGGCTCTCTCTATTTAACTTGGCACTGTAACTGGGGATCATCCCGTTAACTGAGCATTTGACTGGGCCATTTCCCCTTAACTGGGTGATCTCTCCTTACTTGCAGACTCATTCTGTACCATTAAAGTATAGGCATGTTTTCTGTTTTTGGACTTTCTAACGGTAACTTGACCTCTTTTTAACTGGGCACTATACTTTCAGATTAGAAATATCAGCATTTTTTTCTATCATTGGGCTCTCCCCCTATAACTAGACACTCTGTAAGTATCCTGGAAATATGGGCACTTGTTCTGTAGTTGGGACATCTCTCTTAAAATGGGCACTCCCCTTGTAACTGGGTACTTGGCACTCTGTCTGGGGGAAGCCTTTCTGTAACTGGGTAATCTCCTTGCAACTCTGTGGGTATAAATGGAACACTCAATATGACCTGGCACTCTGTAACTGTGTACTCTCTGTGTGTAACTAATCTCTTTTTAGGCATTGTTTGTATTATTGGTCTCTATAAGTGGACACTATCTCTGTAACCGAGCAGTCAGTCTATAATATGTACTCTCTGTAATTGGATACTTTTTTTTTTTTTGCAACTGAGCCATCTCTCTGTAGTCTGGATATCCGTGCACTCTACATAACTTGGCACTCTTTATAAATGGACATTCTCTTTGCATCCTTGATTTCCCAGCACTCTCCATAACTTGGCACTCTTTCTGTACCCTGGGCATCTGAGCACTCTCTATAACTGGACATTCTTCCTGCAGCCTGGATATCCGTGCACTCTACATAACTTGGCACTCTTTCTGTAGCTTGGGCATCTAAGCACTCTCTATAACTGGACACTCTCTTTGCAGCCTTGATTTCCGAGCACTCCCTATAACTTGGAACTCTTTCTGTAGCTTTGGCATCTGAGCACTCTCTATAACGGAGCACTCTCTCTGCTGCTTGGATGTCCGGGTACTCTGGCAGCAGAAACCCTGCATGCTGATTGGAAGGCTTTGTGGGTCCAGTATTAGTTTCCAGTAAGGTCCCGGGTAGGATTGGGGTCTGCAGCAACAAAGAACACGTAGAACATGAGATTTTCCGTCTGCTTTGCTGTGCAGCCCTCTGACCGGACCGAATCATGAACAGGTGAAAGGTTTCCAGCCTGAGGCCTAGAAAACAAGATGGAGTCTTGGCTCCTCTGCCACCATCACAGTAACAGAACAAGACTGATTTTAATCTGAACTCGCAGCCAAGAGCTGGACGCAGCATCACAAAAAGCTGAATGTAAATTGATCGATGTCTCTATCAGGTTTTATAAATATGAAATGAAAACACTGCTGCGGCTAAGCTCGCTCCAGGCATCAATCATGGATTCCCCCCTCCCCCTCTGAGCGGGGAAAGACGTGGCAAAGACATATATTCTCCCCTTACAATGAGCCGAGGTGCGCCGCCTGCTACAGCCATTATCGTATTAGCACGTTCCGGGCACGATGTGCTGCAGAGAGCCTGTCATTCCTTTCACCTCTGCCAGTCCTCTTCCGTGACTTGTAATGGCGTCATTTACCGACAATTAGCATTGTAAATCAACATTACCATCTGGATTTTCAGTTTGTTTTCATTGTTTTGTAATCAGTCAGGAAAAAAATTGTCTTTTACCTCCTCATTAGCGGCTTAATTTTATCCACTCGCTAATATGTTCATCCAGAGCCGAAAGAATTTAGGGAGAGCGCTTTCTGGGATGAATCCGTCAGGATGTCCTAATATGTGACAGCAAAACTTATGCAACAATATCATTTACTTATTTATATACTGTAACTCTAACATAACCACAGTTACACACTACTATATATTCATATAGCTCTGACATATACCACAGTGCTGTACACAGAACACTGAACCGGTCCCATCAGTCTCTGTACAGAGGAGCTGACACTCTAATGTCCCCTCACAGTCACACACTAATATTATACATTTATATAGCTCTGACATATACCATAGTGCTGTACAGAGAACACTGAACCGGTCCCATCAGTCTCTGTACAGAGGAGCTGACACTCTAATGTCCCCCACAGTCACACACTATTATTATACATTTTTATAGCTCTGACATATACTACAGTGCTGTACAGAGAACACAGAGCCAGTCCTATCAGTCTCTGTACAGAGGAGCTGACACTCTAATGTCCCCCACAGTCACACACTATTATTATACATTTATATAGCCCTGACATATACCGCAGTGGTGTACAGAGAACACTCAGCCAGTCCTATCAGTCTCTGTACAGAGGAGCTGACACTCTAATGTCCCCCCACCATTTCCAGATTCTGCTTGTATAATATGTAAGCATCCTATCAAGCCCCAGCAGTGTGCCGGAAATGGAGGGGTTAAGTGATGCTCAGTTTGATGCCCCTCTCCCTGGTACTGATGGGGCATCTTCTGAATCATGAGTCTCTCAGTAACTTTATTTGGTTGACTAGAGCCTCCTCCTGTGTGGCTGTGCCCGGGAGAATGATGTCCCTAGACTGGTCATTTCTTATCATCTCCTGCGTCTTCCCCGGGGCCCCTGGCTGTCTAACTGCCGTCTCTGATAAGCGCTGTGAACGGCCAGAGTGAGAAGAAAGCTCCGGGGCTGGAGGCCGCTGTGAGACTCCTCCTTATCTCAGTGGCTGAATTAAATGTTCAAAACAGCGCTGAATGCTTAACCTCCTGCATCCCACAGCGCCTGCAAAAATATCACAGCGCTTCATAAAAAACAAATGCATCACTGATGGCCGCAGTCACCCATTGCCAAACGCAGGGCAGATTAATGGTGCACGGGCCTGGAATTGCTCCTACCCCCCTCCTGGTTAAGGGAAATTGGATTTTTATTTCTTTTTTTAAACCTCAAAATTTTGACCAACACCAGAGTTTTGGGAACATTTCCCCATTTTAGATTCATCCAATGGAGTCAATGTCAAAGACAAAATTGGATCTGGTGGTTTTATATGACTTTGTAAACACGTCCTTGTATCAAAAAATAGCTACATATAAGCTGGTTTGATTTCTTTTTTGCTGATCACCACTTTCAGTATTGAAGGATTTTATCAAGCCCTTCCACATCGCCAGATTGAGTTCACTATTTTTATGGTAGCAAAGTTACATATTCATGTTAAAAAAAGAATCAGTCTTTTCCATCAAGTTCAACCACTACGGAAATAAACTTATCCCAGATATGAACCCCTATAGACATAGTTGATCCAGAGGAAGGCAAAAAAACCTCGGGTACAGTTTGCTCCAACAGAAATTCCTTCCTGATTCCCTGAGGCAATCAGATGTTCCCTGGATCAGCAGTCCCTGTTATTTTTACTATAAAGCTTAACTCATCCAGCTTTTTTTGCTGAAACTTCTTCCTGAGGGATCCGATTCCACCTTATCACAGCCCTTACAGTGAAGAATCCCTTCCTTATCCGGAGCTTAAACTTCTTTTCCTCCAGACGCAAAGAGCGCCCCCTTGTGCTTTGTAATGATCTTACAGTGAATAATGGGGAAGAGAGTTCTCTATATGGACCGTTTATATATTTATACAGGGCGATCATATCCCCCTTATACGTCTCTTCTCAAGGGAGAATAGATTCAGTTCAGCTAATCTCTCCTCATAGCTGAGCTCCTCCATTCCTCCCAAAGGGCGTATAATAAACTGGAAACTGATGCTGTTTATTTGAATATCCTTTCAGTTGAATCACTAAAAAATGATATATTATAGCCACATATAGGAAACAATGTATATTGAACAGCTAGGATACCAGAGACTTTCTGAAGGGGTTTCCTCTCTTATACAGGTACAAAGGACTTCATTGCACATCCCCACACTGGAACACCCACTCAACCTCCACAGATCATTATTGATGAAAGAAATTGGGAGACGGCACAATATATTATTGGTTATTGGGAAATTGATTTTCCCAAAGGGCTTTGGATGGTTCCTGAAGACTAAAGTAGCCTGGTCATGTATTCTACAGGTTGAGCACACCTGAAGGGGGAACAATGAAAGTCAGCGATCCTTGTGTCCTATTTGACCTTGTGATCGCAAGGTTTTGTTTATAAACAAAGCCACAACACACAATACCTGGGACGTATTCATATTTTTTGCAATTGCCATTTTTGTTGCAAAGCAACTTCTTCCAAATCATCTGCTTGGTCCTATCAATTAAGCTTAATAACTTCAGCAAGCATCTCCAATGTTACTCCCCCTATTATTATAGCCGATTATTGTTTTGCACTCAAGTTAGCTATTAAATGCAATGTTCTATCTCTACTTCGGCTACCCACTGAAAGGGAATGACTTCTATAAGAAATGGCTGAGATTTGTTTGGAGCCAATTGGCAATGCTGGTACAGCTGTTTGAGGTCTGTTGGGGACATATGCACAAGTTTTACACTTTCTGAAAGCAGAAATCAGAAAATTCCTTTAAAATCTAACATTATTTTTCTTTAATTCCAAGCAAGAATAAAAAAAGAAAGATTGACAGGCAGTGCGGGGGGAATGAAAAGGCCGCCGTCATAAAACCGCCAGCAGTGCTTCAGCTTTTTGCGCCCTCTTGGCGTTTCTAATCAAAAGTGTTACACCGTACGCCATTCACATTCCCCAGAATGCCATTTTAACGTTTTGTCTCAGGAATCCTTTGCCAGTTTAATTTTCACCTCTCCCAAGGCCAAATCTCCATCTCATCATCCCTGGCCGACCGGCATTGTCACACTGATAATGTCCCCTTTTCCTCTGCAAAGAAGCGACACTGTTCAGACAAGTTGCTGAATCGCTAGTTCTGCCTTCACATGGCTGGCTCATTGGCGGAACTTCCCCACCCCTCAGCTGTCCGCTTCAATAAATGAATTCTTGTCCTTTCGCTCAGTGCCTCTCCCGCTTCCTCCACAAATTAAACCTCCCTGACAGATCCTATCTGCCTCCGCTTCTCCATTACTCTCTTTGCTCCAAGTCGAGCTTTGTGGTGACAAACGTGTTCTGACACACTCACTGTCTCCCTGTCCGGATACGCTTTTTTTTTTTCTCACTCATCGACCCCCAACTCTCCGTCTCTTTATGATTTGTCTTGGCCGTGACAAAACCCATAGCGATATCCATCTGCACTCTCTGAGGCTGGGGCCTGGCCTCCTGAGACTCTCCTGGCTTAACTAATTCTGCAAAAGTGCCAAGTCCACAAAATCCCAAGCAAGCTGGCACGCTTGGCATGACATGGGCAAGGCCGCATCTCATATGCCGCATGTTTTTTGCAGCAAAAAAAGAAGCAATTTGGCATTCCTGTAGTGCTTTTGATAACTTTATCTATGATTTGAGCTGCGGTATATGGGCAGAAATCCTCATAGGAAAACCCACACAGATGTACACATGGCTGCCAACAACTTAAAGATGTACGCTGCCAATGTTGTGTTTAGCAATCATGGTTGTGTTTTAATTATGTTGTTAATAATTATGTTATTATTTTATATGCAGCAACCCCGATGCAGTGCAGTATATATTGCATTGTAAGATCAAGGGTTTACCGGAGTGGAGCCGGGGACACAGAGAGCCATGGTAATAATATCTAACTAATGGCATCCCCCGGATAAGGTGTGCCACATTCCCTAAGTACAGGTGAGGGGCACACTTTACTTTTTTTTATAAAATAACTATTTATAACCTGGCCATGTAGAATGGTGACCAAATGTGCAGAGGAAAAAATGATAATTAAACGGGCTCCATGGTACCCTATGCCCGCTGTGCCCATAATGAGTTATAACGTCCCTATCATAGTGTGTCATGGGGCTCTACTCAATAAAACCGGAAATTCAACATTCCCTCAAACATTCCCTGGTTGGAATTTTCCAGGTCCACGTGTTTTGGTGTCTAATTTATTCCCACCAGAGAATGTTTGAGGGAATGTCAGATTTCCTGGATTTCCTTGCACTCATGGACAGTTCCAGGTGGCACCTTGCGTTGTTGTTGCCCCACTTTACATTTTTTATTGATGTTTTTCACCGTAATTCCAATGAAGGTGGGGGGGGGGGGGGCATAGGAACAGGTCCAGGATTGGTGAAATATTTTTTATCTTTCTTATGGGGTTTCCTGTAAGCTTTGCAGACTCATACCGTGCACCTAACCCATAGAGAATCCTTGAACAGATATCTCTGATCTGCCATTTTTTTCTTTGCTTTCCCGATTCCTGCTGACTTTTACATTCACTTGTAGATTTCATTTACGAGTTTACCATTCTGCATTTACCAAATCTCAGTATTGTGCAGCATTCTGGATGTTCTGCGTCTCTCCCAAGGCCAGCTATTCCGAGGCCGGTGACCCCTCAATACACATGCAGAGGATCGGGATGTCACATTCATTATTATCCCCGGTGAAATCCCCCCCCCCCAGTTTGCTGTTTTCAGCCGAGGATTCTGTATTGCGGTTCCTTTTCTCCATTTCTACCTGTAAACAATTTTGACTGTTCCAAAAATAAAACCGCAAATCTCGCGACAAAAGCGATATTTATCATTGCTGCGCCAACAATTTTGTAATGCAACGCTATGAAAAATTACCTTTCAGATGCAAGCTGAGGCCGGCTAGAATTTCTGTTACTGCCAAAAAAAAAAAAATCCCAAATTTCTCTTCCTCGCAACCATGGAAACTGTTTCCCAAAATGCCAATACCTCCGCTCCTCACGGCGGGCCGGTTTCCTCTCCCAAAAGACTGCACAGAGCTGGAGGTCAAGCATGGTGGCATCCCCTGTACACACGTCAGATGATTCTCGCACAATACGAACGATTGTGCTGGCAAGAATCCAACATGTACAGTGGTCACTTGGATCTGTCCTGCCAGATCTAACAAACAACGGAGAAAGATCACTGGAGAAGAGCACAGTGGGGTGCTGCTGGCTCATTCTTCCAGCACCTTCTCTATACATACAGTGCTGTGTGTACACTGCTCGTTCCGTCATCTGTCACTCTTTTGTTGCTGGAAATGATCATGAAATATCATTCTCACTGACAATAATTGAATGGACAGAACTGGGATTTTTTTGGGTTGGTAAATTACAGGTTGTTAATGTCAATAGACATGTGTGACAGATGTGTGAATCATTATGAAAGTTCAGCTGTGAACTATCTGGGTGATCATAAAACTGGATAAACTGATAGAACTAATTGCATTGTATAGAATACGCTTCATTGTTGTGTGCATCCATGATTTAAGCAGATATAAATCCAATCACAAAAAATATCTTCCTTATAGGGGGTGACCACACTTTGTCACTATTTCCCAATTGTCCTGCTATGTTGTCACCCTATCAAACAGGCTTCCATTGGAAACACACAAGTCAGGCATGTTGTCACCTACAGGAAAGCAGACTTGACAAAAGAGGCTGCAAACAACCATTTTATTAAAGCAAGTATGGCAATTGTTTAAGATACACAATGCAAACTAAAACTCTCACTATGTACAGAACACAAGCAGGTAAGGATGCACAGTGAAGGTTGATCTTACTGTTCTTCACCTAACAAAAAATCAACGATATATTATAAAACACAAAACATCCAGAATTCATCTCTGTAGTCAGCAAAGTATCATCATGCTAGGTTTGCTTTGACGGATGCTATCTGGCAAATGTTTGCAGAGTCCAGGGTAGATTTATTCCACTTGAGCCGGACTCTCTGGCCGGCAATCAGTCGCTCGGCACTGTCACACTGACAATGTTTGCTTTAGGCCTGGCCCTGAGAGACGCCGACTCCTCCGTGAATCCTCGGCTCAGCAAACCGACCAGAGGCGACTGTAATTATCTCTGAGACTCTGGCAGCCGAACCCTCCAGTAACTTTGTTTCCATCACCCCCCCGAGTATCAAATCAGATTCCAAACCACTTTCCGGCAAACCGCAGTCTGCCTCCCGCCTGGGTTTGGGGCGGGGTGATTGGATTTTGTTATTTACAGTTCCAAAAATTGTTATTCCTTTGGATTTGATGTTTGGAAATCAAACAGCATCCTAAACAAGCCACAAGGTTGCTGCTCGGTTATAGGTGCGATTGTCCGATGATGGACAGACCGGTCGGTGGTCACACAACAATCTCTGCCCCCGATAATATCAGATACTTGTAACAAAAACACCTTCAGCCCCCTTCCCATAATTCTCAGCACACTGATTAGTGGTGCCCAATCTTGGCTCCGGGCCCTTGAACTTTACTTCTATTCCTTATTCTTACCCAACCCAATACATTCTCTTTATAAAACAGCCACAGCCTGAGCAGAAAAGCTCATTCCACACCAGCATGCCGCAGCAAACTAATCTCATTCTGTGGTCTCTCTGCAGAGGTCTGACACGCCCCCTGATGACTCAGATCTATAGCATTGCGAACCTCGTTTTTCCTGCTGATTGGAGAACTGAGCTCTAGGGGTGTGATTGATCCCCACAGAGAGACTACTGCTTCCATGCAAGGCTCCTTTTCTGCTTATACTGGCAGAATGTTTAGGTAAACTGCAGCAGATTTATAAAAATACTACATACGAAGTAGATTTTACAGGTTGCAAATTTTAAGGCTGGTAAGCCAAATACACAATATTTGTAAAGGTTGACAAATAAAAATCTTGTGTTTTCAGTGTGACTACTACCCTGTCGCTCCGGCAGCTTTTTTTATTGCAGCCCTGGATAAACTTTGCAATGGTGGAGTGACCCTTCCTACATGGCCCCTCTGAGCCGGATTACCCCGCCCTCCCCTGGTGTTCAGCCAGGTAGCACATAACACAGCCATGCTTCTATTTTGTTCTGTGCGTTTCTGTGTCACTGCCCATGGCTGGATCAATGTGACGTTCCTAATACGGCCCCCATGGTGTTGGCCTCCCTTTTTCTTTCCCCTCATTTGCTCATCCATTCCAGATCGCTATCCCTCTTTTGGCGAGAAGCATCGGAGCATCAGAACCGAATCATCTAACGCAGCTTGTCATTCCTCCCGTGTCTGGCTGTCTCCTCGCGTTTCCATCAGCGCTCTTTCCACATGTCTAAGCATTGGAAGTGACACTCGCTTCCAGGGGAGAATCCGCCGAAGGAATTTAGCAGCTAAGCTCGCGCTCTTCCCGGAGCCCACGGTGGGATTTCTCCGCTCTGTGATGTGCCGTATAGACAGATAATGCATTAATTATTAGCCCCCTTTTTATGTTCCATCCAATGTTACGCCATGTAGAATTAGCCCGGTCACCTGATCCATAAATAAGCATTCATTGAATAAAACTCTCACTCTGTCTACAATGAATACTAATAATGGGGGGAAGAGTAAAGACGGAGCACACCACTGGAACCTGAACATTGACCCAATGGGCCCATTGCACCTGGTCATTGGCTATGATTTGTACAGCTAATTGCCCTGCCAATGGTTGCAGGTGTCCCCGGCCACTAAATAGCCCTGAGGATATTGAGCCTGATTTATTAAAGAAGAAGATTGACTATCATGAGAGAACCTGGGTGTTACAGCAAATTTGGAATCGTTTGCTATTAGTTGGCAACTATTAAGAAGAGAGGTGCTAATCAAACATCTCCATGCAAAATTAGGCCGCTATACCCTGATAAGTATAATTGTAGGTTGAAATAAAGAATGAAAAGAAAACCAAGGTGTTTCAATTGGTGTGAAATGTATTAGATAAACAGTTTCAAAAAGAAAGACTGTCTTTCTTATGCATACAATTACTAGAACAGCAAGGCCATGCACTAGACAATAAATTCCTGCTGGATTTTATATATATCCCGTGTCCTGACTCGTTTCGCCTACTTAGGCTTCCTCAGGGGACTTGTTTAAACACTTTGTATAGCTGCACATAAACATGAAGTATACATATGTATAATAAGATACAATACTTCACATTTACAAATTATTAGACAATTGAATATTGTAATATTATTAAAAGTTCCACATGAGTTTGTTTTCTTAACATAATCAAAAAATCCTAAAACAAATACATAAGGTATAAATCCACATAATTTAGAGTTATCGATGATACAAGAGTAAGAGATTTATCCCACTGCTAATGGGTAGGGTACGTGTAAGTATATAAGTTATCGATGTGGCAAGTAAATATGAGAAGTGTGATAGTAGTATACATAATGATGTTATGGTACTTACTCAGATTTCATCTTATAAATGATGAAGAGATGTAAAAGAGAAAAGGGTTCCCCCCCCCGCCCACCAAGTTGTCTTTGGTGGGGAGAGCCAGCGCCTTTGTAAATATTGAAATTGAAAGACAGTCTTTCTTTCTTTTTGAAACTGTTTATCTATTATATTTCACCGCAATTGAAACACCCTGGCTTTCTTTTCATTCTTTATTTAGTTAATCATTTTTATTTAAGAATAGTAGCAATGAATCAAATACAAAAAGTCACATAAGTGCAAAAAAGGGCCTTAAAAAAATAAAATAGAACAACACAATACTTCAGTCTTTATTTCAACCTACAACTAGTTGGCAAATGTTTTCAATTTTGAGCCAGATCCATTCCAGATTTGCTGGATCACACAGGTTCACCAATGATAGTCTATCTTCTCCAGTCTTAGAGAGCTTTATTAAATCAGGCCCATTGTGATCCCGGGTCCAGCACTGCTTTCAATGAATTCTGCATGTGTATCTCTAGTCCTGCCCTGGGGTGACAACGCTGCTCCTATACAGCATGGTGAGAAAGAGTTGTCTGAGTGAGCAGCTGCAATATATTAGATTTTTGTTTTTGGGTTTGGGTCGGCTATAAGGAGTCAGCAAACGTTCATTAATAACAATATAAAGGTTTTATGCGGATAACAGGCTTTATGTTTCCAGAAGAATGATTACAAAACATTGTAGGTGATTAGGTACAGCGTCCATTGTTGTCATATACGGATTATTCTTTGAAGGTGGATTTGGACTTTAACTAATCCAAAGCGCTGTGACTCCGTCCATTAACTATTACACGAGGACTGCGAGCAGCGTGGAGCCACCAGCGCCAAACTGAAGGCATAATGTACCCGGGAACGCCGGGCGTATTTCTCCCTCTGCCTACTACAAAAGGCCTTTTGATGTGTGCAGGATGGCACCTCTGCCAATCAGCAGCGGACCTGGCTGCGCCTTCAATAGAGGCGCCAGCTTTGTTTTCGGCTGGGCTAGAATATCATCTTAATGTCGTGTCCTGGAACAATGGTCTCTGCGCGCCTCCTTTCATCTCTTCTTCTCTTTTAAATTCTCACAGGGACATTTTCAGACTTTCATCCCCTCTCTACTCCGCCATTTATGTCCCTGTATTGGCTCTCTCGCTTCATTGTGCATGAAGACTATTGCTAAACCGGAGGGATTTATACGGCTGTGTGTATACCGCCGCGGGGAGATACTCAAAGCGGATGATGATTTACAGGCCGATGTGTGGAGGAATCTGTATCTAAAACCTGGCATTCGGGGCAATGAGAAAATGTTTTACTTTAAAGGGTCAATCCGTGCAAAACTGGCATGTCAGTGATGTTATATGAGCTGGGGAGAAGTCTGAAACAATATACAGTATCATATCATTGTCTTTTAAAAGCTTGACATTGATCATTAAAAGCCTCTACCATCTGTGGATTGGCCTAGGCTGAGATGATGTCATCAGCCTGCTGCATGAGGAGGAAGCATTTCCACTGTCTCTCCAAGTGATCCTAATGAAACATTGTAACAAAGTTAGAAGCTTCTTTGGGATTGGTGAAAAGTTTTCAAACAGCGGGCAAACTTACTTCTCATAACCCTTTCAAAACTGCAACATTGTAGTCACACAACTGTGGCGTCATCTATGAGCTGCCATCTCAGTGCAGGAAATAGATGGTGACCCTGGAACACACAAAGGTAGGTGGGGGCCCAAACCTATGATCCGAAGAGATTACTATTGGTAAATCTGGGTAATAAGATGCCCAGGATTGACTGATAACCATACTTTTGGAACATAATACAAATATTAGAAAATGTATTTTTGTTGCTGATCCTTCATTTCATCTCTTTAAAATCACCCTTTTCTGGATGGGTAAGATAAGGGCATCAGTATGGGTCTCAGGCGGGCATCAGGCAGATGGCACAAGCTCAGTTATCTAAAGCACTTGGCTGTCTTTCACCATCCGCGGGGCCCAGGGTCTCCATGCCGGCCATTACCGGCAGCTTTATGTGCTTCACATTCTGTCAGCTATAAAACAATATAGAAACTGGCAGTGCCACCTGGCACACACCCCTCCCCCTCTCCCCGCACCTTTCCTGCAGGATGGCATTATACCGTAACGCATTTTGTCGCCCCTTGAGCGCTATCCCGTTTAAAGCCATTTATAGCTGCACGTGAAATCCTCCATCCCAGATGTGTAGCGCATCTGTAAAATGCCCGCGCAGCTGCCCAGAAAGATAAAGGGACCCTTGTGGGTTTGGGGTCATCTCATTGGCTCAGAGCCCCTCCCGCCGCACAATCCAGAATCCTCCAACATTTCCAGCGCCCACCGATAACTAAACAGCCATTTCCCATTAATATCGCCCTATTTATTCAGGAAAGGGGTCGTGTGTTCCAAAAAAATCCTGGCGCCCGCCGTTCATATTGAGAGATAAGCAGATGTTTGTGGTATTGGTCTTGTTAGTTGGTAAACGAGGGATAATTAGTTAAAACTGTTTTATGTGCCAGCTCTGAGTAGACGGCGAGATTTGCATGCCGTTAAAACCATCTGCCGTATTCTGGAGCTGGAGAGAAGTTACTGGGAAATGCCTGCACCCCTCATGACACCCGCACCTAGGGTTAGGGTACGCAAGAGCGATTTGTAATGAGCTGGCCGGCTCCACTGACGCCATGCCAGGTGTACTTTTGTGATCACATGACTAAGACGAAAATACCCAAATCAGGCAACTTCCATCTCTTACACATTGCTTGCATTAGGCTGAACTCCAGACAGATATAAACAAGTTTTTATTAGAGCTCTATTTGTAAATTATTCCCTTTTTCAATTCAATAATAAAATTAGTTTCCTTCTTATTCATTTCCCATTGTGACAGATGTGCACTTTGACAATTGGCCTCTAGGTGGCAGACTGAGTCATTGTTTTAATAGGAGACCTGTAAAAAACACAACCATAAAATTCACCATCAGCGAATTTCAGAGTAATTGACTAGGGGAATCATTTGTAAATAGAGCCCAATGTGTCAATTGGCAACCTTTAGGAATTTCCAAAAACTCACGTGATTGCTAGAATCAGCCAGATCCCATTTTTCTCTGAGGAAGCCAAAAAATGGGCGAAACGCGTCAGTAACTGGGATATCTTATCCAGGATAAGAGTACACATTCTTTGTACATATTTGTTTTCAAATATTGTGACCAACCAACTCCTGGCATATTTGTTTTTTTTTCGTGGTTTGTATGTTGTTGAACAGTCCCTTCACTGGAAACACCTGAACTCTGTTACTGGGTAAACATCATTTTGGCCATATGTTTATTGTCCAATTTCTGAGGCATGTAATGATAAATTGTCAGGGCATGAGGTGGTTACAAATACCAGATTCAGATAGAGCGCCCCCTCTCTGCTTCTGAATGTACTGACTTGTGCATGAAGGTTTCCCTCATTACACAGCAATGACTATGGATGTTCCAAGCTGTAGCAGGCAGCTGCTTTGTACGTGGTGAGCGGCTGGGTTGGAGCCGCTCACTTCATATGCATAGGAATCTGGCCCATCTCAGCTCGGGCTCTTAATATAAATGCAGTATGCGGCATCCAGCAGCTTCTTGGATTAAACCGGCCCAGAATGAGTCCCTCTAGACAGCAGCAAAGTACATGAAACAATAATTTATTACAAGCGGCACTCCATTTTTCCCTGACTTCTTATTAAAGTGTTTTTCTTCCTAGGCATAGTAACACAGCTTGTCCTAGCCATTAAAACTAATAAAGTGTAACAATATATCCATTAAAAAAAAAAGAACTCCTGGACTTGTGAGCCGGCGTGCCGTCTGCGTGCTATAAACCGGGTTTGAGCAGCCCTTAGGCAGAATTCTGGATGAGCCGGGACCGGTATGTGTCAGAGATCGGGTCAGATGACCACTCCCAGAGGAGGGCTTGTTAGAGCTGGCAAGATGCAAGCAAAAGATACATCTAGAAGATGTTTTACTTGCCAGGGAATTTCAATTTCCGCCATTTTTAAGATTTACACAGCCGGAAAGGTGAGAGAGCAACTCAGTCAGCTCCTACACCTGGCCTGTGATTGGACAGTTAAGGAGCAGCAGCAGAGTGATGTTAGCTTCCTTCTTCTCCAACCTCCTATCAGCATTTCTTGTCAGCTTCAGGTGCTTTCACTTTCTCTACCAGTCTGACCTTTGCTGTACATTGGATAACAAGAGTCCAATACTAGGCCACATTCAGGTGCTTGGACTAGTTAGGTTAATAAAATACTTTGATTTTTTATGGAATGTAGCATTGTTTTATTATGTGTCTGGGGAACGCTCCATAAAGGCAATTTGTTAAGCAAATGGACTAATGCAGAATATTAAGGTAACTAATGCAGAAGGTAAGGTATAAAGGTAAGTTGTGTGTTAGCTCCAGGAAAAGCACATAAGAATCATTAGGCTGCTCCGACTCTGGATGTGTTGAGGAACAAAACACATTGCTGTCTATTCCACAGTGAAACGTGCCAAAGACCAAACAACATGTCATGTATTCGTATTTTGTTTCTGTATGAGGTCCAAAGGATTAAAAAGAAGATTATCAATGTGTTTTGGAGTTTTCCCCTCCTTCATCAGGGCTGTGATAACATGATGCATAACTATAAGGTGCAATGTGTAAAGAATGTGGATATTCTGTATGTGAGTAATGTCCATAGGCATATCACTGACCTCTGGAGTGGAATCCATGCACCCGAAATGTACTTAATGCAGCCCCAAAGAAGGAAAAGCCAATTAGATCAGAAAATATGCTTTTAGATTTGTAAATGACATTACATCGCCAGCTGTTTCAGCTTCTAGCATATTTTTATTCCTCTGGTTTTGTAAGTTCACCATTGCATTTAGATTTTGCATATTGCTTCCCAGACTATGCCAATCTTCTCAATAACCAAGGATAAAAATCATCTCATTGTTTTTCCAATTAACACCTTGGCCACTCTCTGGACTCACTTTAACCACATACCGAAGAGGGAGGTCACATGGGACAGAATGAGGGATTTATTTTTCACTCTAATGAATAATGATCGGAATCTTTGTGTTTATCTATCAGTTGAACATTCTATATGAACATGTGACCATTTTCCATAACTAGGTGCCGTATAATTGGGCAGCACGTAAGGAGAAGTAAAAGTAGGTAAAATTTCCAGAACGCTTCCATTTAATAAAATAAGAGTCATATAAAACTGAAATTTTTATGAAAGTTTTTTTTTAACACAAATTGGGCTTTTATTATCCTTTGATGGATAGGAAAACTCCATACAAGTGTCCTGGCCCTGTTTTTGTACCAAATGCCCTCTCATTAACTGGGAATTCATTGTTTGACAGAATCAGTACTTCAGATAGGATAGGACTAGGTGGAGGGTTAAGGATAGGACTAGGCGGAGGGTTAAGGATAGGACTAGGCGGAGGGTTAAGGATAGGACTAGGCGGAGGGTTAAGGATAGGACTAGGCGGAGGGTTAAGGATAGATCTAGGTGGAGAGTTACAGATAGGACTTAGCTGAGGGTTAAGGATAGGACTAGACTTACAGATAGGGCTAGGCTGGGGGTTAAGGATAGGGCTACGCTGAGGGTTAAGGATAGGGCTAGGTTGAGGGTTATGGAAAGGACTAGGCTTAGGGTTAGGGATAGGGCTAGGCGGAGGGTTAAGGATAGGTAGACTGGGGGTTAGGGAGAGGACAAAGCAGAAGGTTAAGGATAGTCCCAGGGTTTACATTTAGTAGAAGAGTAAGGGAGAGTGAAGTCTTCAGGTTGGGAATCTTCCTGCAGAGCCCTGGGAGAGAAGATAACAGCTCCATAACCTTTGCTGAAAGCTCTCATATTGTAAATGTCATTATGATTAGGTAGGTTGCAGAGTAGACAGACACAGGGCAGTCCTACCATTGTTCATATTCCTAACAGAAGAATGATAAGATTGTGTCTTGAATATCCAATTTCCGGCAGAAGCTACAATTAAGGTGAGAGTTCCTTTAAACAAATGGCTGGGAAGAGAGGGTGCCCTTGATGCGGCTGCAGCATGGAGCGTGTTAGGTTGATGAAGCCTTGTAGCATGAGATCTACATCTGACATAAGGATAATAATACCCAGAGAATTCTATTGTGCTTTCTTCAGACTTTTGCTCTGTCTAGCAGGCTCATTTCAGACCTCATTTAATTAGATGTCTGCTCAAGCCAAGGCTTTTAAAAGCTTTTCACACACCACCCAGGGCTGCAGGGTCCTACTACTACCAATGTAATTGGGTTACCACGAGACGGTTATCTCACCGGGGTTACTGCGTGCCATCTTTCCAGTGTTTCTGTGGCTTTACCCCTCCTGTGTGCTCACATTTCATGGTAATGGGCCACTGATGTTTGTCTATAGGAATGTTTAAGTATGGTATGATGTATGGTGAGGGGCAAACAGGGAGATGTTTGATATTCCTGGGACCCCGATCCCTGTCTGATCTTTTTGGAGCTTCAGAAAAGGGGTCTGGAATAGCTCCAAACTCTTTAGCCGCAGCTCGATCTTTTCTTTGGAAGATGGAGGAAGGGCAGGGGGCGAATAAACTTGTACAGTGACCACACAACATATATGACATGGCACTACAGCCCCCCAAGCAATGCCAAAGCTCCTGAAAGAGAATGGGCAAGCTTCTCCCACATGGCATTGCT
Organism: Pyxicephalus adspersus; assembly: GCF_032062135.1. Classification (NCBI taxonomy): domain Eukaryota; kingdom Metazoa; phylum Chordata; class Amphibia; order Anura; family Pyxicephalidae; genus Pyxicephalus; species Pyxicephalus adspersus. Next base: position 59,393,231 of record NC_092868.1, read on the forward strand.
TGGTGCCCTAGGTCATGCTGGGGTGATTTGTGTCTCAGACTACTAATTTGGGATTTGCATGGGAACTTCGGACACCTGAGCCAAATGATGGGCCCAGAACCGCCAGTGTTACCCACATCTACCAGTTATGGCTAATCTATCGTCTCTGGTCTCTTACTTAAAGATAAAAAAGCAGATTCTGACTGGCAGCTCCATCAAATCCCTTTGTATCTGTAGCAAATTGGTTTCAATTCAATAATCTGTGTGAGATCATTTCAACAGGCTTGTTATTTTATCAATCGATCATTTTCTCATAAAAATGTTCCATTCTCCTACCCAGATATCAATAGGTACAATAAAAGACGGTGGTGACATTTGCATTTAGTGAATTGACGCCGTTGTATTATCATTATCCGGAGCCCAGGTGGCCTCGTGTCCAGTACATGTAGTCCCGTGTCACATGTTTATATAAAATCATGGAGCGGGGCAGATATATTCCAATACTTCTGGGCTTTCCTGTTGTTTTCTCTGTGCAGAGCACACCTTGTCCTCTGCCGCCGGTCATGTTCTGCCGCTGATGCCTTTTCCAGTGGTGTGTAACGCCGTTGGCATCATTAGCTCCGCTTCTCTAATACAACTCTATTCATTTGGGCATTGCAGACTCAGCAGGGAACATTTTTATCTATCTACCTCTGCTGTGCCACAGCACTTAACCCCTTTATTGCTGCAACAGGGTGTCACATCCACTTTGGTAATGTAACCTAAATACCATTCAATATTCAAATCAATTAAAATCTGATCACAAAAGTGCAATGTTGTGTCTTACGGGCCACAGCTGCAAGGAAAGTATCGTTGCCACCATTTCCATCAGTGGATTATATCTTTATCACTTAAGCATATACCTGATTATCCCCATTTACCCTCTTCCATTGATGATCAGACCAATGCATACAATTGTGGACATTGTCCACAGAGCAGCCAGATATAGAGCTTTAAGACTGGAAAACCCTTCCACCACACCCTACCAACTTGGGCTATGGTGGCGCCCATTGGTGGCATTGTGGAACATTTCTTTACAATTACGTATAAAATATATAATTGGTGCAAATTAATGCAAATACAACATTTGATCAAAATGTTTGTTTGCAGTGCTTGATACCATTGAATAATGCACTGCAGTTTTCACACCAAAGCTGGTGCCTTCATTTTTTTCCTGCCAATCAGTTGACCCCCGGGTACCAGGAGACAAGGCCCTGTGTAAGCTCCAGCTAGCTATGGGCAATCACTAAGAATCCCTTTTCTGAGATCTCCGTGTTTCTCAGGATTACTTGCATGACATTGACTATTCTGAAATTTCTCCAGTTCAGTGAAAAGATTTGAGGATGAGAAGTTGATATCTTTCTAATATCTGCAGCCCGGATTTAAGGCAGGTGAGGGTGACCACAGCAACTCGAAGACATCAGTCTGCAGGTAGGGGGTCTCTCTTCCGATATTCCCCCCATCCTAACGTCAAAGTGACTTTGTGAGAGAACATTGGTTTCCAGCCATGAAAGGTACAAAGCGGATTAGTGAAGCAGTGTCCCCGCGCCCCGCTGCACCCCACCAGCCAGATTCTGATTCCCTATGAAGGAAGAGATCATCTCAGGGGAAGCACACAGGGAAGGACAAACTGAACTCATCAGAACCTGAAGCTTCCTCATTAAAGTGTTCCTGGAATTACATTTATTGTTTTTATCTTAGAAAAGACATTGTCCCTGATTTACTATAGCTCTCCAAGGCTGGAGAGGATACACTTTCATCAGTGGAGCTAGGTGATCCAGCAAACCTGGAATGGATCTGGTCTAGGATTCAAAACATTTGCTAGCACATAGCAAATTACTTTGAAGAAATCGATTCCAGGTTTGCTGCATCACCCTTGGACAGCTTTAATAAATTAGGCCCGATGTAACAGATCGCAGCTTACCAGGCCTTAGGCTGTGCACACACCTGCAATTTTTGTTGCTGGAAATGATCTTTCGTGATCATTTCCAGCTACCACGAGCAACAGATGAATGATGAGCGCTGTACACACTGCACCTGTTTAGTTCTACGGAGAAGGGAGGGGGGTCTGTGCTCTTCTCCATTGATGTGTATAGCAGCCGTTTTTCAATGGCCATCCATGGACCCGTCCTGATGATGAATGCCATTGGATGACCTCTGTACACTTCCGATTCTCACCAAGCATACCAGGCAAGACAACCCTAACGTGCCTTAGTTTTTAGGTTCCTTTCTCTTTAAATCTCTGCTGATCCTGCCAGTAACACACTTCCTCACCTTACTGGGGGGCCGCCTTCACGTCCATGATATGGGGGCAGCAGTGATTGTCACACAGGCTGGGCCTAAATATATGTGTTTCTTTTATGGGATTGATGGGATTAGTAGTTTAAAAAATGGGAAATAACATTCTTTATGCTTTCAGTTTAGATTAGTAGTGAGAAGGGCCCTGATTTTTGTGGCAGGACAAACAGATCCTCTGTACTTGCTGGAAATGTTCTTATCCTGTAAAAAGCTCCAGTCTGACCAATAGTGAGAGAGGAGACTGTGGAAACGCTTTCTCTGCCTGCAGCAGACTGATGAGTTTCTCACAATTCCATTGCTTTATAAATAAATGTTGGGTGAGATGATAATCATGGCAGCATCTACCCTCTCATATTAATGATACATGTGTGCTAGAAAGCCAAAACACATTCTATGCTGTGCTTCATTTCATCCCTCACAGCAGTCTTTCAGCAAGGATGCTAACTGCACTGCCTGGCATACAAGTGTCCTGAGGAAATCAATCCATGCATCAAGCCATCTGACACATTTACAGCCGCAGCCCCTGCACACCTTACGTACATGGCCTCTGAAATCTGTAATGGGCGCCATTCCCTCCACCCCGCTATTTCTCATTGCGACTCCCCGCTTCTGCCGAACAAAACTCTGTGAATCTAACTGAGTGAAAAACACACAGCACTTTTTATTTTTGTTGTTTTTTTTCCTAAACACACACAGAGCGGCGGGTGGCAGTTCCACAAACACTCATTAATATTTCGATGTATTCAAGGCATTTCAATTTGAATCAAGCGCTCACACACAGCATCTAATAAAATAAAATGCAAATATGCGGAGATTTCTTCTCGCAGAGAATGCGGCTGCAGATAATAGGATTATAATTTGTCTACACTGCTTTCCTGCGTGCTGCTCTTATTTTCTGTAGCTGAGCCAGTGTGAATAGCAGCAAGCAAGGACCACGGGATTACACAAAGCTCACCGCCATATAAACCCCTTATCAGGAGATACCGCCGAACAAAAGAGCCCGGGAACCGTGTGAGAATACACACCCAGCCCGATGGAAGCAATGTGGACTGAAGCCGAGAAGGCAGCAAGTGAAATGTTCCCACTGTTCTGGCTCCCTGCTAAATCGGAAATCTCAGTTTATTAGAATCAGAATTCATTGTAATAGGTTACCTTCATTGGGACTGCAGCCTCTTGCCACTCATTGGGCCTAATTAATACTCTCCAAGGTGAAGCTGGGTGATCCAGCAAACCTAGAATGGATTTATCAAAAGTCATTTGCTGTTTGTTAGCAAATGTTTTTAACCCTGGACCCGATCCATTCCAGGTTTGCTGGATCACCCAGGTTTACTGGTTAACGTGTATCCTCTCCAGCCTTGGAGAGCTTTAATAAACCAGACCCATTGTGTGCAACCTCACCCTTTAGGTCTAGAAATCCCTGCATGTGATTTTATAAAAACAGCAACTATTTATGTATGCGCAGTTAGATCTCAGTAACGCCGATTCCATCTGCTTCATAAGGTGGGCTTTCCAGACAAGCCTTTTAGCTGGGCAGTTCCTACATAGGCTATGATATTACGCTTCTCCACTGGAAGCTCTGATTTGACCCCTGTACACGTTTTGGGCTTTGTTGGCCAATATTGTGCATTCCCCTGTCACAATATATATAGATCCGGACATATTGGCCTGAATATTTAGTTGCCTTTAGGATTTTCTCCAAATGCTAAACCACTCCTTCGCTCCATACAATTTAATCCTCAAACTTCAATTAGGTTTCCACCCTTCCCTGAGGAATCCATACAGCGAAACGCGTCAGGGAAAAGAGACAAGTATATATCCCAGAACTTACAGCAATTTTTTGGATATTATTTGAATCTCTGCTAATTTATGTTTCCCTTTATACATGTTTCTTTACCAATAACTCAGTTAAGCTTATAATGTTAACCTCATATACCTTGAATAAACTATTTCAGTTGCCAAAAAGCCGTTCTTCTCTCATCTCTCTTTCTCTCAATTTCTGTTCAATTACACACAAAGCTTGGCAACCTTTATTAGAATACGGAGAACTTTTGGTTTCCTCAGAGTTTTCGGATACACTTTATTTATGTAAAAAAAAAAATACAAAAGCTAACAAAAGTAACTTCTTTAGCACATTTCCAGGGTTGTAATAGTCATACCTATTTTATGTACAGGGTTGGGTAATATGTTGGTGCTATATATATCCCGTGTATTATTAATAATATTATTACACCTAAACTCAAAGATCAGGTCCAATGCTACTTAGCATGTCGCAGCTGAAGAGTTCTCTATTACATGTGAATCCCATTCCCTCTGTTGCAATATTCTGATAGCAGTGGAAGACGTCTGCACAGGAGCAAAGAAATGGAAGATAGTTGTCACCTTATGGTAGGGGGGTCTCTAAATAAAAAAGATCAGCAGAGATTATCTTGTAAAATGAAAGCTACAGATTTAAAATGATTCAAAACATTTAAAATTACATAAATATGATGTGGCTTTTATAAGAATATACTGAATGGGATTACATCTACTGTAATAGATTATAAATTGGGACAGTTGTCACCGGGACAGGAAGTAAAGGGAATCCCTCCAGTGCATTATAAACCTGACATTGGCTCTAAACTTGTTCCCAAAACTAAAATAAAAAAGCTGACCTTCCGGACATTTTAACTTTTGATTCTTGAATTTGTAACTTCAGCTGATATCAAGTCCCCTCCCACCCCGTTCTTGGGAAAAGAGGACGCAATTTGTAATTGGGCAAAGAGAAGAAGTGTTAGGAGCTGGGGGTAAATTGATACTTTCCTCTAATCTTTTCCAAAAAACATGACAATTGGTCCCTGAGAAATCCATTGCTATCTGTAATCTTTCATTCCCTTCAATTGACTGTCTTGAGACCACCCTCCTAACCGCAGCGTGTTGCTGAATTTGCAGACCTGTCAAGCACCTCTCATTGTGCCGCCACTTTTTATCATCTCGCCGCCTTCCGAGAGCTCATACTTCTCTCGGGTTTTTCCATTAAAACGTCTTTATTTGGAGAATAAACAGCAAAATAAAACCTACCTGGGCCCAGTCATATCTAATCTTCCAGAATTACGATGACTGACTGTGAATTAGGAAACCGACTGACCCAACTTTCCTTGTTTATGAGCCAGACTCATGAATGTGTAATATTTATGCCGGCTCTTAGAAAGTACAATAATTCTCTCCTCTTCGATGAAAAATTTACAGATCAGATATGAAAATTCGCCTTGAAAAGTAATGAATGTTGGCCAGGCGCTAAGGCAGATCATTTCCATACATTCACAAAGTATCACTTATGATGGAAACTATGTAGCAGCTGCTGCAAATCTCATGTCAGGCCTGAAATCCCAGATCTGCAGCAAGAGGAATAAAAACTGATTGTCCTGGGCAGAAAAAGACACAAACCATGGCAACAAAGGCTGGGTAGAGGAAGCCAATATTTGTACGTTCATAGGTGAGCACTGCGACCTTGACAATGATAGCAGCAACTTGTCAGATTACAATTCCGAGTTTGCACTGACCCTGCGTCTGTTGGTTCAATTAAAGCCGTACAGACCAAATACTGCAAAGGCACCACTCAATCTCACCTTTAACATTAGTTTATTAGGACAAGGTGTGTAGAAGAAGGATGTTTAGAGGTGCCAGGTAGAATTTCCTTAGGCCGGTCACTGTCAGAGCTATGCAGAGGATCCGGCAGTAAAGTTCCTCTAGCATTACCCTACCTGTTGTTTAGTATTTCACCGCGTTCTCTGTGCAGCTTATCTATAAGCCATAAACCCTGATGAAGGGAGGTTGTGGCCTCTGAAATGTGTTGGTTGTTTTTTTTCACCTATTAAAAAATTTGGAAAGAAGCAAAGAAGGTTTTTTTTGGCACTAAAAATAAAATATATTTTACTACATAAAGACTTGTTACAAATTCTCAACTAAACATAGCACAACTATGCTAGGTGAACAAATAAGGCACGTAGTGAACCAATGTTACATATCACAGAGTATCACAATGGTATTTGTGAGAATTGTCTCACAAATTGTTTCGCTCAATGGCTTCCTCAGGAGATTCAGAGACTCAAGTTGGTAGTTGGTGGTTGATGATCAAAGGAATGATATGAAGAAGAAAAGTTGGTACACTAGGTGATTGGGTGTAGCGATATAAAGTAGCTGGGTATAGTTCACAATTGTGTTGTTTAATTATGGTACAGCTTAACTGAGAATGGATTTGTTTTCCAGTTTGTGTAATGGGAATCCTTTTTTGAGTAAATGAACAATGCTAACGTGCTAGTCAGTCAGTACTTAAGGAAGGATGAAATTCCCAGTATTACAAAGGAACATTGTTAGGGTCTGTTGTTGAAGTTGGATAGTCACGCATTGAGAAGGATGAATTACCAGTTGGAAAAAAGCTGAATGGATTCATTCAGCATTGTAGCCTATAATATGAACAAACATTTGTGTTTGGGGGAATATAGGACTCCAATAAAGATTTATAAGATGGAATCCTAAAGTTTAAGTGGAGAGTGAGAGAGACGGGATACCTGCAGCCAGCCTCAAAACAGATTTCTCATTAGTTGAACCTGGGCTTGACAACTGTATACAGTTTGCACAATTTCAGATAAATCACTACTTTTCTACCGATTAAAAATGTCTGCATGTGTAACAAACTCTCCCTCTATAGTGCCATCACAAATATTCATGTTTTTAAAGTTTTACAGAAATGTGTACAGGTCCCCCACCTCTAATTAACATTCATGCAGAGGATTGCCCCTTTCTCAGCATTACCCTACGTGTTGTTCAGGGTTTCACCTGAGTCCTCTGTGCAGCGTATCTATAAGCAATAGAATCGTCCCTGTATCACCACAATAACACTTTAACAAAAGAATAGAAAGCTGCCACACCATGTCCCTTTTTTTAGTCAGGGGATACAAAACAGTCAAAGAAAGAACACTGGAATTTCAGTGGTCAAAACCACAATATTTCCATTAATTTCATTTTAAACATAACATAACAACAGCTTATCAAGAAACATATAAAGAAAATAAAATCCAAGGTGTCCAATGTTTCATCCAGCCAACCAATAGAGCAGTAAGGGAAAACATCTTTCTATATTAATAATTGCAGTTATGCCAATGCGTTTCAAAATTTTCTTCATCAGGAAATGTACCAATAATATAAACATGGTGGCAAATAAAGTAAGTTCTTGCTGAAAGTGGGTTGATAGGATGAAGGGAGTCAGGAAATAACTATGATTGACCAATTATTATTAATTCACATCATGTAATATGTTCATCTGGCTTTACCTTTATATCATAATACAATGCAGGCAGGACAATTCTTTACTCGTATTGCAGTCTCCATGTACCTACACAGAGGTCCCAAAAATAACTCCCTACCCTACACCACCCACAGGTAAATGACTGGAGAAGAGCCAACCTGACCCAGGTAACCTCCGTCACCACATCCACCAATCAAACCCCAGCTCTATCCATATGAAAAGCCCACGGTTACAATAACTGTCTCCTAGTGTTGTAATGACAATCTGTTCTCTAAAATACTGATCTTTGTATTATATGATAGCTGAGTGTGCACATTCATATATGAAGTTATAATAATTGACTCCCAGTGTTCTTTGTGATCATTGCATTGTATGATATCTGAGTGTGCACAGTCTTCGTGGATAGAATGACCCCTCTTATAGATCTGGCATTGGCTTTGGTACACCTGACACAAAGGAGGGAACCAAAATGCTCAGCTAATACACAATTAGTCAACACCAAGAAAGATTTTGACAGTCAAACCCCAAGATAGCTATGCTTGCCCCCCCATGCACCATTCTCTTCTTATGTGCCCTGCAATGTGCCCACACATCCAATCACCCATCATACTATACCCAGCCTGGAAGGAAGACAGGTACAGGCTGGACATTTCCTGCCCACTTTGCTACCGCTTTACAATTTGCAAGGCTGCCCTGGAACAAAGAAGCCTTGGACCTCCTCATTGCCAGTCACTGTTTTTGTTGCTGTTTTGATCATTTATGCTGTGATAAATGGCCCTGGCATATGTCTGCCATATTTATCTGTGGTTATCTCTCCACCTTCCACCCCTTTATACAGCGCCAATAATGTGTGAGATTGTCAGGGATAGAGGATGCTGTGTTTTACAGTTCCCATACATTGCAGAGGTCAAGTTGTCTTGGAACCCATTGCCTCCTTCTCATACATCCAATGTTTTCAAGACAGCCAAGCACGGATATATACAATTCACAAAAACCAGGAATGGGTGATCCCAGAATATCCCTGCCACATCCTTGTGCTGGAATCACTAAGCCCAGGCTGTGCTTCTCCCAGGATCCGGCATGCAGCGTGGAGATGCAGTCACTGCTGCCATCAGCAGGTCTATACCTGTAAATAAAGCTCTGGGAGTGAATCCTGGAAGGATGTAGCTGGCTGATAGCAATCTGTACAGTAATGCCGCCTTTGCCACACGTACAGGCAACCCCCCCCCCCCCGTCATTGGTGACATTCAATCATCACACTGGCTGCAGGTTATCAGCAAAATACGCATTTCACTGCCAGAGATCCGGATTATACACAGAATTCAGCTACTTCTTACTATGACACAAAGCTGATAAGTCACCTGCAGAGTGCGGGCCACTGGGGCTTTAAGAGCACCTGTCACGCTAATAGGGGGAAGCTGATAAGTCACTTGCAGAGTGTGGGGCCATTGGGGCTTCAAGAGCACCTGTTATTATAAAAGAGTCAAAAGAATTAAAATGAGTCTGTGGCTTGTTTCTTTAAAAAATGACATTCTTGCTTCAGTTTGCCCAAATCAGCCCATTGCTGGAAGTGTAAGAGGACCTGTCTTTTCCTTTGAAAAAGACATTGCATACAGAAAGTCATGTGCTGTATGAGTTGTACTTTTGCACTTTATTTGGCTTTATTTTTAGATCCATTTGTGTCCTATTCTTTTGTTTATAGACCCAATGGAACTTTCAGATGGCAGCATGGATTCCTATACAGGGCTGACTGGTCCAGCTGGAGATGATTGATTAAAAGACCCAGCAAAGGAAGAAGAAGGTATGTTATCAGTTGTGTGCTACCAAACCTAACCCCCCCCCCCCAGGGGCCTACCAAAGGCCACTTTTGTACCTAGTATGAGTTACACATTTATCAAATGATAATACAGGAATGAGAATGCCAATTCTGATGGAAATACTGAGATGTGCTATATACAAGCCAATAAGACATATCCAGGCCGGGAGAGGTAACGTTAATGAGCACTTTCAGCAGAATGTCCTATTTACCGTCCAGGAACTCCGCCGACACCATTAATATGGATGAACTCGCCTAATGTAGACGATTCATTATTAATAGAGATATTTTATATTAACAGAGTGCCGTTGTGTCACTTCACACGACATTTCCTGCGGAGGAACTTTCCCCGTAACAGTGGATTGACGTTCTTCTCGGCCTCCCTCCACTCCCCGCCGCCGTCTAATCTCCGTTCAGCGCTCCGTCTCTCGCTGCTCGGTCTCCTCCCTGCATCTTGGCGGCTCTGTATTTTCACCTGATCCTCCTACCTTTCCCTTCTCTGCCTGTTAAAGTCTTGGCTTCCTGTCCCCGTCCCCTCCTTTTCATCATCTCACTCTTCTCCTCACCCGTTGCCATCATTTGATCTGATCTTTTCCGTTTTATCTCCCTTTGCGTTTCTTGTCTATTTTTGACACACTCTGCCTACGTTGCTTTACAAAGGGGAAGAAACTGGGATGAGCTACGTAGGGGGGGAATAAAAAAGAGAGAGATCAGAGTTAGTGAACGACAGCATCAATTTTCCTTTCACTAAGGGCCAATCTATGCATTATCCCGAGGGGAGTCGGATCGGGTTCTCTAATTTGGACACACACGCCGGTTTGTGACAGCGCACTCCATACACAAGATGACAAGATGGAACAAAACACAATGCCGGTGTGTTTCTAATTTACCCTCTCGCTGCTACTAAATGTACATTCGCCTTAAACAGGGACGTCTGTTAAGCCTGTCTGTCAAAAAAAAAAAAAATAGATTGACTTGCCGACCCCGGAAGGCAACGCTTTGGGTTTGTTCTGTGAGATCTGAGTTAGGAAAAGCATAACGAAGTCTCCTGGCTCCAAAAATAATAATTTATTAGATTTTAAAGGAAACTTGTACAGGGAATATGTAGAGAGCTAAATGTCTGCCGGTCACGGTAATCCAATGGCTTCACTGGTTCACTGACCCGAAACACGAGGTCACTGATGGTAACCTCAACACTTATTAGGATGGAGGGAAGTAATGGCAGCCATGATAATTTTAAAGGACCCACCGCCGATATTTATACCGGCCAACTGGTATGAAGAAATCTCCCCAACAGGCCATGTTTATTGAAACTCATTCTACTGAAAATGCCAACTGCTTGGCACCATGTATTTAGATCTAGCAACAACCAGGTGCAGCAAAAGCCTGCCTCAAAGAGCACCTGTCATCAGATATATTGTTACAATGTTGCAGGCTGATCAGTGGGAAAGAAGAAAAGGAGGAAAACCTTTCTACAGACTGATAAAACCAGTCCCGCTTAGTTAAGTCGCTGAATAAGGACCTAACACAACTTTGCTGTTGTTGTTCTTTGTGATATGTCAGCAATTTATTCATAGCTTCTCGTAAAGTTACTGACAGGTCCTCTTTACCAATACCTTCAATGTATCTGCAGTCAGATCCTCATATTTACATTTAGATTCCAATTATTCTAACATCTAGATTCCAATCTGCATGGCCTGTGTGTATGTAATTGTTCTTTTTTTATTACGCCGGTTGTATTATTATTGCATTTTTTGCCCTCATCAGCTCCTAAATGTTTCTGTTTGTGAAGCTCGTTAATGCATGGCATTTAAAGCAGTGATATCAGAGTCAGCGTTAACCTTCCCGCTGATCACTTCAATGTCTTTTGTTCAGCGCATGTATTCTCAGCGATTCTGCCTCTTTGTGCCTTTGTCTATATCATCTCTCTGTTGTGTCTGTACATTGACTGCAATACGAAGCCGAGGGAAACATTACAGGCCGAAACTGCTCCAGGTGGTCGGTACCTCCGGAGGGATCTTTAATCATTTTTCTAAATCTCTGTCCCCAACTGGTGAACTTCCTCTACACTTCACTCATCACTCAGTGATGTCTTGTTTGCTAAAAATATGAAATGGCATCATTAGCTTGGAAAACAAGTGGGAATAATGCAAGGACTGAAAACTAAAATCACCAAAAATCTGAAATGGAGAGTTTGATTATATGGGGACAGCCAACGTTTTTCATTGCATATGGTGGAGATGGCTTCTTGCTCTTTATTGCCTCACAGTGACTGCCCTCTAGTGTTCCTTCTTCTCAATGGCTGTCTGTTCTATGCACATTACATGTTGTATGTATAG
>NC_092868.1:59405435-59425474 GCF_032062135.1 Pyxicephalus adspersus
TCTGTTATATGCACATTACATGTTGTATGTATAGGAGTGAATCCACACACATTCTGTGTATGTACAGAAGAAATCAGAGTGCCTCAGCCTAAATAATATTTGTATTGTATTGTATATACTTGTATTGTCATATAATGTTATTAAACACATTTTGGGGGTTTCAAAGTGCCCCTTCATCAGAACCTTGCAGGGGCAGAAAGGACCTGAAATGGTTAAAAGATGGATACAGAAACTTAAAGCTGCCGGAAGTCTGTCTGTTCCATATTTGTCGCAGTTTATATAACTTTTTGGTGTGTTAGTTACTGAGGACAAATGTCCACCTATTCAGTCAGTTGAGGACTTTATCAAATGTTAGGTGAATGGTAACCAAGAGACCTAATGTGGAGGTGAATCTGGTAGGTGAATGAGCTTTAGAATTACAGAAAATCTTTTTGCATATGCCAAGTAGTGAGTGAGGACAGGCTTCCTAGGAAGGGATGGTTTTATTTCAGCGGCTGTCCACATTCATTAAATGATGGAACTGGAGCAGCTTATACCCAGATTTACCCCATGCAGTTGGGGGGTAAAACAGTAATGGTTACAAGGGGAAATGTCTGCATATGTACTCAGTGACTTATATCAATTCATTCTTTGCACTGGGAGAGAAATAAATAAATTATAACTAAATATCACCAATGTTGTGCACTTTCCCAGTGTAGTAGATGTGGGGTAAAGCGTAAATGTGCAGTGAATCTAACCAGTGGCCTGTGAATCTTTTTGAATATCATGGTAAACATATTGAAGTATAACAATGTAACAGATTTGTTCCCCTTATGATGAATGGACTCTTCTCCCCTCTCTATCCGCTCAGCGCCATCACAGGGGGACAAAAAGAGCCAAAACCCCAACACAAAGCCGCAGCTCTCAGGATTCCAGACGGCCTCATTCTGTATTATGGGTGCAGCTGGCGTCCCCTCCTTCCCCGGCAATTACAGCCCAGCCACCAACAGGTCCCCATTTCCCTCCATTGAGCCCGGGAAAATTCTACCTACTGCATGAAATCCAATTAGACAAAAACAAAACAGCGAAGAGCCACCAGGCCCATGCAAATCACCTCCATAAATTGCTTCCTAAACTCCTTCTTCTGGGCAAGGAAAGAGCCCAGAAATGGTGAGCAGATGCCGGGCGGTGAATGTGGAAGCTTTTTCTGAGTGAAGTGCACAACGGGGTGATTACAAGCAATTATTGGGCACAGAGGGGCGACAAATGGGCCGGTGTCTGTGTGAATTTTGGATGGCAAACTTTAATATACAAGTCATGGGGTGCTCTTGTAGAAAATGTTAATTTCATATTGAAGTCAGAGTGAGAATTGGGGGGAGTCGGAATAATTATCAGTAAACGGCGACGCGGCTGTGCTTATGGCTGCCTAAAGTTCAACTTTGAGCAAAATGAGACCAGTTAAGGAGGACCAGAAACTCACCTGTCAATCATCACAGCAAAATCCCACTGCATGCTGATTCAAGGTCATGTGACCAGTGCCACTGCAGCTATGCATTGAGTGAACCATACCAGCACATGTGACCTGATGTTAGATTTTAGTCATGTGCCCCTACTTCGAAACATCATGGGATATTCCGGCTTTGATGGACGAGTACATGTATGCCCATTCTCTTTCCGCTTCCCCATCCCCCACGGATCCAAAAATCCCAACGGGTAATAAAATCTTATAATGTCATAAACGTTGCTTTTATGAATTCCTGAGACCCCTACCTGTGTTTCCTATAAATTGCAGGCCATGCACACCAAAAATCAAGTTCAAAGTGTTCATTGCATTTCACAGCGGTGTCACCCTAGCATGTTTCAGTTACCAGGGAAGGTGGGCAACAGCTTTCAGAGTGCAAGAAGGACCCGGGCAACATAAAGGTTGGCAGTGGGGAAGTGATGGGGCATTTTAGAGTTGCATGTATGGGTTTAGGTTACTTTGTCTCTGTATTAGCTGTTATATTAGAGATTTTTTTTGCAATGGTTAATTGATTATCTCTAATTCCTGGGGGACCCTGGGACCCTGGTCTGCCATTATGGTGGGTTTATAACAAAGAGGGCCTGTCACAGATCATCTGAGCTCATGCCTGATCATCTCTGCTCACATCAGCTCTTTGCACGTTCACTATAAGAGCCGGTGACCCATTAATAACCAAACACGATGCTCAGTGGGATGATCAGCCAGGGAGAGGGAGGAATCGCAGATTCACACAGCAATGACGGACACCAGAAAACATTCCAGGGATAACCACGGGCACATTTTACATCTGATTCCACCCTATCCCAGTGGGCGCAGACCCTCCAGGTTACACCAACCCATTCTGGAGATGTAAGGGTGTCTAATGGGAGACATAATGTCTCTGCGTCCACTAACCAGACCGCTTGACCTTCTCATCCTGGCTGGGAATGCACAGCAGGTGATGAACAGTCCGGATGGAGGAGTGCACTGAGAGTGAAAGCAATTGTCTGGGGATGAAGGAGGAAGGCAGATCATCACCTCTGGGGGCACCCGGAGGGTGGCAGATTTTGTTCCATATTCACTGGTTTTTAGTTATTAGACAAATTCCCATCACCAGTCAGCACCTGGCCATTGGTGCCCAAACTAGCTAACTTGTGCCGGGGTCACCCCCTGGACATGGAGCCTCTGCCGGGGTCACCCCCTGGACATGGAGCCTCTGCCGGGGTCACTCCCTGGACATGGAGCCTCTGCCGGGGTCACCCCCTGGACATGGAGCCTCTGCCGGGGTCACCCCCTGGACACATAACATTTACTTGTTTAAAGGTCCCAAACTACAAACATTGTCACCATGTGCATACAAACTGAAACAAGACTACGGTAATGATACAGTCATAAAACAAACAGTCACATCTTTGTCTCTGCCACCTCTGGGCTCCAACCATGTGAGCCCAAAGGTATATCTGACCATGATAACCCTGACCGGTAAATCCCACACATTACAGATTAGCACACCTGACACATTTACTGTATTTTAATTGCACACTGAAGCCTTGTTGTCACCTTTACTACATCTCTGCACTACTGATGGGCAAACATGGACGGATTTAGTTTGTTCTGCATTCGGCAAACCCATTGAAGCTAACCAATGATTACCTTGATATCCACTTGCTTGACCTGAAAACTACCAGCCAATGAGAAGGGTACCTGCTGTGTAATAAAACATACATACGTCTCCTACAAACTGCTATGAAAACTTTCAGTAATTTGCAAAAAGTTGAAGTGTGAGTTGAACCCCTTCTAAAATCTCAAGCAACCTTCCTGTGACCTCTAATATCAGTACGATATGTAAGTGTATCAGACACCGGAGTGAAGAAGGGTTAGACCCCCCCAATGTTTTCTCACCTCCTAATAGATTCTCCTTCACATTTGGTCCAAAATGTTACCGGACATGAAGGGGGGAATTTTGCATTTGGTGATGGCTAACGAGGGATTTTGCCTCACTAAGAAGAAATGTGCTCTGGCTTCCTGTTGTGTCTACAAGACAGGAAGCCAAGGAAAATCCCCCTCCATGGGTCACAGGCAGCAAAAGAGGACCTGTCAGAGGATTCTAAAAGTAAACAAAAAGTTTGAGTTTCAGATTTACTCAAGCAAGTCCTTGCTTCCACTGCTTGAACTGGACAATGATTCTAGTTGCTATGGGTCACAACACGTTGAATTATTAATTGGTTATGACTTATTACGCCTCACACAGTCATATAGTTCAGGTGACAACACATCAAATTCTATACACAGCACTTGTCACCAATCCGCCCCCCTCCGGTGTTCTCTGGGAGATCGCTGCAGATTTCCCTCTTTTTGGAAGTTTAAATCTCAGCGGAAAATGAGCAGAAAATGAGAGGAATGTTTTCAGAGGGGTAGAGAGGGAATACATTCCTATAGGTAACACTTCAGGTTATTCAGCCTGTCTCCTGGCGTCAACATCAAACTAAACGTGATTCCCGACTCGCCTCCAGAAGACAGGTTTAATCTTGCAGCTTTTTTATTGATGTGCAAAATAACAGAGATGCAGAATCTGACAGCTGCATGTTATTAGATTGGTGGCCGGCTGTTGCTCACAGTGAATGATGGCGGGGCCACCAATGCCCAACAATAAGATCTGGCTAAAAGTTGGGGACCTCGGGGGTCATCCACAGAACAACAGAAACAACACAAAGGATCATTCTTTGATCTCCATCCTCCCTTCTCTTTCCTCCACACAAACAGGGTCAGGAGTGGCGGAACGGGCGAGCGCCTGTAACCGGTCCCATGGAGGCAGAAAGCGGTGAAAGCACATTGACGCTACGAGTGATGAGGTCTATTACACCAAATGGGCAAATAACAAGACACCAGCTTGGAAAATTTTAACCCCACTGTGAACGCTCTGCATGAAAACCGTCGCTCGGTTAGAGGCGGCTGAAGCGGCTGCAGGAAGCCGGGATAAAGGACGGGGATTCTCTCTGCCCAAATAGGCAGCATTGCTTCTGACGCTGCCAGTCCTTCTCTTCCCGGGAATCCGGCCCTTTTCCCAGCTTTCCTGGCACTGCTCTGTGTATGCCAGCCTTTCCCAAGCAGCGCTCCTCCTGGGGATTCCTGAAGCAAAGGTGGCACATTCATACTGCCCGCAATGTTTTAATATTATTTAATTTCAAGGTTATAGCCAACATTTGTATTATACATCCTGGGTGGTATAGATCTTCTAATATTTACAATATAATAATAACATTATAACCCAAAACCTGAAATATATATTTATATTTAAGTGGGGAAAAACTGGCTTGGATAACATAGCGCCTGGCAGGGGTAAATGCTGGCAGCTGCCAACTATTAGATGTTACCCCCCTTCTCCTGCATGCCCCTCTGCCACCCCTTGTCCTTTGTCAGCAGCTGTCTCCTGGCACCAGAACTTGGCATCATCTCCAGAACTTCTGTCTGAACCCCCTGAGCTAGAATTCCAGAGTCACATCAATCTAAGACAACACTCATCAACAAGTAGCATGTCATGCCAGGCAGAGCACACTCCATGCAGGCTCCTTGAAAGTTTATCATAGTGCCATGGCACAGACAGCTGGCACCTCCAGCAATATTCCCAGGCGTGCCTCTGCTGCCCCCTCCATTGGCATGCAGCGTACGTAGAGCCTCTGCCCCCCTTTGGGCACAATTCTGCCCCCGTGCAGAAAATTCCAACAGGTGACACCCCATCCATCCGTGCCACACAGGAGGGCACCGCCGCCTGGCACCGGATTCATTTCTATAAACTTGCCGGAGAACCGGACAGCCAAATCCGACTGCCGAACACGGCCGACATCCTTCCGTCACCCCCGGAGGAGCCCCGGCACCGGGAGGACACCGGAGCACCGGGGATCGCTAAACAAGGTGACCCCAGCCAGCACTTTGCAAGAAAGTAACGGGTGAATGTTTCCTCTCCTACCTCCTCCGAGCAGAATAGTCAGCAGCAACACCTCCATCCGGCAAAGCTCCATCCCCGGCACCGGACAATGTGGGCTTCAGCTTCCCGGTACCGGAGGGGGTGGCGGGATTATCGGTCCCTGGATCCGCTCAGATCGCATCCAACCTCGGCGGCTCCTCAGCAGCAAAAACACCGAGAGAGAGCAGAATCCGTGTGCTGTGTGTGCTCCTCCTCCAGGCAGACAGGGGCAGGAATTACAGGAGCCACATCACTTTCTGGGGGCCCATTCGCTAAAGGGGCGTAAGCCGGCGAATCACATGCTAGCCAAGGAATTGCATTCTGGCGAGGTTCACCTGTGCGCACAATTTATGAGCTGCTTTCTATAGAATGCATGCTTAGGGGTCCAGACATATAATGTCTAAAATAAAAAAAATTGATTTAGTAAAATGATCAGTACAGGGCAAAGCTCAGGAGCGAGCACACTTTTTTGGGGCCCATTCGCTAAAAGGGCGTTCGCCAGAGAATCGCATGCTGGCTGGATTTACCTATGAGCTGTTTTCTATAGAATGCATAGGGGTCCAGACATATAATGTCTAAAATGAAAAACAAGAATTTGGAAAAAAGGTTTTTAGGTGTATCCAACCAATGTTGGGGATTTTTGGAAATGCGTATGCTATGTAGCAATGAGCATGCATCAATTGTGCATGGCTACGGGTAGAAGAGATTGTAAAATATGCTGGTTAGTAAATCTTATTACATTACTAAGAGCTCAGGAGCGAGCACACTTTTTTGGGGCCCATTTGCTACAGCCAATCGCATGCTAGCCAAGGAATTGCATGCTCGCCAGGTTCACCTGTGCACACAATGAGCTGTTTTCTATAGAATGCATGCTTAGGTGTCCAGACATATAATGTTTAAAATGAAAAATTAGAATTTAGTAGAATGTTTTTAGGTGTATCTAACCAATGTTGGGGATTTTTGGAAATGCGTATGCTATGTAGCAATGAGCATGCATCAAGTGCCAATGGCTACAGGTAGAAGCGATTGTAAAATATGCCAAAACCCATCAGTGATTTGTACAGGGCAGAGCTCAGGAACGAGCTCACTTTCTGGGGGCCCATTCACTAGAGGGGCGTAAGCCTGGAGAATTGCATGCTGACCCGATTTACTTATCAGCTATTTTCTATAGAATGCATGCTTAGGGGTCCAGACACTAAGCAGTGTGTCTAAAATTAATAAAAGAGATTGTAAAATATGCTGATTTGTAAAATGTGTCAGTAATCCGTACATTGCAAGGTTCAACTATTGCTAAGTGCTGAGTTATCTCACTTTGGGGGAGGGGGGGGGGGGGGTTGCATTCACCAAAGACACATACGTCTTTAGATGACATTATCTTCACTTGTACCTACAGGTTGTGGTGTTTACCAACAGTGGCGATCACAGAGTGATCTCTCCAAAGTCTGGTCATACAGCGTCTAATAGAAAAAATGTAATGTTTAGTTGCGTATGCAATGTGCGAATAAACTTGCATCAGGAGCGCACAACTGCAGGTAAGATTGTAAAAATATTTAAATTTGTAAAGTGCATCAGTGATCCATACAGAGCAGAGCTGGGATTCCTTAGATCCCATTATCCTACAGGGCCTGCAAACCTCATCTTCACCAGATTTAGTTGCACCCATAGGTTGTAGCGTACATAACGTGGCATTTATTAATCATGGCGGTTACAGAATGTTCACTCCAAAGATCAACCAAGCAGTGACACGTCTAAAAAAAAAAATTGGAATGTTTTTGGTGTTTTTGCCCACTGTTATGGATTTTTGTAAATGCGTATGCTATGTAGTAATAAACACATTGAGTGCACACATACGCAGATCTGTATTTACTTGCAGCCAGTTTATAGGGAATGACCCCCATTAATGAATTAGCGGGCCGGCATCTTTACCCCAGTCTTCGTAGTGATGACCAATCCCCTGATATTTCTGTGTGCCGGTCCCCATGAGGTTTTGTGTCTTTTTTTTATTATACTGTTATTATTATTAATAAACAGGATTTATATAGCACCAACATATTACGCAGTGCTGTACATTACATAGGAGTTTCAAATGACAGACAGATACAGACACAGGGGGAGGAGAGGACCCTGACCCAAAGAGCTTACAATCTAAGAGGAGGGGGAAGAATCACACAATAGGACATTTTTTTTCCCTTAAAAACTGAAATATGCACAAATGATGAAAGGAAGAAGCCAAATATCACTTTTTGGTGAAGTGACCTTGGAAGAAGCCCAGAGACCTCATAAAATTGGCGTGTAAGATGCAATTTATGGCATGTGCGGTCCTTTCTGAACGCGGGGACTTCCTGGGGCTGCAGCGCCAGACGTTGTTCCTGGAAATCGCACTCAGCCAGCAACTATAAATGACATTTAGGATTCTAGAAGAGGAAAAATAACATTAGGAGGATTTTTCTGTTTTATTTTTGTCTCCTTTCACCAAATTCAAAGTCACCGAGGCCATTCACATGCAGCATCCCACTCTAAATTGATTTTATGCTATTATTCATAATTATGAAACCTTTATCAGGGTGGAGTACAATGCCTACGATCCACAGCAGCCAATCAGCAATCGTTATATGCGATTAAATATTGAGCTTTGGTTGCTATGGGTTACCGCTTTCCAAATTTGTCATTTCTCTTGGTGAAGGCAAATCTGGTTTTTGCTGCCAGTGCGCTTCCCCTTTGTGTCCACAAGGGGTGCAATTCCACTGATGAGAAGCACAGATCATCAAATTTCTGCTTTCCAACTTTTTTTTAGTTAAGTTTGTGTCATTTGTTTTTTCTTGATTTTACTAACAGGTGGTAAAATATTATTGACGCAATATCCGTGCAACACAAAATGTGGAAAAGTCACCAGCACCAGCAAATCTTCAGATGAAGAATCGAGGAGAAAAAATGTATTTTTAGGAGTTTTTTGTTGCAATGATGTTAACAATTGCTGCAAGGGATTCCAACTGTCAGTGATACCCAGGGATTTGGGGTGGCGGAGGTCTGGGGCAAACCACAGCAATCCGGCTGTCAGGAAATGCACCTGGATTTGGAGCTGGAAGAGCAACGCCTTAGCTGGAATGAGTGCAGAGATTTTGGCTGATATATTTTTTTCTGAAAATGTATCAGTTTTTGCTGCTGGTAAAAGTGCACCAAATAAAGGCAGCGCTTCCAGGACCCACAGGAGTCATTTAAAGCTCCAAACCACCTTTATGCCACTGTGCTCGTTAACTTTTATGGATTTCACCAAAATCCCCAAATTCTGCCAGTTTTAGGGGTGGGGGTGGGGGGTTTCGCCATATTAGAAAAAAACTTTTTTAAATATATAAAAAAAGATCTACACAAAGTGCAGGGGATCGGGGGTCAGTGATCATGGCTACACTTTGGGCTTTATTTATAAAACAAGTTATCTGAGATTCTGCCATTGAAACACATGGGCATGGAAGATTCCTATGAGGGAATGTTTGAGGGAATGTCTGATTCCCTGCTTTATAAATAGAAATCTTTTTGTTTTTTTTTAATTTGGTGATAAATTTCGGCTGTGATTCGCTCCTCCAGATTGGCGTCATACCGGCACATACATCACATTTCCATCTGATAAAAATGATAAAAATAAATAATAAATAATCTGTTGCACTTTCACCCTGCAGTTCAGACAGACGCAGCACAACACATGGGAAGATCTACCGATAACCAACCAATATTTCAGATTCCGGTAGGAAATGTTATCTTGATTGGTCTGCTGGAATAGTGGAGGTGCTGCTGTTTAGATGGAGGTCAGAGGCACGAATGAAGGAGCCACCAATCAGCATCCAGCTGTCTGTGAGAGGTTGTGCCATGTGTGTGGTGGGGTAATTGGCAAGGGGCAATCCTTAAAGCAGAACTAAACCCGGCCAACTCTCCTGCCCACATTCCAGTGCCAGGCATTGCCATCTTCCTTCTATTCTTCCTCTATTGGTTGATCTTCGGCCTCCTTGATTGGCTGTGCCGGGATGACATATCCGTACAGCATTACATGCGCATTAACATTACCCCGATGCATGTTACATTCATGGCTCTCTAACATGCGAATCCAATATTCAAGCAGCAGTGCAACACAATCCATGGTAAGGAATCACCACACATTGCAAAGTTCTGCATTGCCAAAAATGGATTTGATGGGGCTGCTTCAATGCAACGCATTTTAACATGCACAAAAAACACAATCATGCAACACACCAGGAATCATACAATCATACCATTATTGGGTTCTATTTATAAAGCAGTAAATCTGACATTTCTTCTTTGATGGAGAAACTTCCAGGTCCATGTGATTTATTGATTCTCCACTGGGGGATGATTCAGGGAATCACCCAGTGATTTAATGCCGATAGTCACTTGTCCAGCACTTTATCTCGTCGCTCCGTCATCTACTTTTCATAGAGTTGCAGCCTGAGATCGCATTTCCAGACACAAACTCTTATATGCGATGAGGTCAAAACCGGGCACCGCATGTTTTGTTGTTTATACTAATGGTAAAGAGAGAAGAATACAATGCGCTTTCCTTGACATCCTTCTGCTGGTTATCTGTGGTTGGGTGCATTCCAGAATCAAGTACAGCGATTGGATTGCCATGGCCTCCGCTCCCTCTCCAAGGCTCTGACAAACGCTTGATGGTCGTGCAACTAGCTGAGCATTGCAGCATGCGGCCCGCATTGTATTTTGTGATCTTATAATAATTCATTCATCTCAGCCGAATGCAATGTTATCAGTTTGTGCTGACCCTTATAGTTTGTAATGATCTCTATGTGGCTCATCAACGCTCTTTGTTATATTTAAAGTGGACCTGTCATCAGGTGTTGTCACTGTAAATAGAGCATGCAGTCGGAGTAACACTTCCAGGTATTTATTATCTCTCTCACTGATCATAGCCCCCCTGACAATGATTAATTCTGCAGCCCACCAAAAGTATGGGGCCATCTTTATTCAGGCATCATCCGGGGTCACCATCCTCTTCTGGGACTGAGATGACACAATCGCATTTATTATTTCCATACACTGATTGCACTTTACTGTTCCTCCAGTACTGGTGTAAAACTTTCAGCAGGGTACCCATAACCCCACTGTGCTGAGAATCTGCTCCTCTGTAATTGGGTACAAAGAATATTTTAGGGACCACATCATGTCTGCTGAGGGCCACACTAGCTAAATACCAGGAAAACAATTAGTAACAATCATTTTTTAATATTGTCAGATATAAAATAATGCAAATGGTGCAGTTATAACCAGCGGAGGCCTCATTTCCTTTAAATTCCCCAACTACTGAGGGTGCAAAGGAAATCATGTGACTCCAAAAAGTAAAATCATTGTAACACATGCGATGTAAACAGTTAAAATGTTTCAGTAACAGCTCACCGGCTGGGAACACCTTCCCTGTTATGTGCGGCAGATGATAGAACGGCGCTGTTGTCTGCTCTGGCCTCGTGCCCTGCGCTTGATGAGCGCCCTCCTGCTGTGAGTGAAAACATTGCGACGCGTCGCCCATTCGACCCATCTCATACAAGATTCCCATCAGAGCTGGAAGAGAGCAGAGCAGCAATGAGGCTTCTCTGTGAGATCCTGCCAGCGAGATGTCACTGCGACTCCACTTCCAATGATACGACAGGGCCACGCGTGTCAGATGCAGAAATACCAACCGCTGGCTTGTACAGAGAAATCCGCCTGATGAGTTCCCCCCTCCGCCATAATAGTAAGTGGCTCCATCACAGATCCCTGGCCGGGTATATGGGAAGTTTAAGCTAAGGCCAAAAAACATAGCAGTATTTTCCTGGTTTTTCTAAAAAAAAGCCAAGAGTGTCAAGGTAAATAGGTGTCATTGCTAATTTTTGGACCCCGGGGCCCTGTAGTCATTCTAGTCCAAGCATGGCTACCTAAAGTATCATAGACTAGAACCAGAATCAAAATGAGAGAGCTTTGCAGACTTCTCTGGCTGCATGCTAGTTACAGATCAGTGTATCCTTAGGTAGTAAAACCAGAATTAAGGCCCCGTTTAGACCTGTGCATTACTGAGCATCTTACTGCGTGTTACTGAAACATACGGCAAAGCATAATCCATGGTGTATTGTGGCACAATTTTTAATGCCACCCCAACACACCTTCCTCATGCATTTATTGGCATGAGCATTTAGGGGCAGCACAGTGCTTATATGTGAGCCGTGTGTATGTGTATTCCATGCGGTTGGTCCTTTCTGCTCCCTGCGTTTCCCCAATGCACAAACGTGTTCTCTGAGCCTGAACATTTGCTATATATTGATCCCTCGGCCTGACATTTTTAAAAATATGTTGGTAACAGTAGGAAAGTTTTCTGACATGACAGGTTCTCTTTAAGGTAAGGATGTGTTTGCTGCCATCTGTATGGTTCAAAGTTTGTATGTCACAAGAAAATGCATCTTTATGGGCGATATTGGCAAACTGCATGAGCTGGTATATCTGGTAGTGACTACACATCCATAAAAGGGGCACATTTCCAGTCTTCCTCATACCTGACCATGCCCAGGTTCAAATTTGTCATGTGCCCTCTTGTTCTGTGACATGCCCTCCCTATCTGCCCCTTTTCTTTTGTTAGTTATAATTGAATTTTAAGCAGGTGCCCCATAATTGCTTTCTCTTTGGGTACAATGAGTGTAAGCTCTTACCCAGCAATGCCAGGCTACAGTGGGTAATCTTTCATTGTCTCCTGGTGAAAATTACCCATCTGTGGCATGATTTACACTCCAGAGCTTTCTGCCTCCGGATAGGGAGCTGTACCCAGCTGTGCCCATTTAGATAAGCAATGAAGCCTATGGTGGGATCATGTGCCATGCCAGGCTGAGATGGGAGCCCAGGCCACAGAATGCCAAGAGAGATGAAAAGATCATATGAGGCCTGGCCACCCCCAGAGACCGGAGTGCGCCCAGCTCTGCCCAGTTTAGGAACAGCTGTCAGATTGAACCCAGTCCAGCCAATCTGGCCAATGCCAGCCATGTAACATGGCGGTGAGTCTCTCAGGCGGTCACAAGAGCTGCCAATTCCTGCCAGTGTGTCTGGGGAAATCTGTGAATATGTGAGAGTGAAGGAGGTTTCTGCTTCTGTCTGCGCCGTAATAAATGGATGATTGGAAGTTACATGTCGTAATTACTGTTTTGTTTATTGATTCTGCTTCTGTATTGTTTCCATCAGGAAATTGAACTCGCTGGGTAATGTTGCCATATGATAAAGTGAAATGGAGTTTGTCTCAAGGATTTGCTTGTTCTATCGACTGCTCCGGGTCTGGATGAGGCCGCACGCGTTTCAGGAGCTTCATAAAAACGACGATTTGAGAATTCCGATCGTTAGGGTTTTGCTACAAAATTGGTCATTGTGTACGGCGGAAACTTTCCATAATGCGGCTCCAACCAGGAATGGAATCTTCTCAGAGATCACTGATGTTTGTATTTCAGGGTATTGTTCAGGTTAAGATCAAACTGGACCAGAATGTCAGCTCTTTGGATCGGATCAACAAATGTTAACATCAGAATCAACATTGTGCTGCTGAGATAGCGATTGAGCATTTTAGGGGGCCAAGATTCATCCTGTTATGGGGAGCTCTGGTGTGCAGAGCTGTGTTGTCTCATCATCATCCTTGTCATCATCATCCTCCTACTCTTCATCATCATCAACCTTACCATGCTCCTCTTCATTATCATTGTCCTCCTCCTCATCATCCTCCTCCTACTCTTCATCATCATCAACCTCAATCTTGCCATGCTCCTCTTATCATCATCATCATCATCCTACTCTTCATCATCATCATTGTCCTCCTCCTCATCATCATCCCCCTCCTCCACATCATTCTCCTACTCATCATCATTATCCCCCCACTCATAATCATCATCATGCTCATTATCCTCAACCTTATGATCCTCCTCCTCCTCTTCATCATCATTGCCCTCCTCCTCAGCTTCATCATCCTCAACCTTATCATCCTCATCATCCTCCTACTCTTCATCATCATCAACCTCAACCTTACCATCCCCTTCATTATCATCATTGTCCTCCTCCTCTTCATCATCCTCATCCTCCTATACCATCCCCCTCATTATCATCATCATTTTCCTACTCTTCATCATCATCAACCTCAACCTTACCTTGCTCATCCCCTTCATCATCATCATTCCCAGTCTTATCATGCTGCTCTTCATCTTCACCATCATCATTATCGTACTTTTCTTCATCATCATCATCCTCAACTTTACCATGCGCCTCTTTATCATCATCCTCCTCCTACACTTCATCATCATCATCCTCAACCTTATCATCCCCCTCCTTATCATCATCCTCCTCCTACACTTCATCATCATCAACCTCAACCTTACCATGCTCCTCCTGATCTTTATCCCCCTACTGTTCATCATCATCCTTAACCTTATCATCCTCATCATCCTCCTACTCTTCATCATCATCATCAACCTCAAACTTACCATCCCCATCATTATCATCATCATTGTCCTCCTCCTCTTCATCATTATCATCCTCAACCTTACCATGCTCCTCTTCATCATCATCATCCCCCTACTCTTCATCGTCATCCTCAACCTTACCATCATCATCAACATCCTCCTCCTCTTCATTATCTTCAACCCTATCATCCCTCTTCCTTCTCTTCAACATCGGTGTCCTCATCATCATCCTACTCTTTCACTATAATGTACAGCATTGCTCCATTGTTGCTGCTGTCACCTTCACACGGTCTTCTTCATCGGCTGATTGGACTGTTGTAACTCCCACACATGGGCAGCTCAGTGTACAGTCAGCATGATTCTGCGCCAAAACAAAAGATGAGATGGTGTTACCAGTCTGCTGCAGGCAGAGGGAGCATTACCTCAGTCTCCTTTCTCCCACCAGTGATCAGACTGCAATATTGTAATTTTGTAATAGAAGGCTGCAGTGGGGGATGATATGTGTCAGATAGTGACCATAGCTGATTCCTGAACAAAGATGGTTCTGTCCTTTTGTAGAGAAAAGCATTGTCAGAGTGTAACTTGATAGTAATAAATACCCATAAATGACTCGTTATTAAACATAAAATTCAGGAAATGCACCATGTGCACAGGAGAAATCCTGGAGATGTCCTTTATGTGAGGGCACTTCTGGGGCCCCTGGTAGGTGTAGAGATATAGGATGGCGGTCAGCATCTGCTGGGACTTGTAGTTCCCCGACATCTCCCACCAGCAGTATATCTCTCAGGCCTGTAGGTTACAGAGAACCCAGGGATCCTGGCTGCAATCCAGCATGTCCTTTCCTTTGCCTGTCACCAAGCTGTGACCGCGCTTCGCCTTGTCACCGGGCCAGCTAAGTGGATTTTATTAGCACATTACATTGTCTATCTGCCCGTAATGGAGCTCACCTTTCCCAGAGATTAGTTCCCGGATCTGGCCGCGTCCTATGATTAGAAATCCTTTGCCTTGTCCTTTTAATATGACAAAGACTCCAACGCCACCTGCTGCAGCGGACGCGTCGATGGGGCCGCCGGAATCCGTCACCGGTGACTTTATGACTCCCTTTTATTAATGTCACGGTGGCAAGGAAGAGCATATGTGCGCGGGACATGTGACATTTGTACGACGTTTGGCCCGCCATGATGGATATCCCCCCGTATGGAGGATGGGGGGGTGATAAGGATCTGTGACATCATCACGTTTTCTATCGCTGCTTCTAAATGAACAGATAATCAACTTATTGGAAGCTCCTCAGAAGATTTACCGCTTTAATAAAACACATTCACCGAAGAGATTCCACAGTTTAATCACCCAATAACGTCGGCTGACCTTTGCCCGATGCAAACATCTGCTTTGTTCTCATTAACGTTCACGATAACTATAATATGGGCCAATCAGAACAAAGGGGGAGAGGACATCTTAGAAATGAATTTCTAACAATGGATCATTGATTCTAAAGGTGAACTAAGTCATCAAAGGGCCCCTGTGCAAGAATAATTTATGGGGCCCAATTCAGCTACAGCCTGGGGAACATAAAGTTAATTGACTGTGGATGGATCGATAGAAGATTGATAGATAAATGCAGATTGCAACAATTGTAACCAATCATTTACCTGGAATAACCACTTTGCACCCATCGAGCCACCCAATCAATCAGCAGAACCCCCCCCCCCCCCCCCCTATCGAATAAATTAGAAACCAGCTACCAATGGGAACCTCCCTGCTGTTTACTATAACAACAGACAAAGCCAAGACTGTGCTATAGTAAAAAGCAGGGATGGGGGGCTTCCATTGGCAGCTGGTTGTTAGGGAATGCACCCTGCTAATTAGGGAACCCGGGAAAGGCAACTGGGAAAGCCAATACATTTGTTTGAGATTTTAGATCACCGAAAGTGACAAGCTAACCAGATGTTCAGCAGGATTAACAGGTATCTTCTGTACTTGCTGAAAATGTTTTTAGTGTGAAAAAAGAAAACAAATGCAGCTGCCGCATCTACGTTATAATATGTTGATGTCTGTTAATATTCTGGGTACTCTGGCCCCCATTTTGGTAGGTCCATAGTCCTTCTCCGGTATAACCTACCAGTCACTGATACCGCCCCTCCCGGCACCCGGTGTGTCCAGCATGCATCAGCCACATTTGCATTCTTTTATTGTGTCAATGATTAGGGGGAGGCGCCCTGGGGGTCATTATTATAAATGTTATTTATCAATGTTCATTTATTGCCGCCATTTGTCTGCCCTGTGTTAGTGTCACCTCTGCCTCCGTTAACCTGATTTGTATGAACGATGATCTCGGGGTCACCATACGAATAATGAGGGGACGGCGGAGCTGCCTTGAATTATCTTATGGGGGCTACAGGCTGATTGGAGGGGCAGAAAAGAAATATTAATATTGCTGAGATTTCAGGGAATCCACCAATCCTGGGGGGGAGAATTGTTACATTGTTGCAGCAAAATGATGAGAAAAGAAAACTAAAGAAAAATCAAGGGGCAGATAGGGTGATTGGCTGTGGAGTGAATGGGGGGAAGAGGGGCATGGGACTGATGTGCGAATAAATAGCAGCAGATGGGTAACTGTTGGGCTGAGATGTTTGCACAGCACAGGGGGGGGGGGGGGTTCTGAACTCCCAGCTCTGCTCCTGGGCACCTGAGGGGTTTTTGTGTTCCGCCACCATTGGGCAGATGTTGTCCATTTGTTGGGGGGGGGGGGGTATCTGGTTCACCCCATTGACAAACTGCACAATCTGTCTGGATTGGGTGAATGTCGTCTCACCAGCCTGGACAGCTTGTATTTGATAGATGCAGATTTCAGGGGTTGGAGGCATTGGCCTGCAAGCAAGTTGAGATTCCATTTTGTGCAAAGCCACCATTGGTCCCTTATAAATGTCAGATTTTTATTTTGCAGAAAACCTCCACTTTATCAGTAAAATACATTTTTGTTCAGCTCCAGTCAGTGACTTTGCCTAGGCTGAGATGATATCATCAGTCTGCTGCAGGCAGCAGGAAGCATTTCCTCAGTCTCCTCCCCCTAATGCTCAAACTACAACATTGCAACTTTGAATCCAGGAACAAGGAAAAGGAGCAGGAGGGGCTGATCTGTGTCAGACATTGGGGAACAACAACAGGATGTGCAATCTCTGGGCTGACATCTCAGGAAGTAGATGGGCAGCACAGTGGCTCAGTGGTTAGCACTCTGATCTTTGCAGCCTGGGTCCCAGGTTGGAATCTCATCCAGGACATTATCTGCATGGAGTTTGCAGGTTCTCCCCATGTCTGTGTGGGTTTTCTCTGGGTACTCCGGTTTCCTCCCACATTCCAAAAACAAGCAGTTAGGTTAATTGGCTTCTCCCCAATATTGACCTTAGACTGTGATAATGACATATGACTATGATAGGGACATTAGATTGTGAGCTCCTTTGAGGGACAGCTAGTGACATGACTATGGACTTTGTACAGCTCTGCGTAATATGTTGGTGCTATATAAATACTGTGTAATAATAATAGATGGTGACCCCAGATGATGGCTAGATAATAATGGTGTTGTCCTTCTGAAAGCATGGTGAGGGGGAGTGCTGTGGTCTCTGTCAGAGGGATACCGGACCCAATATGTGTGGGCTTCACATATATTATATTCAGATTTAAGGATTGGGGGGGTCAGTGTATAGACATTGGCCCCTCGGATCACTGCAACTCCTGAAGGCTTTAATAAATCAGCTTGCAGAACATGTATAGCGTTGCATGACTCGTACTAATCGGCGGAGGTCTCCGGAGGAAACCTGTTTACTTCTGCTCCATCAGCAGCCCTCGCAATCATTTCTGGGACTCATTAGATGGCGGTGCGGCCTCTGGGAACGATGCTGCGAGCGATCCTGGAGGGCAGCCGCTTAGATGGCGGAGCGGGGGGGGGGGGGGGGGCTGGCACCGGGGGACTGGAACCGATCCCACAATCACTGAGAAAATTAATTATCACAAATTGCTGGAGTTCACTTACTTAGCGGCTGACGGTAAACAGTGCTCAGTGCTATGCAGACCGTGCGCTGCTCCGGAGTGTCACATACAATCAGATTGTACAATCCGTGTCTGGTCAGGGAGGAGCCCCACTGTTCGGGTATGTGAAGCACTCCTAGCTGCTCTCTCTCAAGACTTTTCTAGAGCTGCCCTGACTCTCTGGAATGGTCTCCTCGTCCTATTCGGCTTGCTCCTACTTTCTGCTCATTTAAAAGAGCCCTCAAAACCCAACGCTTCACCCTCACCTACCCAACTTCTTCTGTCTCATAATCCTTACTACTCACCCTGACCATTCCATATCCCCCTCCTATTGTGTGATACTTCCCCCACCTCCTAGATTGTAAGCTCTTCGGGGCAGGGTCCTCTCCTCCTCCTGTGTCACTGTCTGTATCTGCCTGTCATTTGCAACCCCTATTTAAATGTACTGCTTTGCCTTATATGTTGGTGCTATATAAATCCTGTTTAATGTTAATAATAATAATTGTACAATCGGATTGTAGGAGAAGTGGTTTTGGCATGGTTGCAGTGTTTGCTGATTGGTTGTTCTGGTGATGAGGTTTGGTGCACTGGGTGAGGGAGTTTGTTCAATAGGAAGAAACTTTCTGCTGCTGGTTGTCCTTATGATATGAGCCTTGGAGTATACACTGAACACATTGCTGGGCCCCGGGGACCCCGGCCTGCTCCATGGAGGTCCCGTGTGACACCGCCGTACCACCAATATGATTGTTGTCATTGCGACTGAGATTGATAATAAAAAATTCTGAGAACAAGAAATCAGTGGGGACACCGGCTCTGGTGACAACTCTCCAAGAGAGGATTTTAAACACAAAATTTGTGCAATATGATAGTATGGGCAAATTTTAATCAGTGGTGTAGTTGGTTCAGGGCTGAGGGGAGGCGAGTTTCAGAGGTGGAGGGTGCAATTCCCAAGGCATCAATTGCCCCTCCAGGGCATTCAGGTCACTATTGTATTCCCAGTTCCTGCGCACATTCCACCTTCTGGATTCTCCTGCTGCTTCATGGTCATGTGACCCCAGGGTCAAGGAGCGGAGGGTAAGAAATATACACAAACACCCCAGTTTATCAGAATAAATGCTATTCTCTTTATTGGGAAGCCCGAGCACACCATGTATTTACAGTATGCACATATAATGCAGCGCTGTAATAAATAGGGGAAGCAAATGACAGAAACAGACAGTGACACATGAGGAGGAGAGGACCCTGACCCACAGAGCTTACAATCTAAGAAGTAAGGGAAAGGCTCCAATACAGAAAAAATTATTTTTTGATACTGTAAGTCACAGTGCACACTGCTTGGTGCTTGGTGTTACCATGCGTTGCATTTTACGGTGACACCATGGTGTAGATTCACTCTAAAATAATCAGAGGCTCTAGATTGGATTGATGAATGTCTGAGGGCACCACAAGTCAAAGTGGACCTGTCACTGGCAGGAAGGGGTTAGCATTAGGCCCTGGCCCCCTGGGAGTTGCTGCCCCTGGTGGGGTAATTAGCAGCCACCCCTCCTGCTTGTGGTTTGTTTGTGTCACACCTGCTCACCGGGTTCATTTGCTGCTCTGCGTTCCTCGTCCAGGGCCGGAGGGAGATGAATGTTTAGATGGCAAAGCGAGCAATGAGTGCTGGCATCAAACACGCCAAGCTGCGGAGGGTGCATGGGGCATTAGTGGCAGCTGCCATTGCTGGGTAGAAGAGTCACCTGGGTCTGTCATCTCTGCTGGCATCTGTCTGCACCCCTCAGGGGGTAATCCTGGAAGGGATCGTTCACACAGATGCACGCATGCTGCCTTCATACATGCCAATGATATGTATTCTATGCATCATGGGGGGGCATACCAACCATGCATGGCAGTGCAGAGATGTACATACAAGTGTTGGCTGGCAGGGGCACAATGAGTGGTCAGTAATGATGGCAGATCTCCATAGTCCTCATCCCCATTCACCCTACCCATAAGTCCTTACCCCCTCTCTTTGGCAGTCTATGGAATGCCAGATCTGTTGGCAACAAATTACCTCCATACACAACCTTCTCCTTTCTAAGTCTCTGAA
>NC_092868.1:59428402-59463190 GCF_032062135.1 Pyxicephalus adspersus
GTCATTTGCAATCCCTATTTAATGTACAGCGCTGCGTAATATGTTGGCGCTATATAAATCCTGTTTAATAATAATAATAATAATAGTGACCAGTAGGGGTCGCAGTATCATGATCACCACTCCTATCAATGGGCCCCTCGGTGTCGAGCAGCTCCACCTACTTTGGAGGGGAGATCCACTTTAGGTTTGTATTTTGCAGTGTGTGGGTTGATTTGGGGGCCCTCCAAGAGCCGGATAGGTAGCCATTCCTTTTCCTGGATCTACCTCAGTGATTGGCCGATACAATTATCAAAAGTCTATACACAGATCTGCTCATCAGATAGAAATGAAGATATTGAGAGACCTGAAATGCATTAAATTCCCTCAGCTGTATGCGGTGAGCTCCTGTGTGTTTGGTGCCCCTCATAATGGGCACAGCAGGTGTACAGACCCAGGGATTAAGCTCAGGGATGGTGGGACCCCTCATAATGGGCACAGCAGGGGTATAGACCCCTGGGACTCAGCTAAGGGATGGTGGGACCCCTCATAATGGGCACATCAAGGGTACGGACCCAGGGATTCAGCACAGAGATGATGGGACCCCTCATAATGAGCACAGCATGGGTACAGACCCAGGGATTCAGCACAGAGATGATGGGGACCCCTCATAATGAGCACAACAGGTTTACAGACCCAAGGATTCAGGTCAGGGATGGTGGGACCCCTCATAATGAGCACAACAGGTTTACAGACCCAGGGACTCAGGTCAGGGAAGGTGGGAGCCCCTCATAATGGACACACCAGGGGTACAGACCCAGGGATTCAGCTCAGGGATGGTGGGACCCCTCATAATGGACACACCAGGGGTACAGACCCAGGGATTCAGCACAGGGATGGTGGGACCCCTCATAATGGGCACAGCAGGTGTACAGACCCAGGGATTCAGCACAGAGATGATCGGAACCCTCATAATGGGCACAGCAGGTGTACAGACCCAGGGATTCAGCTCAGTGATGGTGGGAGCCCTCATAATGGGCACAGCAGGGGTACAGACCCAGGGATTCAGCTAAGGGATGGTGGGACCCCTCATAATGGGCACATCAGGGGTACGGACCCAGGGATTCAGCACAGAGATGATGGGAACCCTCATAATGGGCACAGCATGGGTACAGACCCAGGGATTCAGCACAACCCTCATAATGGGCACAACAGGTTTACAGACCCAAGGATTGAGGTCAGGGATGGTGGGACCCCTCATAATGAGCACCGCAGGGGTATAGACCCAGGGACTCAGGTCAGGGAAGGTGGGAGCCCCTCATAATGGGCACAGCAGGTGTACAGACCCAGGGATTCAGCTCAGGGATGGTGGGAGCCCCTCATAATGGACACACCAGGGGTACAGACCCCGGGGTTCAGCACAGGGATGGTGGGACCCCTCATAATGGGCACAGCGGGTGTACAGACCCAGGGATTCTGCACAGAGATAATCAGAACCCTCATAATGGACACAGCAGGTGTACAGACCCAGGGATTCAGCTCAGGGATGGTGGGACCCCTCATAATGGGCACAGCAGGGGTACAGACCCAGGGATTCAGCTCAGGGATGGTGGGACCCCTCATAATGGGCACACCTTGGTTCTTGGCTGTGGTCACAAATGTCCGGCACAGCTCAGCCCCTCATCATGTGACCGAATACAAAGTTACAATGTTGCAATCTGATTACTGGAGTAGGGGAGACTGAGGAAATACTTCCTCCTGCCTGCAGCAGACTGATGATATCATCATATCAGTCACTGAAGTCTGTTTTTTAGTGAATTGGTGGTCAGAGTGGTGCAGTTGGCAGTGACAGGTTAAGGTGTGCAGAGGAGGGTACTTTAATGCACCTCGTATTCTCGATTTATGGAATCACATCAAGGCATGCTCCTTGTCGGGGTCTCATGTTCCTTTAATGAGTCTTGGCACATACTCGGACAGTATCTCGGTGCTCTCGCAGTGCTGTTGATGTGCTCAGCCACCTCGCAGGAGCTCTTCAAAACAATGGCTGTCCTTGGAGAGGAGATGAGATTGTTTGGGCCCCATGGGGTCTTTCTGTTGCACATGCTGACGAGCGAGGACCCCCGATGGGCTCATAAAACCATCTCCAGGGACCACGCTGGGCAGACATGACACAAATTCTACCGGGAAGACAGATTGTTACAGATCTGCTGTGTTTGTGCCGAAGTTTTCAGTTTTACAGCCGTGGGACTTTTCACCTTCGCTTACTGCGCTGTACTTTGTGTATCAAACCGTCTGCTTTGTAGTCTGAAAGCAAGTTATTTATTTCCATCATTCACATATAAAGGCGGCAACATTTATAGATTAATATCTATAGCTCTGACATATACCGCAGCGCTGTACACAGAACACTGAGCCAGTCCCATCAGCCTCTGTACAGAGGGGCTGACACTCTAATGTCCCCCCACAGTCACACACTATTATTATATAATTATAATACTCTGACATTTACCAGAGTGGTGTACAGAAAATCCATTCCCCCAATGTCTCTTTAGAAGGATGGACGGTACCTTGAGATCCAAATCTCTAGAGGTTGATTCAGTTGATTGGCATTAAACTGAAAGCTAAACTTTTTCTAACTTTCTTTTTGCTTTGTTTTGTCATTGTGAATAAATTCAGCAGTCAGGGGAATAATGAGATTAGATTGCATGCAGCTGGATTGGTGGACCCCACAGTCATGTGACAGCTCTGTGTATATATATAATATATTATATATATATATATATATATCCCCTTCCCCAGTGACCAGAGTGCTACATTGTAACTTTGCAGCAGATCACAAGGATAGAGGATCCATTGGAGTTTGGTCCAAAGTCTACAAACTTCGATCTTTGGGTAAACTTTCTCCACTCACAGCCCTTCACAAAAGTTCCTGGAAAAACAGGTGAGGATTATCCAGCCATGCCCTCCATCTGGACACTCTTAGCCCTTTTGCACTATTTTTCTCTTCGATATAAAGCTATTAGGAATTTATCCTCCAGGATTATTTGAGACTTCTTGTCTCCTGGGACCGGCCGAGCAGAGCCGACACAAAGCGCTCTCCGAACTCCCAGAGCCGTCCATCACAGCGATACAGTTCAGGCTGTGCAGTTTGAATGACTCCAGAGCTATCATATATAACGTGTGTCCCTGAATTATGGTTTATCAGGGCGCTCGATGTCCCTGTAATGGGAATAAGGGCTTTTTATGGAACTGTAGACAAGGCGAAAAAGAGCCATTTAAGGGGAGAATGGCGGCAATTGAACGTCAATGGATCTCAGCGTCTGCTATTTGTGTCCTCTTTCATTGCTTTATTTAGTCGGCGTGTGCAGTCATATTCCAGGCCGCAAATAGTCACAATCATTTTACAGAGTGGATGTTTAAAGTCGTCCGTGCTTTGTCCCCGGTGACTTTTATACATCCAGCCTGGGAGCGGGGCAGGTGAAGGCACAAGCTTGTCCTAGTGGCACATTTATGGACCCCGGATAGCATAAAGTGTTTATTCTGTTTACATAGCAGACATTTCTGAAATGCTAATATAATATATAAACCTCCAGTGTGCCAGAAAGAGCCATAAACCTGAAACTAAACAGGAGGCTGTCAAGTGGATGGAAAGATTCATAATAAAATACAGGATCTTTATCTTTCCAGGTCCAGTCAATTTCACCTGCACAACATCTCCAAAATCTGCCCCTACCTGTCCCCAGAGACCCCCAAACTCCTTGTACACGCTCTTATGTCTCGTCTGGACTACTGTAACCTCCTCCTCTCTGGTATGCCACTAACCCGACTCTCCCCTCTACAATCTATCATGAATGCTGCAGCCAGACTCATCCATCCTTTCCACCTACCTACCTCATACACAGCCTTCCCACCTACCTATCCTATACACAGCCTTCCCACCCACCTACCCCATACGCAGCCTTCCCACCTACATACCCCATATGCAGCCTCTCTCCTACCTTCCACATACACAGCCTTCCCACCTACCTACCCCATACGCAGCCTACCCACCTACCTACACCATACGCAGCCTTCCCACCTACCTACCCCATACACAGCCTTTCCACCTACCTACCCCATACACCGTCTTTCCA
The DNA here is from genome assembly GCF_032062135.1 of Pyxicephalus adspersus. Classification (NCBI taxonomy): domain Eukaryota; kingdom Metazoa; phylum Chordata; class Amphibia; order Anura; family Pyxicephalidae; genus Pyxicephalus; species Pyxicephalus adspersus. The sequence goes on from NC_092868.1 coordinate 59,432,512, forward strand.
CCTACCTACCCCATACACAGCCTTCCCACCTACCTACCTCTTACACAGCCTTCCCACCTACCTACCCCATACACAGCCTTCCCACCAACCTACCCCATATGCAGCCTTCCCGCCAACATACCCCATACACAGCCTTCCCACCACTCCTCTTCTGCTGTCTCTTTGTAGTTCTCTTCATTGGCTTCCATTTCACCTTAGACTAAAATTCATCTCCCGTGTTTTGCCTTCAAATTCCTCCACAGCTCTTGCCCCACTTACCTTTCTGATATGATTGAAAAATCCTTCCCTAGCCGCTCTCTTCGCTCCTCCAATGACCTACTAATGATTTCCTTACTCATAACCTCATCACATGCACGGCTCCAAGACTTTTCTACAGCTGCCCCGACTCTCTGGAATGGTCTCCTCATCCTATTCGGCTTGCTCCTACTTTCTGCTCATTTAAAACCCAACGCTTCAACCTCACTCACCCGTCTTCTTCTGTCTCCTAAACCCTCACTACTCCCCACCATTCCATATCCCCCTCCTATTGTGTGATACTTCCCCCACCTCCTAGATTGTAAGCTCTTTGGACAGGGTCATCTCTTCCTCCCCTGACGCTGTCAGAGTGTGTCAAATATGTCTTTTGATGGTCATCTAAACATTATAAATGATGCCACATCCCAGGAACTTACAGATAACAACTAATACAAATACAGCAAATGGACATTTAGTTATCAAACAAAATTTTATATTAAAATGCCAAAACACTTTATTTAACATCTCACCAAACTTAGTAAATGTGTTAAAAAATCAAAGTACAGTGAAGGAAATTGTTAAATTAATCTGGTCTGAAATATTTCAAACTCTACGCGTTTCACAGGCACTCGGTCTGCTTCCTCGGGAATTCATTTGAGAACAGAGGTAAGAACCTGTAGATTTCCTTCACAAAACAGAGAAGACCAGCGGAGGGGGTGGCCCAGTGAAAACAGGTTTCACACAGAAAAACAAAGATTACCCATGTTCCAGATAACCCAGCTCATAAACTAAAAATAACTCAAACCCAAAGAAGTTAATCCTAATGCAAAAATTCATTATATTACTGACCCTCCAGGTTCCTGTATCTGCCCTCCGCTTCCAGTAACCAGGGTCAGAGAAATGGAGTGCTGTGGACTTTTCTGCACTGTGTAGTAGTGTGAGGCTACCACATGCAAATGACAAATTTGTAGGCAGATGATCCAGGTGAATAGTTTGTTCCACTTATGTAGTTAGTTGCTGGTCTGAAGTTGTAAATAATTTGTTTCTCAAAGACCTCACTGCTATCATTTGAAAGTTAAATACAAAACTGAAATAAAAATGGGAAAACTTCAACATAACAGACACCAACATGAAGGCACATGGAGGCTGTACCCATTTCCCCAAAGATGTTGGGATTAATCTGGAGAGGAGTATGGAGATAATCAATGTGGGAAAGCCTCGGGACCCAAATATGTAGACGATGGATCTAGGAGTTCGGAATCTTGCAAATTCCTGGGACAAATGTGTTACAAAATATGTCCGAGAGCTACAAATGTGGACACTGACCTCCTGTGCATTGCAGGAATAAAGATGGCTCTGGACACATGTTTCTGTAAGAAGAAATGAGGCAGGAAGCTTTTCAGTTAATGAAACACATTGTGCTGGAAATATTATATTCATTCGGAGAGGCTCAAATGATCTGAAGCTTTCCTCGGTGGCTTATTACTATTAGGCTTGATATGGAAAGTGCCAACATATTAGGCAGCTTTGTACATCATTATACAAACAGTGCAGGAATATAGGAGGGAGAAAGAATGGAGAAGAGCAAAGCATTGGCCGGAGGGGTTGGAAGTTTAGTAGATGCCTGGGGTACAGACAAAATATGAATAATCAATTAGAGGAGATATTAGAATGGTGGAAACATTTTAGGAAGGGACAAAGAGATCATATGAGCAGCTTGATAAAGTCTTGTCACACACTGCTGGAAACATTTTAAAATGTAATTTAGCCTTATTGTGCCGCTTGGTGAAATTAGAAACAAATATTCCAGTGAAGGCAAAATTGTCTGCGTATCCCTAATCATTTCTTGTACGTTGAGGAGCCCCTGGTCTCCATACATTCACTTTTATTCCCAGTTGCCGGGCTGAAGGACACCCACACATTCACCCGCCATCCTATAGTGAATATTTCAAGTTAAGCCATTGTTTCCCTTGTTTGTAATCATGCTCTGGCCATTATGTGACCTCCATGGCGCAGATTGCAGTCGATGGCAGGCCGGTGTGCTGATAATGACATATCTGAAGGTGGCCTTTATTGAGCGCTGCTCTCTCTATACATCTCTCTTCTGCAGTGCTCAATAATGACATTAATGACTATTACTGTGAATTTTCATGAGCTTTTAAGAAAACTTCCAGTGCAGCGATTAGTCTAAATATTTGCAGGTTTTTAAACGGTTGAATTTACCTCCTGAATATAATCCAAGGAGCTGAACGCTGACAAGAACAAATAAGTATGACAAAGAGGCTGATGTATTTCCAGGCAGGATGTGAAACTGCAGCACCTATTTGTGCCAAGGCAGCTATTTCTAAAAAAGACGCACCATCATTGTTCTGATACTGCCACAGAATGTAGGTCACATGGGGGGGGTAACAGGTACCTAGACGTTACTCACGTGTAGTCTGGGTGTCTCGTACCTAAAGAGTTTGATACCTTTGCTTGGCCCTCCAGCAATGATGACACCTGGAAAGTAAAAGAAGAAATCCTGTGCTGACTGAAGCAGAGAAACAAAGATGTCTTTACCTGAGGCACCGGATGGCACAGATCAGGCAGGCCATTTCCTATTCCAGGAGATCCAGCACCCCGCACAGATTAGGCAAAAGAGGCTCCATGGGCTGTACAAAGTCTGGACAAAGCTCACAAAGGTTATGACCAACAGCATAAATTATAGGGCAGAGGACAGACCTAGAAAAGGTTCAGGGGTCAAGGGTGAAATGCCCAAAAAAGTATTCCAAAAAAAGCCAAGATTAACAGATTAACATTTTACAACAAACCAGCAGCCAGAGGAACCAACCGGGCCGAGCCAAGGGAGCATCGCGCTGAAATGTACATTTTATATTTATGAGATGTTCATAAGCATGGAGCCATTGTGAGGTTCTGATGGGTCTCAATAAAAGGAAGGAGGAGAAACTTGTCCTGGTTGCACAACTTTCACAACCGAAAGCATGTTCAGACCTTAAACCAGGTCTTTAGGGCCGTCTTCTATAATTATTATATCCTTAGCTCACAGTACATTAGTGTGATGGTCAGTGGGATGAATTTGCTGGCAAGTGGGAAGAAAGTCACCCTTACAGATAGCCAAAGAGATAATTGGTGTCACACTGACCTGAGAGGTACAAACTGCTCAAGGAACCCCAAGCAACCTCTGGAGGAACCCTGGCTGAGAAACACTGCTTTAAACCTTTGTTTTTGCAGTTTGAAAGGGTTGGAACATCTATCATCTCTGTATGGCTGCCAGTGTGGCCCTGCAGAAGTTCAGCCTTTCTTTATTTGCCTTAATGACCCTTGGTTTTTGGATACAAAGTGATAAGACATCCAAAACATGCGTTGTGTTAATAAAACAGTACGCGTTCTATGGATGACCTTCCATATTTCCCTGCACTTTCAAGAGATTCTTTTTTACTTTCTGTTGGGTATAAAGGATGGAAAGCAAAGAAAACTTAGGAAGATGTTCCAACCCTTTCCTTAATCCAAAACTGAATCAAAAGCATAAGTGTTCCAAATTAAAGGGTTTCTTTTCTCTTCCTGTTCAGGTGACAACCCTAAGGGTCATTGCTTACTAAACAGTAAATCAGTCAATATGTTTGAAAACAAATGCACCTGGAAGATTGTATTCATTTATTCTTTAGCTATAGATTTTGTATCATCATCCCTGATTTCTGTCTTCTCATGACTTCCTAACTTTGTATTACATATTCCTACATTTTTACGTTTGATATTTTATAACGCTTACATACCAATCAGTAATATATACTGACCCTAATTATCTATGTGTTATTTGTAGCTCTGATGTGGGTGTGATTTATATAATAAATGTCAGAATCTCTACTTTCTTCTTGCACACCCAGCCCTTCATCCTCCCTTCCTGGGAGAGCTGCTTTGGGAGAACCATTCCCTTTACACTACTTGGATAAGAACATTTATTATTCCAGGAGATCCAGCACCCCACACTTTTATTCTTCTCTTAGCAATCCTGCAAAAATTTTATGTATCAGTGATCTAATATAACTTCTTAATGATTCTGCTGCTTTGAAATGTTCAGGTCTTGATGAAAGTGAGGGGGTGTGTTGAACCCATAAATTTGTTGTCTGTATTGTAAATCCGGTTTGGGCTCTTATACTGTTGGTCCGGCGTTCTTTCCATTGGATATTCTTCAGATTTCCATGCTGGGACCCAACTTGTATGGTGCTGTGTTAGAGGAATAGCCTCAGCAGGGTCTATGGATTAGAAGAACATTCTATTATTGAATTTTCAGTGCTCAGGATCCAGGCTTCTTGTAAAGTTCCGCCTTTAGCAATGCAAACTTGACAAGTGTTGTAATCATTCTGTACTTTATTCTGAATCTGAAACAATGTTTTGGCTACACATACACTTTAGGTTCAGGCCCCCCTGATGCTCAGACCCCATTACGCTGCCTGTGTATCATTTCTTTCTATGCTGCAAATCCGACAGATAGATTTTTGGCCCTTAGTTCAGGTCCCTCTGTGCGCTGCTGGCCTATCAGAGCAGTTCTTTCATGTGTCCGTATTAAACATTTTAGTGTTTTCTCTCTAGGGTCTGGAGAAGAGAATTTCCTTATACTTGTTTTCTTTGTAATCTACGTGGGCACAGAGCTTGAAAGCAGCAAAAAACCTCTGCCCTGTCATATACATATAGCGGCTTCATACCGTCTGTCTGACATTTTGTGGTATTGCTGCTTCTGCTGGGACTGACGGCTATAGAGCTGAAATATAAGGCTTCATAGGACTCAAATATTACAATATTTTAAACACTGCTACTTAAAGTGGAACTAAACCCGCCATACTTACCTGTCCCATTCCATCACAGGGCCATCTGCTTCCTTTATTTGTTCATGGAGATGATCTTCGTCCATTGGCTGGACCAGGATGACATGAACCCTGCGCAAATACATTAACTTCCGGCACAGGCAGGGGAAGCCGGGCTTTTTTGGCTGATAGCCAGAGTTGTTCGTGGGATTCACCTGTCCTTTCTTCATGATCCTGGATTTTTAAAAGTGGACCTGTCAGTATCTTCACAAATCTGCATTAATAAATCATTGACATGTGGCAACATACAGCAATGATTATTTATTATTATTATTATTATTATTATTAATGTTATTAATAAACTGGGTTTATGTAGCGCCAACATAATACACAGTGCTGTACATTAAATAGGGGTTGTAAATGACAGACAGATACTGACAGTGACACAGGAGGATGAGAGGACCCTGACCTGAAGAGCTTACAATCTAGGAGATTATGATAACATTGATATTTTCTGAAATGGAACATCTTTGTCCTGTGACTTTTCCTCTGAGATTTCCTCGTTCTACCTCTTCCCTCCAAGTGTAGCATTGTAACTTTGTATCATGCTATAAAATAAGAGACAACAATGGGGGCTTATATGTGTCAGATCTTTGTAACTACAGCCAAGAACTGCACAGACATCAGGATTTACATCTCTCAGCTTGCTTTGTAAACCAGAATACAGATTGTGACTCTAAATTATTATTATTAACATACAGTATTTATATAGCACCATCATTTTACACAGCGCTGTACATGTCACTAACTGTCCCTCAAAGGAGCTCACAATCTAATGTCCCTACCACAGTCATATGTCATTAATGTAAGCTAAGGACAATTTTTAGGGGAAGGCAATTAACCTAACGGCATGTTTTTGGGATGTAGGAGGAAACCAGAGTACCCAGAGGAAACCCACACAGACAGAACCTGCAAACTCCATGCAGATAGTGTCCTGACTGAGATTTGAACCTGGGACCTAGCACTGCAAAGGCCGGAGTGCTAACCACTGAGCCACCATGCTGCCCTAAACAATCAGTATATAAGTAAGGAGGGGTTTCTTTTTTCCTATTTCTTATATTTATATATGTGTATGTAATAGCCACCCCTATTTAGTATGACATATATAAAGTATGGAAAGGCTAGAAGTAACAACTCTGCTGTCTCCTCTCCTCTTTACATATAAGGCCTACAGAATCGGTATTTTATGCACCAACCACTTCTTGATTTCAGAATATTGGCGTCATCTATAATCATTATTGCAACAACTATTGTACTTTACATCAGCAATACTCTCTACCCGAGATCTAATATCTGCTGCAGTTCCAGTCAACAATATTCTGAAATTATATACGCTTGTTGTATAGCCCTGAGGAAGCCCTTCTGGTGAAACGTGTTGGGTAACAAGACGTTTTTGCATATCCACAACATATGCAATCTCTCTAGCATAGTAGAATTATGTTCAGCTTAGCAGTCTCCACCCCATGATTGTGAGAACTGTAATGACTCATTCTGATATACAAAAATGAAAAATAGCCTTGAAGACCCCTTTTTTCTTTTCCATACTTTATATATGACTCTAAATGATGCCTAAGTTTTACTTAGGGTGGTGCCAACCTTTTTTGCAGACAATTTTTGGGCAAAACCAATTTTAGCAAAAACGCTCCTCCACCAGCTGTGTTGGACTAAATAGCAGTATACAAGTGTGACTGATTGTCTTGAATGAGGAGTTGTGTAGAACAATTGATAGACATAAATACCATATTGACCCGTGATGACAATACGATAAGAATATATTAATGTCTATCAATTAATGATATCTCTGAGCAGGTTTTGCTTCCTCTATTCTGTACCAAGCGCTGGCTGATCAATATTTCCTGCCTGGCATCTTCTATAGAGAGAATACAGGACCTCACATCACTCGTCTACCAGGGAAACCATCAGCAGGGAAGAAATGCATAGGAGCAAATGGAAGACAGATAAATACATTACCTAGAGAAGAGGCGGATGAAAGGTTACAAGCAAAGTGATTCCTCTCTGTATGGAGAAGCTTTCATTCCTCCACATTGTTCTGACTTCTATAAAGCCGCCGCCGACTCTCTGGCACTGTAGTAAAAAATACAAACCTGACTGGCACATAGAATGCAGGGAAACACTTTCTATAGGATGGCATTAACAGAGGTCACCAATGGGCAAAAACAAATGTAGCAGTATTCAATAATTCACATGGATAAATCATTTACCAACCTCGACATTTTATATGAAGGTTCATTGAAATACTTTCCCCCATAAAGGTTCTTCATTCAAATTGGACAAAAAAATAGTGGTGACGTGCTGTACATAACCTGTGCATAAAGCAGAGCTATGGGAGGAGCTTAGCAGCCCCACCTACATGAGGGGGCGGAGACAAGACCAGTTACCCTGCAGGGGGAGCAACAGTGACCGGAATTACAAGAAGCTCCTGCACAGGTAATATGTCACATTGGATTACAGCACAGATTGATTAGGGCACGCCACGATTTAGTAAAAACACGAATATGCCCTGGTTACCATTGTAACTAAACTGTAAAATATAAAGAACATGGAGGTGTGAATTTTTATGTTGTCACCAGGAGAACAAATGAGGGCAAGTCTTCAGTTGGGGACATGGGCTTTGGGGCCAGCATCCAGAAGACAGGATAAGACTTCCATAGGGGACATCAGTTTTGTTCCCAGACAATTCTGCAATTCTTTTTGGTTACAGTTGTAATTTAGGCTTCTCTTGCACAGTGGTGGGCGTGCAGCTTCATTTTAGGGTGACATTTGGGGTGACCCCTTGCATTGCTGCAGGTCTTTATTATCTCAGATCTCTGAAAGCAATGCTGGTCAGTATCTAAAGCTGCTGGAAGGATGAAGAAGGCTCCTGGTTCAGTAATATTAGAACCTAGAAATAGTCCTTAGCGCTCCGTTTATAGTCGGGTCCATGTAGAAGAATTATATAAGGAATCTGGGTAAGTCCAGAAGAAGAAGCAAAGTTAAAGTGAAAAGTTCAGCAGCCAATCAGGTTTTAGTATTTTCAGGCTGTGCAGTGATTTGTTCTGATTGATTGTTTTGAGCCAGGGCAGCTTAGGAATCTCCTCTTACTATTGCTACAAATTCTTTTTGGGGTGGAAATAGCAGAGTTCCCCTTTATTCCAGGCTTTTGACTTATTCATTTTGGCATTTATCTACCTGACCGCCATCATCCACACACACAAGTGCGCTGCCCCCCGTACAACAAGCATTCCCCGGAGGTTTTATTGCATTTCTTCTACTTACCACTTAATTACCATTCAGGATCCTATAATTAAAATTTTACTGCAGTGTCACTGCGATCCATCAAATGGAAGAACGGAAGAAGTAAAGAGCCAATATACTGAGGACTCATTAAGGAGCCAAAACAGAAACCGCTAATAACATCCAGCAAATGCCGCAACCGCGCCAGGGGAACTTACCTGACCCTAATCAGAGATCAATGCACTCCACATTAGCCAGAACCTCCAGAACCTCCCCTGTGTGGGATTGGGTCCTGACCTGTAAATCCCTCTCCATAGGGCACACAGCAATGATAAAGATGTCAGGGGGTTGTAGCCTTCCTTCTCTACATTGCCATCGATCAGTGTTCCTCTACCAGGGCTCCTCCAGGGGGCGCTAGGGGTTCCTTTAGCAGTTTGCACCTCTCAGGTCAGTGTAAGTGACCTCAATGATGTTTTTGCCTATCAGTAAGGGTGACATTTTTCCCAATGGCCAGCAATGTAAGACTTGTAGATGTAAGAGTAGTGTGTTGGTCCACTGACCAACACACTACTGTGCTGTGGGTATAATAATTATAGAAGGGGGGCCTTGAAGACCTGAAAGTTATTTTAGGGGTCCCCCTAAGTTATGAAGGTCGACAAAGGCTGCTATAGAGGATTATTACCCCTTGCAGACAGTTCAGCTAGTGCAGTAAACCAGAATCCATTGCTGAGGATGCCTTCAACTTGACTTCATGCTCTCTGCAGACTTAGTAGGAAAGCAAAAGCAAAACAGTTACAGGAACAAGGGGGTGAGGGTTCAGAAAAGCCCTAGTTATAAATGGAATGTTGCTGCTTTATTACCTCTCTATCACATTACAATTCTTTATATATAAATGATACATTTCATGTCAGTGTCATTAAGCTTGTCTTACCGATACGCCATGGCAGGGTGCTGGCCTGTCCTTCGGTTGATATGTGTCTGCTCCGCCATTGTTTTTCTGATTTTACTTCTGATTTACTTGTTTTATCTTCGGCGAGGATCTGCCTACCGGCTGGGTTATTTATAGGATCTCGTCTCTGCCGGTTCACAATTCATCGCCTTATTTTTCCTCTAAGAGCTTTTGTCAAAGTTTTAGTTTGAGTTTTCCCATTCAAGGCCAAACGCATATTTTCAGAGTTTTGTTAAGTTACAATTTTACGGGATAAGATATTAAAGAACAGCGGAGGCCATGGCTGCTCCTATCTCCGTGCTGCGGTGTGCATCAGATTGGAGGCATTGGGGGTAATGCTCATAGATCACACAGGAAGCGCAAAATAATAATATCGCAATTGTCCCGTTACACCGCAAAATACTTCAATAAGTCCAAAAGTTGGCTGAATAAAATCAAACAGGCAAAATGTTGTCATATCAAAGAGAAAAAATCCTTCATCCGCCTCCTGTTATAAATAATGGATTTCTTGACATGTAGAACAACAGAGAATCTTCTGCAGGGAATCTGTCCACAAGTTTGCTGAGGGTTCTGCACAGAGCCCAATGGCCCCACTGGACCTGATTTATTAAAGTCTCTCCAAGACTGATAGACTATCATAGAAGAACCTGGGTGATTCAGCAAACCTGGAATGGATCTGGTCCAAGACCAACTCATAGCAAACGATTTTAAAGTAATACATTCTATGTTTTCTGGGTCACTCAGGTTCTCCTTTTATATTCTATCTTCTTGGAGAGCTTTAATAAATCAGACCCGCCGTGTCATAGAGCCAATTAAGCACAAGCTACAGAAAAGTCAGCAAGCTGATGGTCAGACCAGGCATAGAAAGAACAAGTCCTGAACAGAGACAGAACTGGTACACAGGGCATAGGTAGACAAACTAACCAGGTCATGGAGTACAGGATGGATATCCAGCAGCTACTCGAGCATTACTGATTAAGGTAGGTGTGTTCTGCAGAAGTAATGACCAGCAAACCCCTTCAAGGTTGTTTCTTACAGTTAGTAGAGCAGAGTAAGCAAGTGAGACCAAACTTTTCCACAACTCAACATTTACCTATTGGGCAGAAGGAGGCCATGGGGAGTTTAGGACAAACACAGGACAAAACCCAACAATGGAAGCTAAAATGCTGCAAGTTGCATGGCAGAATACAGCTCGGCACCATTACATCCCAGGACTAGAACCTCCTGCAGGTATAGATGGACAATCAGCCCCCAGTGCTAGACAGGACCTAAAATCTAAATGTAATATTATTTATTATTCATCTGTATTCATTTTTGTATTTTCCAACTTAATTTTTCCACAGTGTACACTGCAAAGTAGAATTGGGCCCTTTATAATCAGAATTCAGGTAGAATCAGGGGCTCATCTTATATCAATGCCCCTGTGTACTGTATGGGACGCGTCCCATTGCGTGCAGGGAAAGCAAGCCTTCTGATTGGCTGAAACACTCTCAATTGACATCCTTCCTATGTAAAATGCTACCAAGTTCGCATTTTGCTTAGCAGATGTGATCCAATTTAGGAGGAAGGGAAAGGAGACAGGACAACTTTTTGTGGTAACAAAAATGATTTACTTGATATAAATTTATAGCATTCTAAGCTATACAAGGCTCAACTGAGCTACAAATCAGCACATATAGAAAGATAGCATGATGCACAACATTGGGAGTAGTGGTTATATATTCATCTCAGATGTCCAATACAAAGGGTTGTCTCTGTTTCCCGACACGTTTCTCCGTATGGCTTCCTCAGGGGAGGTAAGCTCATACAGAAACTTTGTGCCTCTATGATTCAACTCTCTGGTCTATTACTCAAAATACCAACTCAGGAACTACCAGGATTACCTGCCAGACTGCAAAACCTCATACTCCTTCTTTTCCCCCCACATCCAATCATTCATATCTTATCTTATATCCCAATATACACGAGGCTAAGATTCTCATGCTAATCGCCATCTCTCAGAAACCTCAATCCAGTCTCTTCCCTGAGGAAGCCATAAGGCGAAACGTGCTGGGGAATAGGGACAACCCTTTGTATTCTGAGATGAATATATAATCACTACTCCTGATATTGTGCATCTTGCTATCTTTCTATATGTGCTGTATTTTAGCTCAGTTAAGCTTTGTATAGCTTAGAATGCTATAAATCTATTTATTCTCCTTTCTCCTTTTTCCTTTCTTATGTTATCCATACACGGGCTTATTAATAGAAATAAGTAAAGGTTCCTTTTGGCTTTTCTTACTACTTGCTCACTTCATTCAATTCAAATCTTTGAGTTCCCAAACTTCACCTAGTTGAATATTCAATGCTTATCCTTCTGGTCTTATTATTGTGAAGAAGACAAGGAACACCATGACCTGTCAAACTTCTCCTGAGGACAGTTGTGAATAGGGATGAATGAGAGATTTCTTTCTGCCGAAACTTCAGAAAAGTTAAAACAAATTGGAGGTTAAAATATTGGTGACTGGGGGTGCATTGGACATTATTGGTGTCCTAACAGTTTCCCTTTTATTTTTTCCATTTTTTTTTTACAACACTTTTACAATTTTTGTTTTGTTTTATTGCACCTGAAGAACAACACAATGCAACTTTCACTGACATTGCATCTTTGTCATGTGATAAGAATGTCAGTGCATGCACGGTGATCACATGGTTGTATTAACAAAGCCGTGTCAGCAAACTCTGATTATGCATTACAAAGGGTGCAAATCATTTCAACAAAGGTAAAACACTTTGGCAAGGTTTGGCAAAGGCAAAAATGTAAATTTTACAGCAAAATTATAACAACAGTTATTTTCCCTGGCAGACTCTCTTTTCCCTTTCAGATCTGTCCTGAAAGGTTTCTTTAAAAGCTGAACCCCTGGCAGATATAATAAGACCTCCAAAGCTTGAGAGGATACATTTTTATCAGTGAAACTGGGTGATCCAGCAAACCTGGAACAGATCTGGTCCAAGATTGAAAACATTTGCTAGCAAATAGCAAATGACTTTGAAGAAATCCAGGTTTGATGGATTACCCAGCTTGACTGATGAAAGTGTATTCTCTCCAGCCTTGGAGAACTTTATTAAGTGGGGACCACAGACTAAAATAAATGCAGCTCCACCATTGTTAATGCATTACTGAATGTATTATTAAAATGAAAGGCTGGTATTTGCCTCCTGTAGTCCACGTAAAGCAGAACACATAGTGGAAGAAAAGCAGCACAAGGGGCCAATCGGTTATGTTGTATTTAAATCAGCATGCTGATAGGAGAAGTAAGGAGAGACACGATTTCATCATTTTCCTGCTTCTTCTTTCACTGTCCAGTCACAGCTTGGTAAGGGGATCACCTGGGCTTAAATGAAGTTGGTTGAATGATGGTCAGAGGTTGACTGGTGGCAGAATAAAGTATTGCTGGGAAACCTCTGAATTGGAGATGAATATTGCAGCAAGAGTTATTCCTCTTTTATTTTATTATTATTATTATTATTATTATTAATAATAGGCAATTCATTTTTAGCATTTCTTGCTGAAGTTCTGTTTTACCTCCACCTTTCCAATATATATACATTGCCTTTAACCCCTGACCACCTTTTCTGAAGCCTCAGGTTCCCCTGACGTCCCTCCACTGCCTAATGTTTGTGTAATTCCTCCATTGGACGTCTGATGTGTATTTAATGATATACATTTGTTCACACTGATATTCACCAAGAGACAAAATCAATGTGACGGTTTAGGGATTGAACAGTTTTTTTGTCCAATACTAATTTTCTTAGCAGGGGGCTCGTTACCTGTTATGAATGGGTGTTATTATAAAGATTATCTTATAGGATGATCATTTCCCAAGCATCAAACAATGGCGGTATTATCAGATAAAAACAGAGAAACATATCAACCAATAAACTGAGGGGTTATTACTGTCATTTTTATTTGTATACATATAGCGCCGTCACATACCATAGTGTAGATGTTTATACTTTGTAACCAATAAAGAAGAAAACATGAAATTGTAGACGATCTCCAGATTGTTACAATGTACCAGGCATATTGGAATGACAAAAACAATAAATGATATCCCAGGGGAAGAGCCGGCTCTGCAGAACTCCATAGCACAAGTTATATAAGATGTTTACTGTGCTCGTCGCTGCACTCACAAAACACTTTCTAAGGCCAAATCAGTTAAAATGCGAATCCGGGGGGGAACATTTGTATATTTTGATTGAGTTTTTAATGCTGGTTATATCCTCATTGCTGAGGATTTACTGGGACAGAAAGTATCTGCTCTCTCCAAAACTTAAAAAAGAATTATTCTGTTCTTTCTTATCTCCATTTTTATATATATATATGTATTTTTTTTAACATAAAATCCTTCTTTATTCATTGCATGCATTATTTTAGACCCACTGATATCATCGCTGGGTTTTCTAGGCAGATCATGGCTGGTGGGAGTGATGTATGATGCTGAGGTTCTGTACATAGCTTACTGAAATTAGGAATATGTGGTAATGCCAACATGTGGTGTACGTGAGGCATCATCACAGAACAACTGAAATTCAATGAATGAATGGGGGGTGGACACTCAAGCTGAGGAGGGAGAAGCTCGATGATGCTGGCCGTCCTCCAGCCAGGAAGTTGAGCTCTATCTTCCTGCAGCTTCCAATGCACATTGTGAGAATCTCACAGTGTGCAGGCAAATCTGAAGAATACATTTAATTAGAAGAGAGGAGATGGTACAACTACAAAGGAAGACTGTGGGGCAGAAATCTGTCATTCACTTGAAATCAGTCTATTGCTGCACTCCGGATTCCTCCTTACCTTGTTTCAATGTCCAGCTTGGCATTGACCACTTCATGCCATGTTCCAATCTGGCACAGGGGCAGCTAGGGGTGAGGAGAACAACCGGCAACAGGACGCCACTTATCTTCTGTCAGTTTTCTGTTCTATTCTTTTTTTCTTCACACTTATAAAGCAGTGTAAGCGCTGAGATCCCGCAGGCACAGAATAAGCCAATGTTAAATTAGCCTAATGGATTTTACTTCTGTAATTCTTCATGTTAATGGCTGACACACTTGTCTTCATCCCTCTGGTACCTTCATTCATTCTCATGAGAGCCCATACAAGGACCACATCCAAAACCCAGCCAGTATGGTGACGGCATTATGGATGGTGATTTGTCCTTCACGTATAAAGAAAAAGAATCAGACAGAAGCGTAACAGAAATCTGCTTCAGATACTTTCCCATAATATGATAATTCAGGATTATAGCTATTTTATTTGTGGAGTCCAGACTTCCCTATTGGAGATGCAGCTTGTAGTGCATGCCCCAGGTCACCAGAAGTTTAGACGGCACTGCCAGGGAATGTATTTTCTATCCATAGCTATGCAATAAATAATTGAATATGCAGTATGGAATATTATGTCCTATACGATAAAGTAGAGAGCAGGAAGAAGAGGTTTTGGCCTAAAAGTGGTTTATGTGTATATTTTCAAGAGTCATAATAATATACCTCATATATTGTCTAGAGCCCACTGTATCATCATGGGATGTGGACATTCAATCTAAAGAGTGTACAACTACTTCAGCAATAAACTGTGTAGCTGGATAACATACAACTACTTCAAACATTGATTGACTCTGCAACGTCTTGCTACCCAACACGCTTCGCCCTATGGCTTCCTCAGGGGTATGTATAAGACGTACTGATTCTAAATGGTCAAAAAAGAATACTATTGATTGGTATATACAGGTAGGCCCTGAGTTAAGGACATCCAATGGGTGACTCCTGGATACGAACGGGGCTTCCCTGCTCGCTGGTGTGCAGGATGGAGCCTTGAAGGGGGGGCGTGCAGTTTGCATGACACAGCTGATGTTGTGGGTGATCTCTTCTGCAAGCTCTTGTAACTCTTTAATGATCAAGACAAACTCTGCAGTTGTTTCTTTTTGCATAACAAAGCACAGCTTGTTCTAGAAGTTAATGAATGTCCAGGGTGCAAGTTTTTTTTTAGCTTTGTTTGTGATTAACTCACAGTGACGATTTTCTTTTTACAGTAACTGAAGCCACACTGCCTTATAATATGTTGAGACAAACCTCTGACCTAATGGCATTTATTAAAATAATCTACCTGTTCTGACTTACATACAAATTTAACTTAAGAACAAACCTACAGTCCCTATCTCGTATGTAAGAAGTAGTAAGTCTCCAAGGCAAAACACATTAAAATGAGATAAACAAAAAAGACCAAAATAATATCAATAATGAACTTTGCACAGAAAAGTGGATATTTATATATTAATATGAAGTTTGATGGGCCTATAGCCATCATGTATTTGAATTTGGGTAACTTTTAATTTGTTGTTGAGTAGAGTGTTTCTGGAAAAAAATGAAATACATCTGCATAATTATCACTGAAACTAAAAGTTGCATTTTTATACTTACATATCATTTCAAGAACATTTGTTTCTGCCCCCGTTTATCTCCTCTGACACCCCTCATACCCTTCCCCCCATGCTGCATTGCCATAAAAGTGGTTTACCCTGTTACATACTGCAATGTTCCGCTTATGAGCTTCCCATCCCATGCAGCCCCCATTGCCTAAAACCTCAGTTTCTAACTCTAGTACCTAAATTACTAGAACCTGATTGGCTGGTCCCTCCCTGGCCGTCCTATTTCTGCTGGATAGAATAATATACATACAGCATTCATCCAGTTAAATTGGCTTCCTTTTAAAATACACCTAATTTTGTGTAAATGACAACCCAGCTTTAGAAAACTCCTGCTGTGGATTTGATTTTACAAACTATCCTAAAATAAATGGCCCACTGATTAAATGACTGTGCTGCTACTATTATGCCTCTTCTTTTTACTCAGCGCCCCCTGTAGACAGGAGATTATCACTGCGCACCTGTATATAATAGAGTGGACAGCAGGGGAACATTAGCAGTATACATCTATAAAAACCATTTCACATGCTAGATATAAAGTCAAATCCATGCTAAAATAATGTCATTTAGTTGGCTCTGCTAGGAGCCTCCAATTGCTGTGCCAGCTGTGCCCGGGGTCTTTGTATTCAGGGTCGCGATGTGCTGCATCCCTGTAAATTTCTGCCATTCTCCCGCCAGTACAAAAGCTTTAGAATAAATGATAACATGTGCCCAATGCAATGACTTTGCAGGTGGTATACAGAATAGGACATCTGGCACACGTGAGAAGATCTGCATTGAGCATCATAAACATGGATAGGAATATACTGGGAGCGGCTGGAAGTCGGTGAGTGAAGATAAAAGTATGATGGAGATTGTTCTAATGCCAGGGGATGTTGGCTGCTTTCACTGGATGGGGAACAAAGCCTGGAGAGCATCTGGTATTCACCAGCGGGCTCTTGGATTTCATATATAGAATATGGTAACATAGCATAGTACAGTGTAAAGGCAAGAATGTAATACGTTAAAAGGCTGTGGTCACAGCTTGCAGCATTCAAGCAGAGTTCAGGTGCCTGAAAGTCAAAAAAGACAGACCAAAGCTGTACCCACAGAGGGATTACAGATGAGGATGATAAAACTTTAAATACAGTACCAAAAGGGTTTTAAAAAAAAGCCGGAGTGTGCCCAGACAGAGGGTGACAAACTAGCAGGAGGTCACCACCTGATTTCTAGATACAGAAAGCAGCTGGTAGGGACTGATTGAAGGCCATTTATTATTATGTAATAGGCTCCTCTTACTTTGTGTCATTACCAGGATGTACCCTGAGCAAAGAGCATTTCTCTTCGCCTGGCACACCATTGGCTTACCAATATAGTCCCTCCCCCGAGCTTCTGTTACATTGAATCATTTCCATTGCGTATTTCCACCTTCCTTTTCATTGAGAATTTCCTTTCTCCTGATACATGATTGGCTGAGCAATGTGTTATTTATCACTCAGCAATGGATATCCGGCAACAAAATGTGGTTCTTCCCCCAGGCTTCTGTTACATTCTATCATTACTATCATGCAACCTTTTCATGGAGGATTCCTATTCTCTTCACACGCCATTGGCTGGACACTGTGTTATTCACCAGCAATGGAAGACTAGCAGCTGCTTGTGATTCTTCCCCTGAGCTTTTTTTTTAGTATACCAATAGTATAGATAAATCTATCATCTTTTCATGGAGGATTCCTCTCCTCCTAATATACTATTGGCTGTCCATTATCGTTCCTCCTCCGAGCTTCTCTTACATTGGGCGTAATTTATTAAAGCTCTCTAAGACTGGAGAGGATACACTTTTATAGGTGAAGCTGGGTGATCCAGCAAACCTGTAATTGATTTTGTAAAAGTCATTTGCTATTTGTTAGCAAATTTTTTCAATCCTGGACCAGATCTATTCCATGTTTGCTGGATCATCCAGCTTCACTGATGAAAGTGTATAGATACAGCCCCATTGTATCATTATAATCATGTAACCTTTTCACGGAGGATTCCTATTCTCCTCATACACCATTGACCACTGTGTTATTCAGCAGCAATGGAAGTCTAGCACCTACCTGTGATTCTTCCCCTGAGCTTCTTTTCACTACTATCCACACTATAATATCCATACCAATGGTATAAATAAATCTATAATCTTTTCATGGAGGATTCCTCTCCTCCTGACATACTATTGGCTGGCCATTATCATTCTTCCTCTGAGCTTCTATTACATTGTATCAATACCAACATGCAATATTTGCATGGAGGATTCCTCCCCTCTCCACTTTTATGAAATCCATTCTAGATTTGCTGGATCACACAGGTTCACTGATAAAAGTGTATCCTCTCCAGCCTTGGAGAGCTTTAATAAATCAGGCCCAGTGTATCATCACCATCATGCAAACCTTTCCATGGAGGATTCCTTCCTTCCTCCTGACACACCATTGGCTGTACACTGTGTTACTCATCAGTTAGAAATGGACGTCTAGTACATACCTGTGGTCCTTCCCCAGAGTTTCTGTTACATTGTATCATTACCATCATCCAACCATTTCATGGATGATTCCTCTCCTACTGACACACCATTGGCTAGACACTGTTATACTTCACTTACCTGCAGTCCTTCTGTTACATTGGGCCTGATTTAATAAAGCCCTCCAAGGCTGGAGAAGATAGACTTTCATCAGTGAACCCGGGTGATCTGGCAAGCCTGCAATGGATCTGGTCCAGGATTGAAAACATTTGCTAACAAATAGCAAATGACTTTTATGAAATCCATTCTAGATTTGCTGGATCACACAGCTTCACTGATAAAAGTGTATCCTCTCCAGCCTTGAAGAGCTTTAATAAATCAGGCCCAGTGTATCATCACCATCATGCAAACCTTTCCATGGAGGATTCTTTCCTTCCTCCTGATACACCATTGGCTGGATACTGTGTTATTCATCGGTCAGCAATGGAAGTCTGACACTTGCCTGTGGTTCTTTCCCCCAGCTTCTGTTACATTGTATCATCACCATCATGCAACCTTTTCATGGAGGATTCCTCTTCTCCTCACTTTGGACAATCTGTTATCAGCAATAAAAGCAATCACCAATGTGCAGCTCCTCTTTTTCCTTTCACCTGTTCCAATATTTAGTTGTTGGTAGCTGAGGTCATTGGAAATCAACCAGTCAATTGACAGATATACAAACCCACATACACACTGATTATAAAAACTCTTCACATAGACTACACTGTGAACATAAGCTTTAGAAACCTACTAAGTGGCATTTTAACATCTTGTCTGTACATCGTGTTTTCCCGAATATTTGTCTTTGGGCGTGTAATGTAATTTTAAAGCTTTTTGCCACAATGTTCTTGCAGAATCTATATCAGTAATCCCAACCTGACAGTGTGTAGGTAGCTGTAATAGCGATATAACAACTCTAAAGGTGTAGAGCGGCCATGTTTTCCCTCCAGCTGTGCGATGTGCAGTAGACGTGCCCGCCTTGTCATGGAGCGTTCTTAATACTTTCTAGCAGATCTGCCACCCAGCAGCACACGACTCTGAGAGATTGGACCTCCAGCGTCTCATGAATAAAGGCTTTTTTAGCAGAGGAAGAGGGGTACAGCTAAGTATATTCCCCTGCAGTGACTACAGTCTTACTTACCAATTACTATAATTTTTTTGTCAGCTGTGAAAATCCTTCCATAAAGAAAAAATATAGTCATAAGCACATTGCGCTTTCACTTCGTCTCAGGTTGGCAGGATTGTGGGGAAGGTTTTTGAGTGCCTACAGATGTTTACCCAATAAGCTTGCCCACAGTCATACTGGGTCATACCATTGATTTGCAGAACCTTCTCAAACATGGCAGACGTTCCATGGCTGAGCCTTCTGGAAGGAGATAGAAGCAAAAGAAGGGGCTTTTGGCAAATAAAAATAGGTTTTAATTCTGAAAGTTACCAAATACATACAGCAAATATCCCCCCGGTCACAACAGCCAGACACACTCTTGGCTAGCTGCTGCAAAGCTCTCCTTCATACGTTTCTCTGCGAATTCCTTTGGTTCAAGAAAAAAACCCTCTCGTCCACTGGAAATAATAAGCATTTACCCTCCAAGGGTCCCCAGGTTGCACCCGGCCATTTATGCAAGTTATAGTTTAAAGCAACTACTATTGCTACCCCTACTTCTCTCTGATCCTAACACATTGCTCCAAACATAGGCCACTATTACACCTCAATATCTCCCTATTAGGATGTTTATTTCTCCATTATCCATAAATAAAAATCCTGAAAAAGCCACAAGGCGAAACGCGTCAGTAAAAAGAGATGACTGTCTTAAATTCTACAAAATTTATTTGAGCTGTGGGATGTCTAGCAGTAGTATAAATGTTACTTGCTGTATGTATTTGATAACTTTTGTTTCTATCCCCTACATGTTGTAAAGTTAATTTGGGGCTGGCATCTGATATTTAGTTTGAACCACACAGAGGAGTTTCTGCTAGAAAATAATATTATAAGTGATAGTCAGCATGGCTTCAAGAAAGACAGAAGGTGTCAAACAAATTTACTCTCTTTTTATGAGGAATTAAGTAAACAGGTAGACAGTGGAGTAGCAGTTGATATTGTGTACTTGGACTTTGCTAAAGCATTTGACACCGTACCCCACAGATGGGTAATATGCAAGTTAGGGTCAATAGGTTTAGAAAAGTCAATCTGTAAATGGAAAGAGAATTGCCTTCAAGATCGCCTCCAGAGAGTTGTATTTAATGATTCATACTCTGAATGGTGTAAGGTTATTAGTGGTGTACCCCAGGGTTCAGTGTTGGGACCTTTACTGTGTAACATCTTTATAAATGATATAGAGTTTAGGATTACAAGTACCATTTCTGTGTTTGCAGATGACACCAAACTATGTCATGGAATTTAGTACATACAGGGCGTCTATAATCTACAAGCAGACCTGGATGTACTGTGTGATTGGGCAGCCAAGTGGCAAATAATATTTAATATAGATAAATGTAAAGTTATGCATTTAGGAGCTAACAACATGCATGCTTCATACTGTCTAGGGGGAATACATTTGGGGAAGTCAGAAATAGAAAAGGATCTGGGGGTTCTGATAGATCATAGACCTAATACCAGCATGCAATGCCAAGCTGCAATATGTAAAGCTAGTAAAGTACTTTCTTGTAATAAAAGAGGAATAGACTGCAGAGATGGAGACATAATCCTGCCCCTGTACAAAGCATTGGTCAGACCACATCTGCAATATGCAGTCCAGTTTTGGGCCCCAGTTCACAAAAAGGACATTATGGAATTGAAGGGAGTGCACAGAAGGGCAACTAAACTAATAAAAGGAATGGAGGAGCTCCGCTATGAGGAGAGATTAGCTGAACTGAATCTATTCTCCCTTGAGAAGAGACGTATAAGGGGGATATGATCACCCTGTATAAATATATAAATGGTTCATATAGAGAACTCTCTTCCCCAATATTCACTTTGAGATCATTACAAAGCACAAGGGGGCGCTCTTTGTGTCTGGAGGAAAAGAAGTTTAAGCTCCGGATAAGGAAGGGATTCTTCACTGTAAGGTCTGTGAAAATGTGGAATCGGCTCCCTCAGGAAGTAGTTTCAGCAACTAATATAGATTGCTTTAGGAAAAAGCTAGATGATTTCTAGAAGCACAGAGTATAACTGGGGATTAAGGATTTAAAGTAAAAATAAGAGACTGCTGATCCAGGGAACATGTGATTGCCTCATAGAATCAGGAGGAAATTTTTTTCCCCTGTTGAAGCAAATTGTACCCGGGGTTTTTGTGCCTTCCTCTGGACCAACTACGTCCATAGGTTTTTATATCTGGGATATGTTTATTCCCCTAGTGGTTGGACTTGATGGATGTATGTCTTTTTTCAACCTAACCTACTATGTAACTATGTAACTTTTTCGGAGAATCTGAGCTTTAGTAATCCCTCTGTTCTATCCTTCTGGAAGGAGATTTATTCAGCTGTGTGGGATTTTCCTGGTGCAATGTTGTTGCTTAACTCCCTCCGCTGTAGAATGGAAATTTGTGACCTGTATAGCGATGGGGCCAATTTATTAAAATACAAAAAATACGGTAAATTCCTGCTGTAACTTGTGGTTTTCACTAATATTCCGTAGAATATTATAGCATGAAAATGCAGCAGGGAATTGCAATGCTAAAGGAAACCATTCAACAGTATGATTAAATGGCTTCCAGCAGTGATACGGTGGCCGTAACCCGGAGATAACATGACCATAGTGCCGCTGTAACTGACAGGAGGAAACATCAGGTGACTTCCATTGATTTTGCTATTCTCCGCATGCTGATAATAATGCACTGCACAGCCAATGATAACTCTAAGGGCCTCTTCACAGCGATGGTTATCTTGTGGTCCATTTACTGCCTGCCGGACACCCAATTATAACCAATAGGAGTGATTACAGGCAAGATTGGAGTTTTCTGGGCTTCGGCACACACTGGAAAAGCACTTTGGGGGGGTTTCCAGCATTGGGGTTGTCTTGTAGATGAACAGAAGGATATTAGGAAGTGGAAACACATCATGCATGTATTGTTTTCATAAATTTTTGCAAAATGCCCTGCAAATGTTTAAAAAACACTTACATGGCATTTCCACTCAAGTCTATGGAAGCAGTTGAGCAGCGCAATGCCTACTGGATTGCATGTATCGTCTCACAGAAACCGTAATGCAACTGCACTGCCTGCTCAATGCCAGCAAAAAAAAAGACTTTTCCTTTGGTTCAGTGATAATAGGGGAGCTTGCTGGTTCCTTCTCATTGGCAAAACGGTAGAAAACCGATTGGTTAGCTGCCCATCTGAACGCGGTATTCTTCTTTATACATTCAGAAACCCTTTCTATATATAAAGGAAGTGCTGTTTGCTAGAAATGAGGCAATGTGGTAAAAATTATAGTGGTTGCATTACAAGTGATTTATAAACAGAAATAACAGATAGAAGGCAAAATTTCCAGAATATATAACGTTGTGATTGTGATTTTATAAAATGGCCCTTTTGTAAGAAGGCCAAAAAAAGGGGTCAGGGGCCACAACTGACTAAATACAAGGGATTCAAGATCTCATGTACAGTGAAAGATTTTCAAAGTTGGGTATGTTTCATCTTCATTATCACGTCCTGGCTATAGGGTGAATTGCTGTGGTCAGTGGCCCCGAGGCAGCCCGGCAATACAATTCTGGGGATCTGAACATTATAATAAAGCAGCAGCTGCCATTCTAACAGATCTTGTTCTATGCTGGCAGATATTGTACATAATGGAAGTACTGAATATTAATATATAGCATTTCATACCTAAACATGTCAACAATCTTGAAACAAATTAGTTTTATGGTTTTACATAAAATACAGAACAATGCCAGTTTTCTGCACAGATCAGATGTGGCTGCTACAAACTTTTCTGTCCTCAGCTTCCTCCAGTTGTGTTTTCTTCCCAGAGAGGTCTGTAAGGTCAGTCTACTCTGCTAATGACCATCGTTATACACAGAACAATCCCTCTCCAACCTCTCCAGGCAGATTGATTCCAGGCGCACTATGTACATTTACTGACTTTTCAGAGTACAGGTCATCTATGGGGCTCGCTCCTTTCACATTTCAAATGAAGCTTATTGACTGATAGGCCTACCAAATCCACATAAAGAGAGACCCAAATGTATTTACAGAGACACAAAACCATATACAGGGAGACACACAAAGACCCAAATCCACTTATGGAAAGACTAAGATCCAAATGCGAGAGCCAAATCCACCTATAGAGAGATGGAAAACCATATACCGAGAGACACAAAACCATATACAGAGAGATCCATATACAGGGAGATCATTATAGAAAGACCAAGATCCAAATGCATATAAAGAGAGAGCCAAACCCATAAACAGAAAGACTCAAATTCATATACAGTAAGTTCCAAATTCACAAAGAAAGAGAGCCAAATCCACCTATATAAACACCGAAAACCATATACAGAGAGACTCAACCCAAAACATATATGGAGAGACCCAAATCCACATATTAATGCAATTATCCTTTAGTTCTCGAATGTTGGGTCCTCCAAATGTCATCATGCCATTGTTCTTGGACACCAGGTGTCTGTGTCTTTTTCTAGGTCTCCTAGGTCTTAGTACGTCACTGTTCTAAGAATCCAAAATGTCATTTTTCTTAGACCACAAGAGTTATTTTTGTGACCCCCCCCCATCATTGCTCTGGGACACCCAAGTGTCTGTTCTGGGTCCCCTAGGTCTCGGTGTGTCATTGTATTGGGGCTCCCATATGTTGTTTTTCTTGGACCCAAGAGTTATTTTTGTGACCCCCAAAATGTCTTTGTGTTAGGATCTCTAAGTGTTATGGTTTCCGAACCCCACAACACATAATTCCTAATATTATGCATTTTTAGGAGTTTTTAAGAGTTCCTGGGACTTCAGTCTGGCACATCGACTGATTCAGAGGGTTCGTCTAATCTCTGAGTCAGCTCGGTAAATCAGGCGCAGGTTCTGATGTGACAATGTTACTTTTTGGTCTGTGACAAAAATATTTTATGAGGACAACAGAGAAATGAAATGTAAAACCTTTTGGAGGGGGAGGAGGGGGCTCTGCCAGTTCTCTTCTTGGGAAATAGAAAATAGTGCTCGATATGAGTGCCATGTAATGGGAACCGTCATCAGAGGAAGAGCTTAATCAAAGCCCTTCAAAAGATGAAACCCAACAAAGGGGACATTTTCTCTTAGCACAAGTATATTTATATGTTTAGAGGGGAGGGATGGGGAGCTGACTGGAATGTTAAACACACATCGGGGTGGATTGTAAGGCGCAGGGTAGATCGGGGAAGATGTCGTCCTGTGCACAGATGACAGGATTGTCCTCATTGTGACTGGATCATTTGTATCATAGAGGTCACACATAAAACACTTTTCTTCTGCGGGATGGATGAGAGATTATCTAGAACGCTTTATAAATTCTGTCCTAATTTGTCACCTCTGAGCCTGACAGGGAGCCTCCTGATACCTGCCGTCCACAGGTCACCTTTGTGGTTTGAGAATTGACATCTTTTTTTTCTTTCCTGTCAAGAAAGACTTGTGGTATAGAAGAGGCAGATAAAGACATAAAACCTTGTGATTTATGATGGTAAAGTTTGGTTACCAAAGCTTGGTAAGTGGTAGTATTGGGGGGAAATGGGAGAATGGTTCTGCATTCAGGAAAACATTTGCACTCCTGCAGTCATTAGGTGAAATCCTTAATAGGACTATTAAAGGGCTTCCAGGGCTTAAGCATGTCTAATACCATTCTGCCCGCAGATCATCCAGAAGCTTGAAGCATCCCCGGCCTCCCTTTAGCTGTGCAGAGATTTGTCTTTCTTTGCATCCCCTGCACTTTCTGTGTGCACAGCTGAAGGGGATTTCAGAGTACAGCAACCGATGAGCAAACCAGTTCCTAGTTCCAATCTTGTCCTGCTATTGGCTGCTAGTCTGATTTATAGCCTGCTTGTTCCAGGCTCTAACTGCTGGATCCTCGGCCTTGCTACCTGAGGCTTGCTCTGTTATACTATGCCACGTTGAGCCTTTTTGGATTCCTTACCTTAACTAGGCTTGTCTGCTGCTTGCCCTGACCTCATTGTATCTAGACCTTGCCTCTTGGTAGCATCCTACCCAGGACCTGATATTGGCTATCCCTACACCAGAGCCCTCTGCTCTGCTCGCCCCTAGTAGGGAGAACCGGGGGCTGTGACCTGGAGTTCTCCTTGCAGCAAAGTAGTCTGGTGGCCACTAGGGTGATTGTCCCATCACTTCTTGCGGGGTGCTCTAGTGAAGACTGGGAGAGACATAGACTCGGGGCCCCAGGTAATTCCTGCCAGAAGGTGCAGCCCTAAAAATATCCAGCATTCTTGGTGTACCTCCTAACTGCAGCCTCGGAAACCTCTCCACTCCAGCCATGGGATACATACTCATGTAATGTACAAATGTCTTCTGTTGTTTTAATGTTTAGCGCATTCAGGAGCCAATAGCAGAGAGAATGGCCCGCACATTTCTGTGGCCCAGCAGCTGATGTTCCCAGATTGTCATATCATTAGCACCAGATAAAACATTCAGTGTCATGATAACTGCGTGAGATTTTGCACCACATTTATCTATCTTTTTTTTCATCTTTGAAACCCAACCAAACGTTGTATCTTCTTCACATTGAAACTGCTCCTATCACTGGTAAAATGCAAGCGCTATGGTCAAGGCTTATAGCTTTTTTTACAGTCCAGAAATATTATGTCATCAGCAAAATGTAAAGTTAATAATATATGCACCAGATTGTTTAAAAATATCTTTAGTTCATGGTTCCCCTTCCCCACCTCCATAATCCCATTCATCTATCCTTTCTATGTTCTGACCTCCGTACCTTTCTACAGTCAACTGACTGGACTGCTTCAGCATTGAATGACATTCGGTATTATTTAACCCACTTCTGGTCAGCTTTGATTGTCATGGTTGCAGCTCCTGGGAATGTATCCATGCCAATATCACCTGGGAAGAAGGTAAGTGCTCTGCAGAAATGAGGATCTCCTATTGCCAATATGGAGGAGAAGACCAGGACCCAATGACTTCATGTGACCCGAAAGAAGATGGCTGGAAAAAGTAGACAGAGAGAGTTGTGTCTGGTGTTCTGCAGAAAGGTTGCATAGAATTGGACCCATTATTGATCCTTGCAAAAACCCACCGATGACTTTTAAATATTTCCAATTGCAGCTATCCTTTCTTCTACAAAATTTGCATGCTAATACCAGGAGTAGGGATGGGTGAATGTGCCCAGGTTCAGTTTGTATGGCTAATATCAAGCCATTGTCAAGGCATTGAAACCTGGCACTTCCACGGGGGATGTGATAATAATAAAATGTTAAAAGTAATTTATTTATAAAAATAGATCTCTTCCTGCACAGATTGATCAGCACTTCCTAAAAACCCAACACACAATGGCGGCAATGGGTTGTGTTATCCATTCGTTTACAGTATTGGCCATTGTAAAGGTTGATCCTTATTTTTGACTCCCCCTTTTTAGCCAAAAATATTCAAATCTTGGGGATTTACTGCAAACCCATGGTGGTGGAGAACCAGAACCTCCTCAATTTGCAATCTTCTCTCAGACATATGATGAATCATCTGATATCCCTTGCATTGATATATAATAAGTTTTCTTTGTGTTTCCTACGACTTCAGGTATTTGTCTAACAATTTAAGTGATTATCTCTCATGTTTCATATTTGTTATTTGATTAGATGTTGTAAGTAAGACACGGTGTCCTGATAAACAACACTTAAGACACATGAATCATGGCGTTTATTGAAGCTGTGTACTTCTCCGGCGTTCAAGGCTTTCTTCTCAAACGACGTGTGGCTCTGCGGCGCTATCCAAGCGCTCTCTGCTCTTCTGTAATTAACAGAATGTTACTTTGTAAAAGCAAACACTTTCCCTGAGACTTCACGGATAATTCTTTGTGGATTCCGAGCACGTACTCGTAGGTTGTTCAGCACAGACCTGTAGATGCACTTTCCACAAAAATGTAAACAGAAAGCGTTGGAACATGAGGCGTCTGTCTTTTGAGCTCACCGCTTTATAAAAGTTTTAATGAGAAACATTTTGCAGTCCTCATGCATGGTAATGACTGAGGTCGCAGCGTCTTGTTATAATCCGACCGTCATGGTTGTGTTTGTGGTGCGGTAAAGCCATGTTGGATTTTTGGCTTATACCCCAGGTATAAGGTGATGGTCATGTGACCACTGACGTCGTTCTTTGACCCTGGTGATGTAGGAATGGGGAAAGCTTTTCTTAAAAAACTTGCACATTTTGGGAAAAGCCTTCAGCGCAAACTGATCCTGCCAGTAGATCCATTATTCTTCCATTTGCTGTACAAGCCAAGCTGTCCAGGAAATGTAATGGTTACATAGATTGTAGCATATAACAATGGTGGGGGTTCCTTATAACAATTAGCCTTTATTCATATAGTTTAAACTTTTTTTCCTAAATGAAAGTAAAACATAAAATCAATTCAACCTTTGGGCTTCATTTGTTTATTTCTTGCTATAAGTCCATTAAGAAACTTCCTGTCTATCTGTCAGGGTGACAACACTGCTGTTATTTCACTGCAAAATAATCAGCGTTGTCACCCTGTTACTTTAGGTTAAAAAAAACAAATTGACTGGATCAACATTGCATTACAGGGGGACTCAGAAAGATAATAACTTGCTGTTAATTCTACAGAAAGATTGCTGCATTATATTTTTATTTTGCCCGAAGTTATTGTTGCTTTTACTAGGAATTACATCTTATTACTGCATGGATAATTGAGTTTCAGCCTTTTCAGGTAATCGCAATGAACAGATTTTCCCATTGTCCTTCCTGGCAGGGAGCAGAACATTTGACACTAGACGGTGACAGATTCCAGAGGTGGGGTGTGAATAAGACCCTGCGGGGAAGTGATGATCACTGACACCTCCACCTTCCCGGCAAATTCTGCATTTCATGAAAACTCTTCACCAGGTGAGCCATCCAAACCGATGAGTTATTGTGAATAATATTATCTCTGGGAAGAAAATCATGAAATCCTTTATGTACTCCCTGCTACACTCTTTATTTGTCCCATCACATTACCATTATGTACATCATAAAAATGAAAACTCAGAATATGATGAGAGACATTCCCTCTAAATTAGGGGCAGTGTGAAGCAGGACAGCCTTTCCAAATTAAGGGCAGTTGGTGGTATGAAGAGAGACAGCCCCTCCGAATTGGGGGCAGTTGGGAGGTAACAAAAAGGTACAGTCCTTCCCATTTAGATACATCAGAGAGGTATGAAGAGTGACAGTTGCTACAAATAAAGGGCAATTGGGTGGTATGAAGAGGGACAGTCCCTCCAAATCAGGGGCAGTTGGGAGGTNTGAAGAGGGACAGTCCCTCCAAATCAGGGGCAGTTGGGAGGTGTGAAGAGGGACAGTCCCTCCAAATCAGGGGCAGTTGGGGGTATGGAAAAGGACAGAGACAGGTGATTGGTGAACTCTAAGGCTGCGGTCAGTGTTGTGGTAACCAATAGGCTGCCTTACTGCATTGCACATAAGGTGTCCATTACCAGCCTGTATAATCCCCAGTTTAAACATCAGTAACAAATATTCCACAATAACAAAGTATCAGAAATTGGTTCCGTATTTTTCTTGCATGTTTCTACAAACTGCAGAAAAATGTTACAAAAATAATTATGATTTTTTTCTGCATGGTTTTGAAATGAAAGGTAAAGAGTTGAGGTGGGTGGAGGCCGTTCCCTGCCATGAAGTCTGGATTGAATGGTGAGGGAAATATTTCAGTGATGTTTTGTCCTTCATTAAAGTCATTAGGAAAGGGAAAGTGAAGGGTTTTTGGTGCACTGTAGGGGTACAATGACCCCTGAAGGTTACTAAACCCCATTTCACTTCACCTGGGCCCATTCCTCTGTTATAAACAAATCCCTGTGCTCATTATATTGTGCATCTCCTTGCTTGTAATGGGAGACTTTTTAAAGACTTTTTTTCACCTTTCACATGGTGCTACATGGCAAAATCTGATTTTGTGAAATTGTTTGCTTAACCTTTTGCGATTATTTTAATGTGATCCCTCAGGATCTGTGATTGGATGCCATAGATAGCTGCCTACATTGGGGAGGTGAATAAGGGCATGGAGGTCAAGCGGCTCTGCACGAGATCCTTGTGGTGCGGGTGCAGATGCCCATGGCTGCTTTACCCAAACTGGATACTGATCTGGGCAGAGTTTCTCTATAAAAATAAGGGGCATGTAAGGTGATCAATACCTTTAGCTGGAGGATCTCTCAGCCCAAAATGATACATAATACAGGAAATTAATACATGGGGATAATGAACAAATCCAAACATTTCTTTTTTTAGAAATATTTGGCCCCTCCCGGGGGAATGAGGGATATGTTGGTATCCCTTGGCTATCCCTAAATGACGAAACACCTGCGGTAATAGTTCAGGAAATCCTGACATCATGGACCACATTGATCACTCTTTGAAAAGAACCCTCAGCCAGCTGATGGAACCGATAGAAACTAAAAGCAGAAATGTTCTGGGTGCATTTCAGCTAAAATAAAATGCCAATGAAAGGCCACTAAAAAATCCTGCATTAGCACAGAAACTCTGGAAGTGACTCCATGGAATTGGGCCATTCATCATAAGGAGATCGGCAGATTTGAGTGAATGTGTATTCATTTGTCTGTCTAAACCCCAGAGGCCACATTCGTAAAATGCGTCAGATACCCAAAATAACAGCATTCGGGACGTCTGTGACTTCTCCTTGGAAACAGCCACATTCTGACTGACGTGTCATAAAGGAAATGAATGTTGCATATTAATCAAAGTCTGCAAAGTATAATTAGTGTTGGAGTAATCAAGCTCCAAATGATGTGCATTCCTTCCTGGGTGCTCAGCAATGGCACCACCTCCATCCTGGCAGTGCAAAGTTGAGACAATGAGGAAAGACCGCTTTATTTTACAGCCAGCCCATGCTAATATCATATTAGAGGGAATCTGCTAGACCCCCCCCCCAGGCATTAGGCCTTACGCCAACTAGGTGTTGTTACCATCATTACCGATCTATAGGGAGCATTGGTGATATCCAACCAGTGCCCATCGATGCTGCCACCCTAATAATTATCTTTGGAAAGTTCTAGTAATTCTGTGCAACAACCAGAAGACTATTCCTATCAGTCTATGTACAGAAGAGCTGACACTCTAATGTCCCCCCCAGTCTCACACTATTATTATACTTTTTTATAGCTCTGACATATACCGCAGTGCTGTACAGAGAACACTGAGCCTGTCTTATCAGTCTCTGTACAGAGGAGCTGACACTCTAATGTCCCCCCACAGTCACACTA
>NC_092868.1:59463266-59475981 GCF_032062135.1 Pyxicephalus adspersus
TCTGTACAGAGGAGCTGACACTCTAATGTCCCCCCACAGTCACACACTATTATTATACATTTATATAGCTCTGACATATACCGCAATGCTGTACAAAGATCACTGAGCCAGTCCTATCAGTCTCTGTACAGAGGACCTGACACTCTAATGTCCCCCACAGTCACACACTATTATTATACATTTATATAGCTCTGACATATACCATAGTGCTGTACAGGGATCACTGAGCCAGTCCCATCAGTCTCTGTACAGAGGAGCTGACATTCTAATGTCCCCCCACAGTCACACTAGTATAAAAATTTATTTAGCTCTGACATATACCACAGCGCAGTACAGAAAACACTGATCTGTTTCCACCAGTGCTGTCTTTCTATTTTCCTTTCTATTAGAAGCGAGCCAATAATTTAATTTTTTCATTCTCGTAATTCAGCTTTTTCTAGCAGAAATGTCAGTACCATTCTGCAGACTCATGTAGAAATCAGTAAATACTGGAAGTTAATTATAGATTCCATTGTTAATTGAGATGTTGTTAATTAGCGCAGGGTTGTTATGTATATTTCTGATAGAGCAGTGGGTGGTTTGGATTCCTGGGTACGCCTCTGCTGTGACTCCCCAGGTTACATGTGCTGGAATTGGGTCATTTCCAAGGTGATATATTTTTGGGTTGAACATTTTAAGGACACGGCGGTCAAGAGGTCCTTCAAAACAAGCTGGTATCCAAATCCAATTAGTGTCGGTGTCAGCATGCTTGCAGATAGGATATATAGACGACACGCAGGATATAAATATCAGTGCTTCTCCTACAGAACGCTGGATCTCCTCACCGCGAGCAGGCGAGCCTTTGAAATTCGGCTTTCAGTCGCTCCGGGAGGGATCAACGGTAACTCTGAAATGCAAATTTAACCTTAAAACAATTCCTGCCTTTGAATCACATCCGGCTGTCTGGTAGTCCATAAAGACCTCAGTGGAGACATCTTGTATCATTATTACTTTATAGATTTTCTGCTACATGTGGAGCGGTTTCAGGGTTAACTAGCTGGACACTGGTGACTGTGCCGGAATAAATGTCTTTCCATTTCAGCTCTCAGAATGCAGGAAAGTTGGATCATCGTCTGTAAATAATGATATTCCAGGGCTCAGCCTGCCCACTCACCAATATTAACAGCTGGGAAGGGGCGCAGGGAGTGATAACTCCAACAATAACACCCAACCAAAAATATTTCCCAGGCTTATTCTGACTGTGGTGTTGTGCTGACCTATCCAATGCACCAAAATGTGCACTTTAGAGGACGATCTTCACCTGCAAGTTAAGTCAAGCAAATGACCATTGGGTGGGGAACCATAGAGCACTAGGACAGTCCCATTGGGCCATTGCGGGGCTTTTTCTAAAGAAGTAATATCAGATTGTCTCTACTTTGCTGTTATAATGGGGCGATCTGATTTTTTAAAGAATCAATCAAAGTTTGCATCTCTATGACCTAATTACCAAAATGGCAATGATAACCTCAGTTCACATGAATGAAGTCATTGATTTCAATATTTTAAATGTGGGGTCAAAACTACTCTGCCACATTCGCCATTTTTGAAAATGTGGCAATTGAAGATTTTGCAACAAACGCCCCTGAGGTCCATTGCAGCCTATTGCATGCTCCACTTTTTTGTGATCTCCTTGTGATAATCATGCTGATTACCTGGCAGTTGCAATGTGGCGATTATTATTATATAAATATTTATTTTATTGCCCCAAATTTGTGTAAATTATACAGCCAGCTGTCCTGAACTTCGAGTCTCCCATTCACTTCATGGTTAACTGCACAGCCTGTGATTAGCACCAAAGTGAAAGATTACCTGTGCCATTTTCTACAGACCTGATCACCAAAGAAGCCACCCTGAGAATGCCAGGTGGATAGGTGGCTGCCAGTGGCTGCAGAAAAGCTGCAACAGATCTGCACTACTGAGATGGAGCAAAAAAAGAAATAAAGATAAAAATGAGTAGCAATTGCTGCTCGGGCTGAGCCCTTCCTGCCCCGTGTCCTCCTCCCATCCTATAGAAGAGAAGTGCCATGGAAGCCGTCTCTATAGATCATTTCCTCCACACATCACCTGCCTGGTAAAATGGTCAGTCCATGTCCAAAGCTTTGCTCTTTTGCTGGCTTTTACCTTCCAACCATCAGGGAGGAGTCGCCTCTGTCTGTGAAGAGATAAAAAGCTCAAATAATATATGAGAAAAAGGAAATAAAACTTCTCCAGCTGCCTGCTCCACCATTAGAGCCCCTATCATCATTGTACGGCCGGCTCCTCTCCTGGAGAATGCGGCTTTATCCTGGAACAATGCACCCTGCATTATAAATGTATAATTACCGAGCTTCAGGATGACTTTGAGCAGCTACCCGGCTGCTAAAAACTGTGACCTCATCCTGAAACTTTGCATTGTAATTACCCCAAATCCTTCCTCGTATGAAAGTCATATCATAACCTGCATTCTTTCCAGAAAATGTGGCCTAATGGAGGAGGTTACCTGTGTGACCCTCCCTTTAATAATAAATCCGTGCATGTTAAACAAAATGTGTGGACAAGGTTGGTGGTGTTACAAATAATCAGCAGAAGACAGAATCAGAAAGATGCAAGCCGTACTACATCCATTCTTTTATAATGATGATGGAATGTGCCAAATGTGGGTTTATTGGAAAATTAGCAAAAATGATTGAAATGTTTCAACTGACTTTAATTTGAAATGGGCATTAAGGACAACATTGCACGCTACAGTAACAGGGACACATGCTACAGTCACAATGATTTGAATTGCTACATTTTCATGATTTGAATTGAATTGTAATTCTAATGAAATTGCCTGCTGCCCTTTTCTGTTGTACTTATTCATTGGAACAATAAAGTATCCCAATCACTGAATGATATTTAGAATATGCCTACACAATGTGTGTGTTAAAACAGGTACTTGTAGTCTCCATTGGAAGGGTGACAACAGAGGGGAATAAGTGGGGGCACAGCAACAGAGTGTTGTCACCCAATTACAGGTAGCACTTAACGAAGAATTTTAATGGAAGGACCACAACAAAATTAACTTTTTAGAACTTTTCAAGTTTTAAAACGCCCTTTTAAAATGATATTACCATTTCAAATTTTCTATAAGTAGTTGGGTTTACATAGGAAAATATTAAATTAGTGTGAGAGCATGATGACTCTTTTAGCCGCCTATGTCAGCCCATGGTTAATCAGGGTCCCTGCAGTTTTTATGATGTAACTCCTGTGTCCTCCACTAGAGGTCCTCAGTGGTGGTAATGATCCTCCAAGTGCAGCTGTCATTGAATGGCAGGAAATTGTTAGCATCCTTGCAGAAATTGGGTCACGAATACTGGGCTACAGACCAAGAGAGCATCCCCCACCCCCACCTGGGAGATTTCCTGCAGCTGAGCCGCCTGCACCAGACACGACAGCACAGGGCCAAGTTGCAGCCAAACTTCCCACTTTAATTAGAAGTGATTACAATATGAAAATCTCAGGATGAAGTACATCCCCCGTCTCACCGCCCGATTACCAACACCTTCCCACCATCCTCACTATTAACCCAATCAGCGCCATGCACCACTGTAATGGATCCTAATTGCCTGGACCGCTCCGTAATTGGGAAGTAGTTAAAGCTTATTCATTGTCCAGCATACGACTCAAATTGTCGCTATTACCATTTGCATCCAATCTGCAGACGCAATAATTCCGCAATCACAAGAAAAGATTATTACCAGGCGAGGACGGGTCTTTGGGAAATAAAAAGGGTCTAATCAGATATTGAGTCTAAATTTCGTACAATGGCCCTGGACGCTCTGGTGGGCCCTGGGGGAAGATCATTTGTCATATCTAACGATTCCCATAATTGGGGTTCTTCATTTAATGGGTAATGTCTTATTTAATCTGTTATGAGTCACTCCAACGCTGACCAGTAGACCTCCTGCTGTTCATTAATATCTTCTTCTTTTTTTTAGTCCTTTCCCTCCATCTTGTTACCGGAATCACAGATAAAACAGACTTCTTCTAGAGGTCCATGTGGTTAATGAGTAGCAAAAGTTAAAGGGAGTCTAATATTCAAACCAATTACATTATGGTAGGTTAAAGCTGTGCAGCTTATAGAAAAAGCAGAAATAAGTCATTGCAATGTCCAAAAAAAAAGCCCCCGGGGGGTAAAGCATGGGTGCAGCCAATCACTGCCATAATGCATTCTTTAGGAAACAAAATGCCCCCATCTGCCACCCAACCCATACAAGCCATGCTTGGTGCCATGCCAAGCTATCAGCAAGCACGGGCATGGTCATGTTGAAGGTGGGGTTTACCTATTTTCTGATTTTCAGAAAGTCAGGCATTGGCACTTTGGGAAAGTAGGGGCACGTTGCCAAGTCAGAAACATAATGTATTCTTAGCACCTTATGTCATCTTCTACAATGAGAGAGTTGGGTTGTAGCATTGTGTGTCTGACCGGATCACTTTACTGGTACGTTTTTTTATATATTTCAAAATTAAATAAAAAATAAATCTAACTGTTAACAACACTGTTATTCCCCCCTCCCCTCAGGCACGTTGTCTTGGTGTCACCTTTGACTCGGCCCTTTCATTTACCCCCCATATTCAGAACATTTCCAGGTCCTGTCACTTTCATCTACACAACATCTCCAAAATCCGCCCCTACCTGTCCCCTGAGACCACCAAACTCCTTGTACATGCTCTTATCTCTCGTCTGGACTACTGTAACCTCCTCCTCTCTGGTATTCCACTAACCCGACTCTCTCCTCTACAATCTATTATGAATGTTGCAGCCAGACTCATCCATCCTTCCCTCCGCTCCTCTTCCGCTGCATCTCTTTGTAGTTCTCTCCATTGGCTTCCATTTCACCTTAGAATTAAATTAATCTCCTGTGCTTTGCCTTCAAATCCCTCCACAGTTATTGTCCCACTTACATTTCTGACATGGTTAAAAAATACTCCCCCTGCCGCTCTCTCTGCTCCTCCAATGACCTACTAATGACTTCCTCACTCATAACCTCATCACACACATGGATACAAGACTTCTCTAGAGCTGCCCCAACTCTCTGGAATGGTCTCCTCGTCCTATTCAGCTCCTACTTTCTGCTCATTTAAAAGAGCGCTCAAAACCCATTTATTCAAACTTGCCTACCCGGCTTCTTCTGTCATTTGAAACCATCACTACTTCCCACCACTACATATCTCCCATCCTATTGTGTGTAAAATTCCCCCACCTACTAGATTGTAAGCTCTTCGGTGCAGGGTCCTCTCCTCCTCCTGTATCACTGTCTGTATTGGTCTGTCATGTGCAACCCCTATTTAATGTACAGCGCTGCGTAATATGTTGGCGATATATAACTCCTGTTTAATAATAATAATAATAATAATATTAAAATAAAAAATACAATACTGTATTCCTGGGGATTCCAACCCCCTGTTCGTGGCTGTCTGACAGGTGGGCCGCGGCTCTGCGGGGTCAGGAGAAGGACCCGGCTTGAGGGGGGGCCACTGGTTGGAGCCGCAGACTTTGTCCCCCGGAGACATCGCAGGCTCAAAGTGGTGGGCGGGTTGTGTCTCTTGCTCGGACCTGCGATGGGAGAGTGGGACGGTTGTGCCACTATGATGTCACCCTGGGGGGGAATTTCTTCCCCTTCGAGTGACACATGGCTTCACGGTCCGAAGTCCGTGAGATTAGTGGTCCGTGACAACTAAAAGGTTGTGGACCACTGCTGCATTCAATGTGTATATAATGTACAAATACAATAACATATATAACAATACAATACAATAATTCCTTGCAGCACCACTTCCTGAATGAA
Organism: Pyxicephalus adspersus; assembly: GCF_032062135.1. Taxonomy (NCBI): domain Eukaryota; kingdom Metazoa; phylum Chordata; class Amphibia; order Anura; family Pyxicephalidae; genus Pyxicephalus; species Pyxicephalus adspersus. The sequence goes on from NC_092868.1 coordinate 59,469,116, forward strand.
TGACACCCAGCACCATGCAATACATTTCCTGTAATCCCAGGCTTTCGTGGACACACCCATTAGGGGGTGGGCTCTTGGTACAGCTGCACAGATTGGTGCATACAGATGTCATTCATGAAGTCTGTTTATCAACTGCCACCAAGAGGAAGAAACTGTCATGTCATGTGACTGGGCAGAAAGCAAACCAGTGCAGGGGAGGGTTAAAAAAAAGGAGCAATGGAATCTCTAACAAACTGAAATTGTTTTTTTAAGGTCACACATGGAATTGAAGCCTCAAATGCATACAAGGAGCAAAGTCTGCCTGCTCAGGTTCTCATTGCATTGTTATAGTGTGGTGATGTGTAGTCATGAAGGGGTAAAAGCGTGAACTGCGTAGTCGAAGTAGCCACCTTGGGAACCGATCGCTGGATACTAATCAGATCTGCATCTCCCTAATTTAATACAGCAGATATGGCGGAGAGTGTTTGGAGTCATTTAGCGCAATGTAATCCAATATGAAGTTCTGTTTGGTTGATTTCTCGCCCCAGTGGGCGCATTAGACCCCGGCACTGTGTGTGCCCCCCTCCCCCACCTCCCGATACTAATTCACTTGTAGCTGAACCCCGGGGTGTAATATAGGAAGAAAGGACGGATTTCATTTGGAAAGAAATAGCAAATGTGTTCCTCAGCATTTGTTCTGAGCGCTTGTGAGACGCCTTAATTGATTCCTAATGGAAGAGAGACGGCGCAGCTGAGAGGAAGAGACAGGGCGCCTTTTAGAAGGTGAGAAGAGAGAGGAAGATGGGCCGGGGGCACTGGGGGGTGCAACCCAAAATATACAGCAACAGGCTGTGCAAGATCCATTGCATTTGTTAGATATCCCCCTAATACATCTGCCCTCTGACCTTCCCCTTGTTAAATCTGCCCTCCAGCCTCACTTTCATTAAATCCATTGAAGCCATTGGATCAACATGGCCAGGAAACTGCTATTTCCAAAGGGAAAATTCATATATTACAGTCCTATATAAAGTTTTATGTAACCCCCGGCAGGTTACTTTCTGCAGCTCCCTACCAGAGGAATCCCTGGTAAAAGCTGGGACCATCTAATGGGGAACTTTTACTTTATCCTGGAAGTCAGCACTTGACCCAATCCTCTCCTGCTTTTTGGGTCTCTATATTGGCTTAAAATAATGGGCTGCATTACCAACAATTAGAGGTTGAAGGTGGTCAAAGTGCTAGCTCACTAGACCAGCCTTTCCCAACTTTTTTACCCCAGAGGGACCCCTAAGATAATTATAAGGCCTTGGAGTACCAAATCATTGGTGATTATTGGGAGAAAGTAATTTATTATAAATATTTTTAAGTATGTAAGTTTTTTACAGTTAGCTACATCCAGTGGCACTGGGCACAGAACTATGCAGGCATCCTCACATTGGAGACCAAGGACATTCTAGAAAACTTTACAGTAAGTTGCTGCCGAATGCTAGTACAATGCTTAGAATATTATAATGGACTGCTCAGTATTTATGGCTTCCCTACAAAGAAGCTTCTTATGCTAGAACCCGGACGTGTTTGCTGTTCCATGGAAAGTGTGCTCAACCAAACTGTAATACTTTAAATGATCTTTGCTTTGCATTACCCATTGTTTTTTTTTTAGGACTGCAACCTCTTGCCCTACCAATTTTTTAAGGTGTTATGGCTGTATTGAACCTCCCTGTTTGATTGGATTTATTTGATTATTTATCCAGTTTGGCATGGCAGGCCTTACCTTGCACCCCCTCAGATGGATATGGCACTACGGATGGAGGTGTTTATGGCATGGCTGCAGCTACTTAGCGTTCATACCGCTAATTGTTTCGCAGTCATCTCACTAATAGCTGCTACTTTGTGCCCCCGGCTATTAGCACATTACTGGCAGCGAGCAAAGAATAGACAGCAATCAATGCAGAACACAATGTGGAAGTAGGAACGGGCACGGCGAGGGCCCCGAAGGCTGGAACATTGTTCCTTTCATCCTCTTGCTTAGCATTGATTTGCGGCCTCTTAAACTTTTCCATTGTTGTGCGAGATGCCCGAGCACAGCGGCCTGCCCGCGCCGGCATTACAGAACCCTTTGCTGGAAAAAGTCAATGATGTCTTTAAGTGAACCGCTGCTCTCTTCCACATTACATCCCTCCCCAGCCCTATGAGATGAGGTGGGAGGTTGGGGGGGTCGCTGGCTGCTTCTACATCACAGGCAAGCAATGGCCGCCATCCGTGCAGCCACCCATGCAAACCGCCAAGTGTGAGGTAACGACACTGACAGGTTTAATAGCACGAAGCTCAGGCTCAATGCCATTTAAAAATCAATAGCGAGAATTCTAAAATAAATTTCTAAACAATGTATGTATAATTCATAGACTGGAGTGAGATTACTGGGACGGCATTCAGACGTGCCGGTCACACAGATGGGAAATATCCTCTTCTGAAAATTAGAGAAGGCCATAGGGGGAGGGGAGGTGGCGTGGCTGCTCCTTTTTTCATCATTCTGATAAATTTCAGATTTAAAGGGTTTCAAGTGGATGAAAACTGAATCATTGAAATCTCATAAAAGCTTCAACATGACAATGTCATTTTCAATAGGGTGACAACTCTCTGACCCTTTCTCCCATTTGTGCTCCTGTGGTGCCATTCTTTCACTTTCTTTCGCATTTTAATGAAAACCAAAGATAAATGTTTCAATGCATCTACACAGACCACTGGTCCAGTGTGGTCAACACTGGGAAAGAATCCCTGGATCGCATGGCTGGAGAACATATAGACAGGACGTGGCTGCGAAGAGGCTGCAGGTTGTGCAGAACTGAGAATTAACAAAGTTAATAAAAGCAAAATACGATGCACAAACATTCAGAGTAACATCTATCAGCTCATCTCCAGGTGTGTAACTTTATTACAACCCTTCATCCCTTTGTAGTGCAACAAAAATGATGATAAAAATTTTATGTCCGGTGATGTTAACAGTTAGTGCCTGAAAGTTCTGCTGGTTCTGGGTGCAGGAAGGGAGGTTCTGCTCCAGGAGTACTTTTAAGAGGGGGAGCACCAAAGGGGATCCGGGCTTTAAATATAGATGATCAACGATTCAAGCAGTGCTGACGTAATGATGTCACCATTGCCTGATCCGAAATGTTGGTGCTGCCCGGGGTTATTGGTCTTCTCCAGAAGACTTGATGGAAAATCACTCCATATGTTTTTGATGTAGGATTGGGGAAGTCATTAGCTTCTACACAAAGGCACAATATAAACAGGTGAGCACCTTAATATAATAATAATCTGTGGTTGGAGATCGGCTTTAAATCAACTTCTATTGTCAATGAGAATTGATTGTAATTTGTTCTTCTGAATAAACTTGGTGTGAGCACTCAGAGCTGGGCTCTCCTCTGTCCAAGGTGCTGAATCTCTACCTCTCCTCCGTGTGTCCTATAAATATAACTGCAAGGTAAATGAAGAATAAAAGATTTGTTTCTGCATGTGGAGATAGTGGAATGACTTTGTGGTATGTATTACCTGTCTGCTCCCGCTACGCTTGTATGGGTTATCGAACTAACCGTGCCATCCAGCCAGAAATATTCCAAAGCTGAGTGTCATCTCCTAGGAGCGCCGGCAGCGTTAAATATTGCGTCTCCTCTAATATAAAGTGTCATCTGTAAATATCTGTACGCATTGTTTACTGTTCAGGACAGATGCTGCTTAAAGGGAACCCAGACTCCAAAAAGTCAAATCTTTCCTCCTGATGGTTATACACCGAGCAATGTTCCAGCAATAATACCTAAATGTATTATTAGTGTTGTATTATTAGAATAACAATATGGCAAATCAGTGACAAATGGAATCCAAATTCAAATTCTGATTAATTGGAAAATGATTGCTTTCAGTTACAAATCAATAAAAAAAAACAGGAACACTGTCAAGCAATTTGATTGAAAGTGATCAGAATTTCTACAATGTTCATTCAGATGGTTCTTTAATTTTATTGACCCGCAGTTAATTGGGAATAGTTTATTACTTCTTCTATTTTATTATTTTAACCAATTTCCACCCCAAGTGCCATTACAAGCGGGTAGTTAGGTTTTCACAGTCCATCTAGCAGGGTCAGTAGGTGGATTATATGGATTATACTTCCCATGCTGAAGCAGTAAAAAAAATGTTATTGTTATTTAATATATATGTTATTGTTAATAAATCGTGCTTGTAACTTTCTGCACACAGGACTGTAATCCTAAATTAGGTATCATCCTGCCTAGTTATTTTTCGTAGACTACAAAACACCTCCCTCCTATGTAATGGAGACTGGTAGTACTGCGTTCCCTACACTCTTTTGTACGGCTATGAATAGCCATGTCATTAAAAAAAAATAAAAATGGAAAGTATTGCAGCCTCCACCTAGGGATTGATGCACCGCAATAAATCCTAGATGATGAATGAAGACATTGAGCAGGTAGACTTTACTCCTGGTATACATCTCAGTTTGAATCCTTTGCTCCAGGAATGTCTTGTAGATTATTTTAGAGATTAATAGGCCTCATATACCAGAGCCCCTCACCCAGAGACCCAACGTCCCCTCTGATCAGAGACAGCCGAGCATTGGCGAGTCTCGGAGACTCGGAGCTCACAATATCCAGGCCGGGGGAAGTCAGGTTATTGCATCATCCCCAGCCAAGGTCAATTAAAGCCCAGGACAGTAGATCAAGATAACAGGATTACTGCGCCTTGTTCCTTCACACCGGCTATTATTAGTCGCTTTAAACTTGATTTGGGAAGCTCTGAAGACGTTATTTGTTTATACTGTATATATCACCGCCTGGACATAATTCCTTTCCTCCGCTCGGCAGCCAGGGCCAAGTGCAGGTCAGCGCGGGTTTCTGCACACATCTGAGGCGCAGAGGTGACATTGGCCGCAGGAAAATTGGGATTCATTAGGGTGGGTGATAAATGCGGCCTTGATGGTTGGAACAAGAGATAACAAGTGAAGAGGAATTCCTGTAAAATTCAATTATTGTCAAATACTGCTATGAGTGTAGAACACAAGGGGGACCAAGCTGGATGGTGCTCGGTGGATATTAGTGGGAGGCAGCAAAGATTTGTTACGCCATTTCCTCGGTGCAGACAATGTGGTGTTGGTGTATTTTTGTATTGCGCTGGTGAGATGACAGGTTCTCTTAAAAGAAACTAAACCACAATGGCTTACAGTATATTAACCTTCTCTGCTGCTCCATTCCTCAGTCCTCATCCTTTGCAAGTTTCATGTCAGATGGTGTCAAATCTTACACAGGTGATAATAATCTGCTAAACTGACATTTGGAGCAAGGTCTGTCATGGCTGCTGCTGCTGCTTTTTAATTAAATTGTTCTGTTTCTTTCTTTCCCCCTTTAAAGGTGGAGTTTCCATTTAAATTTACTTTAAACCCAAAATGATGTGAATTTTTCCTAATGCCCCCTAAGGATGGGTTCTGGTGTCCCCAGTGAAGGGTCCTGGTTATCCTCCATCATACAAAGACATTGTAGACAATTGTGCTCCTCCAGCCTTGTGGTCAGTTTGGTGAAGGCCCTTTTCTGGCCCCCAATGGCTGTGCCCCGGGGTACAAAGTCATCTCCATAAAGACATGGGGTCACCAGTTTGGTGTGGAGGATCTGGAGTGTCCTGCACAGAGCCCTGACCTCAACCCTACTGAACACCTTTGTGAAGAATTGGAATGGTGAGCCAGGTCTTCTCACGCAACATCAGCACCTAAACTCACCAAGAGGGGGCAAATCTCCACCATCAGCACATGACCTCAACAATGGGGCTAATGCCCACCATCAGTACCTGACCTCACCAATGGGGCAAATCCCCACCATCACTACTTGACCTCACCAATGGGGGCAAATCCCCACCATCAGCACCTGACCTCACCAATGGGGCAAATCCCCACCATTAGTACCTGACCTCACCAATGGGGCAAATCCCCATCATCAGCACCTGACCTCACCAATGGGGCAAATCCCCACCATCACACCTGACCTCACCAATGGGGCAAATCCCCACCATCAGCATCTGACCTCACCAATGGAGAAAAATCCCATAGACACCCTCCAAAATTTTGTGGAAAGCCTTCCTAAAAGCAAAAGGGGGGAGCTCCATGTTTTTAGAAAGGGTGTACTGTGAGCTTAATTGTGTGATGGTCAGATGTTTGTAAAATTTGACCATGCATTCTGTGATTTCTGATGATTGGACACAGATTTAGAAATGCTCCTCAATCTAAGAACGAGATGTGTGACATTGCAACCCATGGACAGTGTGCAAAACACGGTGCATTTTATAAGGGTAAAAAGGGAATCAGTGACTAATTATAAAAAAAATTGTGGTAGCAGTTGGATGAATGTCTTATAGATGATGATTGGAGGCCTTTTGTTATGATCAGGGCTTGTCTTGTGCTTTAAAGGTCATTATTCTGCAGCTCGGCATTGCTGCCTGGTAGGTCAGAACCCCAACTGCTCTCCTATATGTGTGTACAATGCTTCACTTTGATGACTTTATGTAAAAGCACATTCAGCCTCTATTTCCTGCGTCAACACATTCTATAAAAACATTGGGAACTGCTAGCTGCGTGCTTTGAGAATGTGCTTCAGATCCTCCCTGTGGTGAGTATAATGCAACCCAGCCTGGAATATTATTAGTACCAAGATACACTTCATGACCCTCTAACTTCTCCCAACTGGGGACTCTTCACCGTATGACTTTGATTAGCGTCTTCCTCTTGCTTAACCTGCAGAAAAAGGGAATAATAGCAGTATTTACACAGCCGCCCGGGTAATACCGTGTTTCCCCGATGATAAGGCAGGGCCATCAAATAAGACAGCCCCCCCTTTTCA